>NC_142430.1:6153333-6492500 GCF_059516105.1 Syngnathus floridae | reverse complement strand
GCGCAGTGTCAATGAGATGTTTTCATTGTTGTAACTCAAAACAACACGGACTACACTCGCATACACGATTGTGGTCAGTGTGCTGAGGGGTGACGTCGTCTTTGTTTTTTTTTTATTTCTTCCTAAAACAAACTACAGTCCTAACTCATGTCTGAGTTTGTACATTGTTGTGTTAGCACTTTTAGGTCACGTTAGCACTTCTTCACAATGCACAAGATTGTGTCATCACTTCCCTCGTCAGTGTAAAAGGTCATTTTAGCACTTTACACACGTACAAAGTCATTTGAGGCACTTTATCGAAAATTTATTTCGAAAGAAACGCTGCTGCTGTTGCATTCACATCCATAATTTTATCAAAACACATCGCCAGCTACTGGCCTGGCATGCTTATTACAGAATGTCAGTGTGAACTGTGATCGGATATAGTAACTGTGAATATGCAAAGTAGCAAAAAAAAACAGTTTGAGGAAAAGTTGGCCCGGTCGATATTATCTTGCGCAAAGTTGCGGGCGAACTCTCACTAACGTCACTTAGCCTTGGATGCGTGACACGCCACTAATGTACCTCCACTACGTGCACTCTGAAGGAACCTTTGCCTGCACATGATTGCAATCATGCATGATCGTTTGCACGTGTGAGTGCTTTATCTCCCCTGCCACACGTACGCACACGTAGCGTTTAATGTGGGTAATGTAAACACAGCGGAGTGAATATGCATATGTTTAATTGAATCCCACATGGAGCCTTGGGGCTAATAAAGCAAATTATAGTAAGTAGTAGTGTTTTCACATTTTATGAAGCTACAGTAGTCTCGGTAGCCAACTCTCGGACCATTATGGTAATTATGTTGTCTCTGTTTGGCTAAACGTCGTTTCCAAGCGAGACGTGATGTCGTGCTTGCGTAATTTCTACTCGAGACTTTTGGGCTTTCTTGAGGGGGTTGTGATGTCATAGAAAGTGAAATGTCGGCACTGGTCATGGTTGAGGTATTCGACCACGTGGATAGTTTGTGACCTCATCTCCCACTTCCTCAGTTACGTTTAAAGAAAAGTAACTATATGGCTAGCGCACAATGGGAACGTGCTATCCAAATGCACAATAATAAGCTCCCAATGACAAACACATGGCCTGCTTTGTTATTGTTGGTTTTGAAGGACAAAACCACCAAAGCACATTACTACTGGAAAGTTTTAACCCCCCCAATAGAGTTGTTATACTAACTTGTCGAACTTTTTAAATTCTAATTCATATTATTCCGGGAGTATCTATGACCCTCTCCCCTTCCATTTTTTTAACTGGACCTTCCCGGCACAGTAGTCCAGTCGGATGCGTCAGTTCCCAGGTGAAGATATTTTCACCAGGGGTTCTAACTGTCAGACGGTCGAGATGAATGGAGACTCCTAATCTTGACACTGTGACGGAATACGTACACATGCACACAGGCGAGCTGAGAGTGACAGTAACAGGTTGTGGGCCTGGCAGGGGATTTGGAGATGTGACTCATGGCCAGTTCATTTATTTATAATGCGTCACACGTATTACTGAGGTGTGTTTCTCTTAAAAGAAACACGTGCACAATAAATTGAGATAAACACCCAAAATATAGTTTGGTCGTTCAAAAATAATCGGTGATCAGCAGCTGACAAAATCAACATCAGTTTCATCCTGTGCTTGCTAGCTGGCTTATAAGCTTAGCATTGTATGTTGTGGAACAGTTTCACATTTACCAGATGACATCACGGCATTTATTTTGCCGCTTTGCAGGTCATCCTTATGAGATTAACATTAGTTATGGTTTATTTTCATGGCTTCTAATTGGTATTTGTTGACGACAGATCATGACAGGAGCGGTGTGGAACTTATCAACACAAATAGACCCAGACTCCCATCACACGCTGACACACACACACACACTGCGGCTTGTGTGTATTTACTCAGCACACACGGAGGGAGGCGTTCTAATTGATGGCGACACACAGATGGCCGGCGGCCTGCGTGACCACAAGAGTAGTGGAGGCTGGCTCCCCGCCGTGCGGCCAGTAAAAAGAGGGAGCGATGCTTCATGGCTCAACAATTCACCGGGTGAACGCAAAGGCCGTCCTCCCATTTGCCTCAGACTTTGGAACCTTTTCCACTTTTTGTGGGAACGCGGCAAAGCCCGAGTTCACAACAATTAAAAAGTAAGCTTTACAAGGGCATGTGGTGCGAAGGCTGAAAATGACTGAACTGGACAATTCTGAAAAAAATTACAGATGGCGATTCATTGCGGCACATCAGGCGATTGAGTCATGCGTATTACAACATCCAGCGATTGAGTGCTTTAAAATTTGGTGATACTTGCGGGAAGTACGTGATTGTGACACGGGTTTGGGTAAGCAAATTTGGTTCATGCGGCCACAGCTGTTTGCTGTGTGTTGAAAAAAGTCAGGAAGCATCCACCAGAAGACTTTCCTTTTTCCCCAAGCCAACATCCCACTCATGTTGTTGAATCACAGCCTTGAATTTCCATATCGTGCATGTCATCGATGTGGGAGAGAAAAAAGGGAATGCCGCCAGGTGGATTTGCGCGCGATCGAAACACAGAGGACAGCATCCGGGTGTCAAAAAGCAACTTAAGGGGGGTGTCCATGAGCACGAAGGAGCTGGAAAGGAGTCGGCTGGACTGCTCCCATGTGGGTGGCTGCTTTCTCGCCGGCAGACAATGTCCCTTTTAAAATGGCCGCGTCTGGAAAGCCCATTAGATGTGCATATAAAATTTCCCTTGTGATTAATACTAGTGGATGCGGCAGGCCAGCTACTCCAACATGTGGCCGAAGGCCTGCAGACTCCGCCTCCGGGGTGTCGCGTTTCCCTCTACCATAAACTGGCTGTGCTTTCCCACCTTGAGGAGGAGGGCTCACTGTCAAGGAGGCCTCACCAGACCTGTGAAAAGGGCCGGCCCCAGCGCCTCAGCCCAGCAGTTGAGCATCCAGCTCTAGCAAGCCAGTCCCAGAAAGCACCCGAGGACCCCGCAGGAGTGCGAGCGACGACGGGGGGGTCACAGAGGCGTCGCGTCCTCACGCCGTCAAGAGGGACTTCATTGACTTTTTTCCAAGTGCCACCATGGACCAGCCGGCCAGCAGCTGCATGAGGAGCGCCCACCCCAGCAGCCCCATCTGGGGGTGCATGCGGAACCCTCACTCGGGCGTCCCAGGCGCCAACCTGCAATCACCCTACCAGCAAGCCCCTTTTTCCCTGCACCAGAAGCCAGAGTTTCTGGCCTACACGGACTTCTCCGGCTCCTGTCTGTTGCCGCATGCCGCCGCCTATCCCCGTGACGACAGGCTCTACCCGGACAGCCAGGGAGGCTACCAAAGGCCCGACTGGCACTTCAACCCTTGCGAAACGCGGGGTCGGGCCCTTGAGGCCTGCCCGCCCGTGGTCGCCTCCGCCGCGGTGGGGGAGGGCGCGGGGTCCGAGCTGGACAGTGTGGGAGCCGAGCGACTGCCGGGGAACTTGCCTGGGTGCCCCGAGGGGGAATACTCGCCTCAGAGCGTGGCATCGGGCGACTCCGACAAGAAGAGCGGCGGCAAGAGGAAGAGAGATGGCACAGGTGAGGAGACACATCATATTAGTTTCTCCACATGTGTAGAAATTGTAACAGTTGTACGATTTAATTGCAAACGGAAAATTTATCTTTAATATTGATAGCTAGATTCTATTGTATATCTAGCTAGAAATACATATGTAGCAAATATATATGATCTATAAAATATCTGTAAATGTATTTAAAATACTGCTATATTCTATTGCTAGCTCGATAGCTAGCTACTGTAGCTAGATAAATAGATAGCATCATTAAACTGTTATTCTTTTAATCAGTTTTTAATCACTCATGTAAAGGTCCTAATGCGTATTAATTGTAAAATTTCCAAATGTGCATATAATAGTAAGTCTGTTATTGAGCTGTCTTAATGCAAAAAGAGCAATGGTAGTTTTCTCCTCACAATGTCATAAGAACGGCAGCTAATTTATTTTAATTAATTGGCAGCAACGGTTGTAAAATTACCCCTGCATAGGTAATCTGTGAAGTCACGCTTCTGTGCTTGGCTGTCAAATGATGTTAATTGGTCCACAGACAATTTGTGGCTTCCACTCAAACAGTTTGCGTGCCCCTCCGCCGCCCGCTTGCTTTTACAGCAGCTGGCTGTGCGGAATATTTATTGGGGGTGGGGTGTCGGAAGGTCCCACCAGGTGTTCGGTCCCGCAAGGACGTTGCCGGCCGACCTGAACGCCATTAAGCGCCGACACCTAAACTTAAGTGTGACATTTCTGGCGATTTGTTTTGTTTAAGTGCACCATCTGCACTTACACATGTATTAAATGCACATCTGGATTTGCAGAAGTTCACTTTCTGGCTAGAACTTCTGGCAAAGCTAACAGTTGTCAAATTAGCGTTGTTTGAAAGTTAAATACGATGACGTCATTTTGTTGTAGTCCGTAATATTCCATCACTCGTGATTTGTTTACACATTTAATAGTCACTGCAGACCGAAGAGCTGCTGTTTAACGGTTTAAATGCAGTATTTGTAAAAAGGAAAAGATAAAAACAAATTTAATATAAATTCTTGCGCACATAAAGAAACTCCAAAATTTAGAGAGAGAATGATGTGGTGTTAATAATAATATTAATAATGAAAAAAAGGCGACGATTAAAATTTTTAACAGACAGTTTTTTTCAGGGAGGAACATTTCATTAAATGATTTCTTGTTGACAGCTTAAGTTTTTAGATTTTTGTTTTCATTCGAAACAAATTTGTCATTGAAACTTTATTTTTGGAGAACTTTTTTAGAGTTTTTTTGGGGGGGAGGAAGATTTGTTTTTTTATAGATTTTTTGAGAAAATCATTAGAATTTTTTGCCACTAAGTTGCTCTTATAGAATTGAATAATAACATTGTCACAGGATCAGCTTCAAATTGCAAATAATGATAACAATCTTATATTGATGCGACTATTATGTTCTAAATATATTTTTAAAACTGCAATTTTTACTGCGGCTTTTTCTGCCTTAAAGTGACATTGTTAAAATATGCCAACCCCTGTGGAGACGTTTGAGGCATCTCCTGATGGATGTGTTGTCAGGTAGAGTTGAGTTAATGTAGGGGTCTCCGCGGGACTCACACACACAAACACACACACGCTCATCTCTGTTCCTTTGTTGGCAGCTTTAACGATGTTCCGCCGCATTCCTCCACTAAGTCGGTCCCCGTGTGGCTTGCATGGCCAAATGGACAAATTAGCCAAATGTCGACCCCGCTGTGTGCGATTCTCGGTGGTCCTAAAATTAGCGTGCCCTGACCGTTAAAGTTTGTTGGTGTCATAAAAATTAAAGGCGCTATTTTTTTTTTTTGTCTTGCTTGAAAAAATGTCCCAGCCCAATGAGTTTCTCTTCTGATCCTCTCCCAGACACACCGGAGTCAGGGTGCAAGGCCGACACTAACTGCAAGGCCCGCAAGGAGCGCACGGCCTTCACCAAGGAGCAGCTGAGGGAACTGGAGGCCGAGTTCACCCACCATAACTACCTGACCCGCTTGCGCCGCTACGAGATTGCAGTCAACCTGGACCTCACAGAAAGACAGGTATAAGACCATAAACAATATGTTGGTATTCTGCATACGTGGGAAAGGAGAGAAGCTCATGAAGAGCTGCTGTCAGCCACAGCTCACGGCCAGACACTCACATGCAGACTTGCGGTCATCACATTCAATGCAACAGGCCCCGCCTCTTAAAGGCACTTAAACAAATTGCATCACATCGCCTACAATTACGTACTATGCTAGCGGTTTGTTTCAATCAAATGCAGGAGGACGAAAGCTAAAAAAAATAATTGACTTATTCGGTCTGTTTTTCCCAGTTTGTACTAAAAATTGTTTTTGCACAAATTGATGAAAACTTCATTCGTACAAAATGAAGTTTGGCCAGTATTCCTTTTGCAATGCAACTGGAATCGGCGAAAATAAAACCTCCCGCTCCTTCCGTCACACGAAGTCATTGCCGTCGTCCAAATTACAATGAGCAGATGTTTTCCTGCCCGGACTCTTGCGGTTCTCTTCGCATGACGTGAGGCTTTAGTGAGGGGGCGCCATCAAACCGGGCCGGCTATATTAAAAAGTCCGGTGTCCCGGCTAATGAGACAGCGGTGCCACGGTGACCGCACGGAACGGCCGTCTGCTTCTCAAAATGGAATTCCCAGACAGCTGGAACGCGACGGCGGCCGTGTTCCATCCTCGACGTTGTTGTGATGTCCTTTCCATCAGTCGTCATGAAGGACAGTGGACGGCAAAGAAGGGGGATCAGGATGTTGGAACACATCATATGAGGATGGATGAGGAAGTGTCCATGTCCAACTTCTACAAACTTGATCCAAAAAAATGAGGGGAAAAAAATAAAAAGGATGATCAAGTTCTAGTTTTCCATAAAAAAGAGGACAGCGAATTGCCTTCTTGTTTTGATTTGGCATATTTCACTTTAAACGCTATTTTTAGATGCTCGGTTTTTCATAATTAAAAAAAAAAAAAAAGCAAGCACGAGTCGAAGCAAGAAGCGCTTGAGTGTCACCATCCACTCATTTGTTGTGATCCATTATGAAGAACTTCCTGCCGTTCCCTGCTATTCTCGGTGTCAAAGTATTTCCTATTGACGAGTAAGGAAGATGAGTGAACCGACATCCTGTGTCGGTAAACGAGATATGTTGAAATAGTCTGACTGAAAGGCTTTTGAAAAAAAAGTCAAAACTGAACAAAATTCAGATTCTGTCATAATACGGCGATACAAAAAAAAACAATTACTAATAATATATCTTGTATCTTTTCTCCAGGTGAAAGTTTGGTTCCAAAACCGGCGGATGAAGTGGAAGCGGGTGAAAGGCGGACAGTCGTCGTCACCCAACGACCTGGAGAACGACGACATGGACTCGGCCGCCTCGCCCAGCTCTGACTGAGAGGCGGCAGAAAGAAAAAAAGGCACCAAGACGGAACGCTGGTCAAGTCTGACCTCGCTACGAAGGAATCCAACAATTCCAAAGACTATTTTTAATTTGTGTTCCCAGGAAGAGAAGTATGTGTGCTTTTCCAATGTACATAGTTGATTGATGTCCACCATGATCTCAGTTTTGTTTGTGAGCCATCCATCTTGAATATTGTGAGAAGCCTCCTGGATGGGCAAGACTGGATGTCATCGCCATTTTTGTCACGTGACTGCAACAATCTGCAGAGACTCAATAAAAAAAAGTGCATTTTTTTTTCTGTGTTTTTTTTATACTGTTTGAATGTTAGCGATAAAAACAGATGTTGACTGGTTTTTTTTTGCGCAACTAGAATAAATCCTCTGCAATAAAACTGGCAAAATATCTTCAGCATTTATTTCAAATGCTGCACAAACAGAAGCAAAATGAGTTTCATGAAATTATTTTTTAGCTTACACTGTCCTTATTTTTTCCGTAAGAGAATAATACATAAGATTTCAGTTGCACACCATCCATTGTCCGTGTCAGATCTGTACCTCCTGGACATTCCAGGTCGGGTATAACAGCCAAGTCTTCCTGTGTGGGGGTCACGTGAACTCATCCTGCCTAATGGGGACCATGGCTGTCCAAGGCGTCACATAAATCCCTGCCCATGGTGGCGTAATTATCATTAGTGATGTCACGCAATCCTCTCAGAATGAGTGCTCATCAAGTCGCCGTCATCCTGTAATGCGTCTTAATCCCAGGAAATGTTTTCACGCTGCAACAAGCATTACTCACACCTGACAGTGCACCCTATAGTTAGCAATAGTGTCCTCCAATGACATCATTCTTTCTTGTTTAAAGTTAGATTTATTATAAAAGGTATTCATTTATATATATATGTGTGTCTGTCAATTCTATATGGCATAGTGGGGTCTTGTGGCCTGACCTTGAGGGTGTTGCTACTTCCTGTCCTAAAAAGTACCTCTGAGGCTGTTACGTCATCGTTTAGAAAGAAAACTTGGATGGAGAAATAAAATAAAATCTTGCGTATGTGTGTTGCGTCTGATAGCATCATTCCGGGCAGCGTCTGACTCCCAAAACTGAAGCCGCCGCACACTCTTTAGTACGGAAGCATCTGGATGAGGCCAATTTGATCTCAACCTGAGTGAAACTAGACAAGCCCACGCACAAGGGAGGGGGGAGTGCGAGGTGGGTCGGCACCAGAGGGAGATTTAAAAAAGAATCTTTCTGCCTGACCACTTGCGTATGATGGAAAAGGGAAATAATAGGTGGGTATGGGCGAGAGGACGGCTTCTCAAGTACAGGATGTTGTTGTAGCAGGTAGCCAGTCATCCAATTTCCTGCTTCCCAAAGAAAACAAGCTTTTGAACGGCGCGATCGTACAATAGTGGGCCTATGCTCGCCCCGCGGACCACCAAACAAAGCCTTTGGAGGTTACTGCCCTTTGGCTCCGTCTGCAGGGACCGTGTTGGCGGGAGGGGGATGAATACACGCACACAGCAGAGGTCAAGTGTTACTGTACGCCTGACCGGTGCAAGCCCCCCCCACCCCCTTTGCAGCTGCTGGGGGTAGATCCTGTGCCCACCCCCACATCTGAACCTCTTTCAGACTCTATTATTGTATTAGGGCTAATAGTAGTCCAAATAAACCGTGTCCAATTGTAATCATAGTATTAATATCAGCAGTGTAAACTAATGAGGCTGGAATGTTGTTCTTGCGCCGTGGAGGCTCCTCTTAAAGGCGTAGCGCGGTCAAATTAATGGATTAGTTGAGTTTGGCGGTTTGTGTGATTGCTGCATGTTGAGGTAGGCATAACATTGGTTTCCTCTTCCATTTAGCTGCGGGAGAGACTAAATATTATCTCATAGCTTCGTTTTTTTTTTTTTTACACTGATTTGTAATGACCTCATTTAAATGAAAAGGCCGTGTGATCATCTTTATTTAACCCGCCTGCTAAATTGTGGCTCACAATTGACCTATGGTGAAGTCATTGGTGTAATCAAGTGTGAATATTGATTGAAATTGTGAATAATGGTTAATAATAAGGTGTGATTGGTTTAATGATTTCCCCCAAACTAAAAATATTGCTTGTAATGGTGAATAATGAGGTAATAATGTCTAAGTCATTTTTATTAGACCTCACCATTCCTTGATACTTAATAATATACTCATCCTCTCACATCATCTTAATTGCTTTTGAATAGACGGCTGAAAATGTCGCGTTTGTGGCGGCAAACGTATGTTGCAGTTGTGAGAGCAGCTGCGCACTTTCCATTTAAAAAAAAAAAAAAAGTTTCCAGTGATGAATGATTCATACCGAGCAAGTCGCTTTCATGACAAGGCGTCAAAGGCCGCTGCAAAGTTGAAAAGACTGAAAATTACTGGAACAAATTATGAATATTTCACAACATGTACTTCTGATTTGATTTGTTGGCAGCAACGATCTCGTAGTGCTACTTCAGATTTTGTTTGCGGTCAAAAACATTTCAAACCAAAAATAGCCCGAAAGTGGCTACAAACTCAAAACCAAATCATTTTTCTTACATTTAAAGGCTATAAAAGTAGTTAGGGAAGACCCCTATTTAAAATTTTTACCCTCCGTTTCTCATTGATTTGTACTATGTACGCTTTCATCCTCCCACACATGTTAGACAGAACTCAGCCAAGTGCAGGCGTGACAGGGGTTGCTGGGGGGCAGTTAGTGTATGGCGTGTCGGCCGCACATCCTCCCAAGATGGCCGTTGAGTCCAAGGGAAGCATATCAGGAGCATGTGTTTGCGTGTGTCTGCATGCCATTGAGCTTCTTTTGTGGCTCATGTGTTTCTGAGTACCTGCGGGCAAAAAATCCAACCTGATGAGTGGACCCTCGCACATAATGCAGAAGGATCCCGCCATCACCCCCCAACTCTATCGTCTCATGTGATTGGCGAGTCCCTCAGGAGGAATAAATACTACACTTTCCGCAGCGCAATCCGTCAAAGCTTAGAAGCCGAAACCTTAAATTATCAGACTTCCTGCCAAATACTGCTTTTTGGACGTCGTGTCCCGCCCACTCCGGCGTTTGCTGATGCTGACCCGACACCCCCGGAAGTTCGACCGACGGTTCTACTCTGCGAAGCATCACGCGACCGACCGCTCCATCACCGCGTGAAAACACTGAAGGCCTTGTTCGACAGGAAGCTCACACGCCGGCTACTGCTCAGTGTCCGACTTCGAAATATTCCCAAATGTCATTGTAATTTTTTTTTACTTTTTGGACCATTCCAGTGTCCCATCCCTGGTCTCGCTGCTTCTTAAGTAGAAGTTTGGAACGTGCCCAAAATGGGCTCCAAACCAACATGGCCAACTTTCCGTTCCATTTCAAGCTTGGGTCCTTGAGACTTTTTACAATGACAGATGTCTCCCGCACTGCTGGAGACTTCAGGAGCCCTGAGTATTTTTTTTTTACGCAGTCAGCTTCCAGTCAAGAGGCCGTGTTAGTCTTTAGTTGTCCCAGGCTCTCTCCGGCAGCCGTGACACTTTTATGATGGCAATCCCCAGTAGCCCCAGTGCACTCTGGGAGCTGACGGGTGATGGATGAGTCCTCTGCTACCCCATGGCACCCCCCACCACCACCATCACCACCAGGACTGCCAGTAAAGGTCGTCCTGTTTAGATAACAAAGTTGAAGAGGTCAGGCTTGGATTCTTTACTGTCCACTCTTCTGAATTGTCTTTTTGGGCACCTTTGCCGATTATATTGTAACACCTGACAGAATAAAAGTATTGTCACTATAGTTGGTGTACAAGATTAAATTTCCGTAAATTGCTTTTATTAAAATTGGATATATTGAATGTGAGTTATTAGTGTCCCACCTCTTTTTTGCTTCATAGTCTCGGCATGCAGGTGGACCGTTTGACGTGCTGTTCAACAACAGCACAGTAAAGAACCCAATACGTGATTTTCCCTGACGTATTGTTCACGTATGATGTCACCAGTCGGAGTTAATCACCAATTAACCTTTTACGTTAGCATGAAAGGCAGTTTAACGCGTTTCAGGGCTGCTCACGGTTGCTGAGCATCAGCCGCACGTTTAACGGCCCCCCTTGTAATAAATTCCAGGGATTTGGGTTTCCACAGAAACTTTCGGACCCTGAGAAGGCAGCTATTCCAGTACAGGTGTTGTCATTAAAAAAAAAAAAAAAAGAGGAGGAGGACCCAAGGCTGCATGAGGTCATGCTGTCAAAAAAAAGCTGCAAGTAGGTTTACATTTTTTGTTTGAGGTGAAAATGTGCTGCCGGGCTTCGGAGCACAGTAAACACACTTTAGTCATGGGAACAGTGAGGCAAAGCTTTTATAATGTCCTCAGCCATATTTTTATGTCTGCATGTGGACTCACGCCAGCTTCTTCCATTGGGATTCTAACCACGTTTATAAATAATTGGCAGCGCTGAGAACTTAGGTCAATTTTCCAGGTATCTGTACTCCCTTTTTTTTTCCGGACTATTTACTTTAACTCCTTGCATTTGAAAACTCATATCTGTACTTTCTACAACTTACTTTATCAAAATGTGCTTGGAATGCTAACACTTGTTTGGAAGGATTTTGTAAAGTTGTTGTGTAAAACCTAAAGGACTGCACGTTAAAGCGTTTAGTAAATAAACAACTTAAATAAATTAGCTTTCATATAAATTCATGGTTCATTTGTCTTTATTTGTGCGTAAGCCGAACCTAAAAGAAAAATATTTTTGTATTGTCAATGTGATTTAATTTATTGTTTGTTAAAAAGAAACACATGGGGAGAAAAAAAAGTAATATTAAGTTGCAATTGCAGTATATAAAAGATCCCACGTTTTATCAATTATTTAAAAAAAATTCAGTCTCTGTGCTTTTTCATTCTGATTTGGTAAAGGAGTTAAATCAGTACTTCAACTATTACCCTCCACTTTTTTACATAACTCACGTCTGTTTAAGAACAAAGTGTGAGTACTTTTGCCACCTCTGGTAATTGGCTGTATTGGGGAATAATACCTCACCGGCGTTGCAGCTGACTTCAATAAACGGACATGCAGTCACCCACTTGAAAGGGCGCAGACGCTCGCTTTCTTTTTTTTTTATAATGGCGTGCAAGCCAATAGGGCGCACCAGCTCTCGGCCTGGCTTCCATCCAAAGCAGCCTCAGGAGAACCAGGCGGCTGTGTCCCACCCACCTCCAGCCCCGCATCCGTCTGCCCGTCCACCAGCCGGGGCCCCGCGAGGCCTTTGCAAAGCCTCTCGCGTGACTTTCGAATGTGTGCGGGAGCCTGGCGTTTGTTATTTTTCCCCGCACTCACACTGTCTTTCATCAGAACGTCGTCCTGCAGCCCACAGACTCTCTCTCGCTCTTACTCGGTATACGGTTTCATGGTCTCGGGCCCCCGTCGGCTGCAGCACGTGGGCGGATGATTTCTACCACATGGGAGCCCCGCGAGCCCACGCACTCGCTGGAACAATAGCCGAGCTGTCAGTATCGGCCTCGAGCCGGAGGAGGACGACGAGACGGGCGGGAATGAGGTCAGCATCCTTCACACCCGCAAAGAGTAAAAACACATTACGTCGCTTCCATGCGTGGCGGCGTACACATGAACCCTCAAATCTCATCTGTTGCACTACAGCCAAAAGCCTTAAGTACCAATACCTAATATTGGCAACCTCCACCGGTACCCAATAAATTGAGACAGCCCGATAATGGAGATGCTGGTTAATTTTTTTTTTTTTAATTCACGTGATGTGGATTAAACCAATGACAAAGCAGAGTGGGCAGTCAAACACTCGCCAGACTTTCTTTTTTACCCCTTTGGCATAACTAAGAACAGCAGCATCAAATTTTCACTGAAGTCCTCTTTTCAACATCTTTATGAAGCCGGAAGCGCTTTTTTCTCCGACGACCCAAATCCTAGTTAAAACCCCAAGGATTAAGCCCTCAGAGCGCAGCCGTCAGCCAGCTGCAGGGCCGTTGGAATCGCACTCCGACTTCCTGTGACACCTCAGCCTCCCCGACAAGTGAGACACGGCGTTCCAGACACGTGTGCGCTCTGCGGATACTTTGCGTGTTAGCGAATTGGCGGGTGAGCCTCCCCCATCTTGGATACGGTTTTATCCCGCCGTGACATTGTTTGTCAGGTCGGATGTGGATTCTGCCGGGGTTGAGGAACGCCAAGTTTTTGTTGGACAAAGGGCAAGACGATAGCCCTCCACCGTCTACTCTTGGTGTCTGTTTCTGGACAGACATTTGGCTCACGTCCTCTTAATTGTCTGGAAGCAAATTGAGGAAAATAGCAACAGGCAATGGGATGGGAAATGGGAAGTAGGGAGAGGGAGGGGGGAAAGGTGAGTGAAGGTAGTCTGGGTGAGGAACAACGAGCAGGAAAGCTGGCCGGAGAGCGTGGAAGGTAATTCCACTGTAGGGGGTTCACAATGGGTCAAAGCGTAACAATATGCGTCTAAGGCCATTGTGTGATGCTGCTAACATCCACGCCCAATGATTGCACTGGGAAAAAAGTCCTCACACACTCCCAGAGAGAGCGAGAGTTCATTTTTGTTCCCTCTCTTGTTTCTTTTAGCATGCAATAGACACGTTACAATTATATCATCTGATGGTAGCCTGAACGACCCGACAGTTTGTTATGCCAGTCAGCAGGAGTTAGCTCCAACCAAAACAAGCGCGGGATCACATTGGTGTTTGTTTCACTGTTTTCCCTGGACATGGTTTTTACCCCACTGCCCCCGAGCGATAGCAACACGAGCCATTAGCACCAACCATCTGTGAACGTGGATTCACGTTGACCCACCGCGCCGAAAACAGCGCCGTGCTCCGTCCAGAGGGAAGCAAAGACAACATGGCCGCGGAGGAAGCGTGCTGTCGGCAGTTCCTGGAGGCCCGTTTAACGTCGAGTCACGTCAGCCGTGAATAACACCATCAAACATAACATTTTTCATCTCAAAGCAGTCAACCGCTTCATCCTCTCTGCACTTTCTTCCTCTCTAAGCTCTCACAACATGCATTTTTGTACTAAATGTTGTCGTACAGTACCCCTAAATTATTTGCAATTTTTTTAAGAGCGCTGAATTAACCCCGCATCAAAAGGTAACGGGCCCAGAGGCGGGCACCAGCTGACGGGACACCAAAAGGCCATATCGGGTTCCACGGTGCCGTCCCCGCAGAGGGCAGAACTTTCACCAAGGCTGTCGGCACCTCTGGGTGACTCCCCCCCCCCCAACCACGAACACCCCCCCTCAATCTCTGCGTACTGTCATCATCACCAATGTTCATAAGCTTGCACTCTGCACAGTGCGGCTCCCCCGCTCCATCATCCTCGGCCACTCTGTTCACACAAACACCGAGAACGGGAACACCGATCGCATTCCGTGCTGACTTTGGTCTGAACGGGAAGTCTCAGCTAGTCAACTAATTCCTGCCAGGCTATCATCTTACAACCCCAGTCTTTTAGTTATTACAACACGCCTGTTCAGCCCGACGTGGTCTGCTTTGGACCAACCCCCCTTGCCCCCTCCAATCAAAGAGAGCTTCCGCCGCAGGTGTCTGGACCTGGCTGGTCCTCCTGCTGTCAGTCCTGCTCTCCTTTGACGAGCGCTGAAACTATGGCGGCCTCCCACGCTCCCTCTCCGGCGTCCAGCCCGAACAGATTGTTCTCATTTGGACCGGTTCGGGTCGAGGGCTACATATACTCACACCCACACGTGCACACATGAATTTTACAAGTGTGAGCAGCTGGTTTGGGCCGCAAACCTCAGTGGGGAGTTGAGATGCTTCGATATACCAAAACCAATGCTGTATAGGCCTCAACATCAATGTTAACAGGGCATCCAAAGCAAGACCCAAATCAGTACTTGGACCAAAATGTAAACATTGAAAGGTTCTACTCAAAACATTCATCAGCCACCTGAGCCCGGAACCTTAATCAAGACCCAGGATGACATCTTAAGCCTAAAACTAGACACAGAGTATACCTAAACTAAGACCTCACCCCTTATGTGTGGAAAGTGGAGACAACATGAAGGCTTTTGTAGTAATTAAAGGTAGAAAGGAATGAAGCAACCTTTTGATAAAAGCAAAAACTAATTCCACTGTGACATGAAGATCAGAAAGGAGGACTTGCTCCAGCACGGTAGCTCCAACACCAGCACCACGACCTCGTCTTCCACCACCTCCTCCTGGCCTCGCATGGGAGACCATGTTGTTTGTCTTGCATAAATGGTTTCAGAGCGTGACAAAATCACAGTCTCCAGTTCCATATTTGCCTCAGACTAATCCCTGCCGTGCTTTATCTTGGACGAGACACGGGCAAAAGGAAAAGCGGGACAGTGGTGTTGTTGAGGGACTGGGGGGGGGTTATAATACAGTTGGAGGGGGTGGACGTCTCGTCTGGACACACTCTGAAAAACACTTTTTTGAAGAAACCCGATCAGCAGCGAAAACAAGAATGAAGTCAGATCTTTATTGAAGGTGGCCAGCAGGATGTGAGATCTCCAGAGGAGAGAAGACGAGGAGGTCGAAGGGTGGAACCCAAGACCCCCACCATCCCCCCTCACCGCCCTCCTTCCCCCATCCCAAACTGTTTTCTGAACGCTTGCCAGGAAAGTTTAATGGCTGTGGAATTTTGACAGGAAAAAGCAGCACTGGAAGTTTGACAGGAAGTGGGAATTTGTGTCTCACCAAGGCAAGAACGCGCAGGAGAGGAAGAGCGTCAGTGCGCGTTTCCAACGGCGTCCCCCGGGAGAGATGGAGGGGGGGTGCTTTGGGTTTTTGCGGGAGGCTGCAGACTGACAGGACGTGATCATCTGGCCTCAAACATACATGAACGCCCGTGAAACAATGCGCATACGCAAAGAGCACACACATCATTTACATCGCATGCGGAGCTGAAACAAGATCTTGAGTTCGACGCACACTCATGTGGAAGCTCGCAGCAGCTGCTTCTGACTCACGGCTCCCACCGCAGAAGAACCTCCGCTCTACTCTACTTCAACATACACCAAACGTCAACCTACTACGAGGAAAACATCAGCGTCAATCACATCCAGCGACGGTGGCGGCGCGGCGCTCTCGCAGCCTCTCACCATGTCACCACTTAATGTCGGCACATGTGCTCCACTCCCCATCCTTCAACCCACACCTCCCCGCCGCCTGGCCTCCAGAGACAGATGCCGAGACATGGGGACAGACGGGCCCGGCGACCCCCCACCCACACCGACCGTCCAGACGATCGCAGAACTCAGCATCAGAGTGGGCGCTGTCTTAAAAAAGTGTTCAAGTTGAGTTTCCCATATCTGTAAAGAAATACAAGTCTTTATTGAGTGTGATGCTGCTCACTTTGAAAGCAATTACACAAAACGGCCTCACCAAATGGTCCCAAAGGTCGGCCCGGCACTAAAATGTTGCCGTCGGAGGCATGTGTAACATTTGACACGGCAGACGCAAACTTTTGGCACTGTTGTACAAACGGTGAGCTCAGCTGGACGTTGAAGGAGACTCGAGGCTACTCAGCACAAATTTGTTGTACACAATGGGACATTTTGAACACAATCAATGTGAAACTTGAAATGGTCATGCAGGCATGAAATGAAGTCAATGAAGTTATATGTAAGATCAAAAAATATGTCAATACAATGGATAATAAAAGTCTACACACCCTTTTGTGCACTCATGTTTTGCATTTGTATACTACAAAGGTTTTTAGTATTAATATTGATCATCAACTAAAAAGTAAAATAAAAAAATGATAATATTGATGTTTCGAAATTGGAAAAGACAAAGCCGTATTTCAGCAATGAGAGAGATTATGCACAAATTGCTTGTGTTTCCTAATGGCAAGTCCAAGTCTGACTATCAAATCCTTATAATAAAAATATCGTATAAAAATGTCTTTCCTCATTTGTTTTTATGCTGTGTGATCTTTTCCATGATTTTACTTTTATTTTGTGGCTGTTGGGATTGAATTTAAAGTGTATAAAAGTATGTGTTTTATAATGAATGTTGGGGATCATCGTATCCACATATCTCATTTGTGTCCTTCACTTTGAATCAGGAAGCATAAATTTGAAAAATATTTTATACCATTGCGTGCATGTCTCCTCCTGCCAGTTGGCCTGCAGTGTATACAGGTGTGTAATCCAGTTTGGAATGTCAGAGACACTTGGGCCAAACTTTTGAATTTCTTATTCGTTTTCCTTGTGCTCCTATTTTTTTTTTATCGTCATGGCGCATCACACGGCAAATCTCAGCACAGGATCAGTTGCTACCTGTCGCCAGGTTCGGGGGCACGAGGGGGGGAGGGTCTCGGCGGGCCCGGGACGGCGTCCACGGTAGCGGAGGGTCCTGTTTACTCAGCTGCGCAACTCCAGAGAGAAGAGAGGATGTGTTTGGGGCATCATTAATCACGGCCGCTGCGGAAGAGATAAACAGGCCCGACCCAGCAGGGATGCTGCGGCTACCACCGTTAAGATGGGGTGTAGCGGGGAGGTCACGCACGGGATGGGGGGAGGTAGGGGAGTGGGAGGGGAGTGTTGTGCACACCAGGGGTTTGACCATAACACTTGCTCTTTGGTTCCACATCTGCATGCCTGTGCAAGCTTGTAAATCTGCATTCCTGCTCTGCAGCGGCTGCAAGTGCATGAACCTAAAACAGCCTTTTTTCCTCCTTAACAGCTTTGCCGTTAAACTGCACCTCATCTAATCAATATGCATTTTATTTATGTATTTTTTAGACATTTAATTAAGTAAGAACCCCCTTCCACCCACCCATCCATCCATCCATCAATCTAAAGTTCAGTAGTCGTCAAGAGTGTTATTTGACACCGAGCAGCTTCAGGGTTGGTTCCAAAAAGCCCCATTAATATTGCAATATTAGTGCTCCAAAAGCCCCCTATTACCACTAATATTTTTATATTATATGTCAAAACTTCCTCACAGATGCTGCGCTGAAAACTTGGCCAAGCGAGCAACGAGCCAATCAGTTCGGGAGCGCTGACAAATGCAATAAGCCAAAGGCTCCTTCCAAATGGGTTTTAAGATATTGTATTACTCTGTTTATGTAAGACTACTTCTTAATTATAGCGCGTGTGTGCGCGCCAGAGTCCTTGTGCGGCCGTCTAATTGCTCTTGATAGGCTTGGAAAAGTGACATCATCGCTGCCGCAGTCTGCAGAGGTCATGCTGGGGGTGAAAAGTGAAAAGGGAGTGAAACAAGCAAAAAAAAATGACTGCAGACATCATAGACATACATATACAGTACGTTTGGATTTAAAAAAAAAATAATAATGGGGTTATTTACTTGCTGTAATAACTTATAAAACATTGATTAATTAATTTGTTAATGCCTAATTTAACAGCAAAAATAAGAACAAAAGTTTTTGTTTAGCTTATTTATAGATAACATTTTGTATGTATGTTTTATATGACGTTAAATAGTTTTGCTTTTACTCTGCAAGCTGATGCTGGGCTGGGTAATACAAAAAGGAGGTCACCTTTGCCACCTAGTGGTCACTTTGTTGTAGTACAAGGCATTTTTCATATAAAGTTGATTCGCTAATACATAATTGTAATGATGATAACATATATTTGCTGGCGGTTTGGAGGAACTTGGAGGTGCATTGGACAGATTTTGTATTTTGTAACGCAAAGACACAGCAATAGAGGCCTTGTTATGGTGGTTATACTCCCTGTGGGA
The DNA here is from genome assembly GCF_059516105.1 of Syngnathus floridae. NCBI lineage: Eukaryota > Metazoa > Chordata > Actinopteri > Syngnathiformes > Syngnathidae > Syngnathus > Syngnathus floridae. The sequence goes on along the minus strand of NC_142430.1, from coordinate 6,473,782 downwards.
GTGCATTAGTAATAACTTTATTGCAAAAATACAGGTTCCTTTTTTAACCCCTTTGACCACCCTACTATCCCCCCCCCCCTTAATTTGACAAACACACACACACACACACACACACAAACATCGGCTTCTTTTGCTTCCTCGTGCGCTCTGATCCTTTAGTTTACATTCATTCCCTCTCTTTCTCCCTTTTCTCTTTTAGCGTATTTTGTTTTTGCATTCCATTGGTTGAAACTATAGCGTAAATAGATGCAGAACAACAAAGTTCACCAGCAGCATTAAACATGAAATCTTGTGGTGGGTGGTGGGCGTTTTGTTGTGAGGGTCCTCCTGAGGAGGCTCGACTTGCATAGCGGACTGAAGCGCTACAATTGGGCTACATTCTCCCGCAACCTCAAAACAACATTGAAAATAAAATAGAGAAATGAAAACATCTCTGGTAAATAATGCCAACCTTTGGTTTAGTTACAACGATCTATTTTCACTTTTTTTTTTTTACTTTACATGAACAGCATAAAGCATAATAATGTAGCTTAGTAAAGGGGGGGCGTGACTGTACAACTGCTTGACATCTCAGCGCGTCACCGGCTGAAAATAGACCTCTTAATACAGCGTATAAAGCAACGTGTATATCTTAGCCTATTCAGTATAATAAAGTTTATCACGGATTTTTTTTTTAACCTGAGGACCATTTAAAAGTGAAACAAGCATCCCCTTTTCATTCAAGCAGCCTTCCTGAAAAAAGTGCACTTCTTCTACCATCGCATCCGCTTCGCAAAGTGCACTAGAGTCAAAGCTTGGTTCCGTTAAGAAAGCCCATGCTACATTCTCACCTGGTCACGCCTCGCTACTACGGTTAAGGTTCACCCAGACTGACAAACACAGAGTGGAAATAAAAAGTCTACACACCCCTGATCAACTTATTACATTAAAACTCCTGTAAATCTTAATTTATCTTCATCTATTTTTCATATCGTGAAAAAATGGCATTTAAAGAAGGGTGTGAAGACTAATTATATCCATAGTACGTAACCCTAGACTGTTTTTATGCAACCTTAACCCAAAGCCTAACATTAGTCTGACATATCCCCTCCTATTTGGACGAAAATAGAGCAAAAATTCAAAAAGGTGTCAGAAATGATAAGATTTAACAGAAGAGGCGCTTTTCTTGTTCAATCTCCCGGTAGAAACGGGAGAGCTGTCATTCAGGTAGGTGAGCTTGGGGGGAAAGTCAGAAAGAGGAGGAGGGCGGCGGGGTTGGGGAGGGGGGGGGGGCAAACAATGTCCTGCTTCGACACTTGTGAAGTGCACCCCCACTTCTATGTTGAATATTCTTTAACATTCCATAAGGTCTTATTTGTTAACATAGTTCATACATGTTCTGTACACGGCCTCGGGCAAAAAAAAACATAACAAAAAGAGAAATTATGGCTGTCTATCAGATATACAGTTCCGCTGCTACGTGTGTGCGTCCACCAGGAAATGCCCGTGGAGAAAGAGGAAGAGGCGTGGCTACTCGGAGCGTCCCCACATCTGCCCCAGAAAAGTGTCGTAAGGGGAGCAACATCAGGAGAAGTTTGAGGTTGTCAGGGTCAACTGTGACTGCATAGACAGAGTAGTGGGGCAAGGGACGAAGGTGTGGCGGGGGAGGGGGCAAAGCAGGGGGTCTCTACGTTGCGTTGCAGGTGGGTGTGCGCGTGCGTGGGTGTTTGCGTGTTAGCGGCATTCCGGGAGAGGAGCATCTTTCGTCCGATCCACACCCGTCAAAGCGGGCTGTTAGGGTTCAGTGACGCTGAGCACGACCCTGGTTGGAGGACAGTTTGACCCCGGTCAGACACAGCCAGAAACTCCCAGCGCTGCCCGACAACTCCTGAAATCACAAACGTTCCAAATATAGACACTAGAAAGTCACAAGTTTTTGAAAAATAGAAAATAGAATCTACATTGTTCAGGATTAGAAAGCGGCAACACAGTGTGATGTTTACCTGTGAGGTAAAGAAGGGAGGTGGTGATGACAGGGTTTTGGTGATGAAGAGGATGGAGGAGGTGATGGCAGTGGAATAGCAACAGGGACTCAGGACAGAGGAAGCAAGCAATGGGAGGAGGAGGCACTGACATCAGCCTGCTTTGCCTTGGAGACAAGACAGACAGAAGAAGAAGAAGAGGAAGAAGGAAAAGACACGAGACGAAGAAACCAGGCGAGTGGCAGTGTGTCGTCATGCTGAGCCACAAGGGGGCGACAGAGCGCGGTACTCACGAAGCTGCGGGTGGCGGTCAGACGTGCGTGTCTTGGAGTCACCACTACTGTGCCGCTCAGGCTGCGTCCCATTCTCCTCGGGTTGTCCCCCTCCTCGTTTGGCCCCGGCCCCAAACGCAGTCCCTGCAACATCATTGGCTGCAGGGAGAGAGGAAGAGGACATGTCAGACACGTAGATGAAAATCGTGACAAGGTTGGTGAGGGCATGGGGAAAGGATCACCTTGTTGAGGTAGGTGGGGGTGCTGGCGCCGTCTGGCCCAAACACGCTCCTCTCCATGTCTGCGTTGGGGGTTCTAGAGCGAGTTGGCCCTCCAACCCTGGAGATGAGTCGCTCTGATGGGCTGCAGCCTGCACCGGAAGAACAACCATATGAGGAGTGTCAGTAAATTAGTAAGGCTTTTAAACCTTACCCTAATTGGCCAAGGTCTGTACCTGTCCTCCCAGCCTGCAGACTGGCCTGGTAAAGGGTGTCAAGCTCCGTGAGCTCTGTTAGTTCCGGCTCCTCACGGTCACAGCCGTGTTGCCCCGAGGCATACTGGGAGCCGTAGTTCCCCCGAGTGGGGTACCGACCGGGCCTGGGCGCTTGCAAAGGGATGGCGGCGTAGCGGTCCGGTGGGGTGTCGTAGGGTGTCACCATGGCATCAGGGCGATCTAGACTCCAGGAGGACCAATGGCGGGTGGCTCCGTCGGAGGGCGGCCAATGCTGAGGGGCTGAGGTGGAACTGGGCTGGGGGGGCTGCCAGAGAGGCGTGATAGGTTTGGTGATGGGAGGCGGCGGAGGCGGGGGGAGCGTAACCGGCGCCTCCCAAAAGCACAGCGGAAGCGACGGCAGGGAAATAGCCAAGTGCCTCCCCAACGGTCTGACGCTCACCCCCCCAGCTTGGAGAAACTCACACAGCCTCACCCCCCCACTGACGTCACTAGAGGGGGCGCACGGGTGGGTGATGCTGAGGGTAAGCGCTGGATGGGGAGGAGTCACCGGATGGCGATAGGGTGGAGGTGGAGGCAGAGGAGGCGGGTCTTGGCTCAGAGCTACGTCCTCTTCCTGGTCATGGTCCTCTTCCTCCTTCTGATTGGGTGTCAGCAGTACTTGGACCGGGCCTGGCTGTTCACTGGAGGGAGGGGGGACACAAAGAGTTGTTTGGCTGTCAGCTGGTTTGTGGAAAGGTCACAACAAGCACACAACAGGGTAAACAAGCCGGCAACACACACGCAGCCTGGTGATGTATGGCGAGGGTTCTCAATCTATTTCGGTCCAGGATTATTTTTTTCCAAGGACCCTCTCATCATACAAACTATTGTGTCTTAATTATAAAAACATACAATAATAAGAAATTTAACAGGACGTAAGGGATGAAATAGTCATAGTTGATTAATTGCGTGGCTGCTTTTATGTGCCTTTACCACCAGGGAGCAGTATAACACAAAGATAGGAATATACATGGAGATGGTCACAACTGCTGAGTAAGCTGCAGTAACAACACCAACCCACACACACACTTACACACATCCTGATGCCAGCATATCATGCGCTGTAATCAGACTTTCCAAACAGCCATTTTAGAGCAGCGCGTCGTACGTCAACGCCGCGTAAAGTAATTCGCTCTCAGCAGGCCGCCATACCATTTCATTGATTTACATGCAGGCAAATGATGTATGTGCAACATTAGTGGATCCTATTTGCGCCTTATCTGTGTATGTGTGCGCGCGTGTGTGTGAACAGCTCGTGCATCAATTTTTGCTCCTGTGTTTGTGTCTGCACGTGCACACACACATTCCAGCACCCCTATCAACTCTTTTCAGCCTTAGTAATTACCCAGAAGGCTTTGCAGCAGCGGCTATAAATCAGACCCTAGTGTTGATCAATAGAAAAGAGGTGTGATGTCAAATTAAAAAAAAAAAAGGAGAGCGAGGCAGAGAGCACTGAACATTTCACCCCCTCTTCCTTTCTGCAAGCAGTTTGGCTTGAACAGTAAATGGGGGGCTTTTAATAGAAGAGGAAACTAGGGCTACACTTTTGAGGCAGTAGAACCATCAATTCCTGCCCATCTGCAAAAGCTTTGAAATATTTTCAGTTCAAATGTAAATGACATTTTTGATTTTTTTCAGATACATCAGAAAAATCTGTTTTGTTGATTATTTTTACTGAGGAAAATAAATTGAAATTTAAAAAAATCATTAAAAAAATAAAAAACAATTTCATGCAGAATAATCAGAAAAATCAATGTTTTGTCAATTATTTTTACTGAGGAAAATAAATAGAAATAAAAAAAATCCTTTAAAAAAGTTTTAAAAATTTCAGATTAATCAGAAAAATCTATTTTTTGTTATTTTTACTGAGGAAAATAAATAGAAATTAAAAAATCATTTAAAAAAAGTAAAAAAAAAAAGCTGTAGATCCAGCCATCTCATGTCTACCCCTTCTAGGTCTCTGCAGGCTAACACCCTGTAGCCCTGAAGCACAGCAGCATAACGTACAACACAACACGAAACAAATGCAACCGCCATGGCACGGCACAGAGTGCTACAAAGAGGGAAAGCAGAAAAAACAAACATACACAACTCTCTTTCTTAGCCCAGCCAAGCTACACAACAGGTCACACACACACTGACACAAAGACGAGGTGTCCAGCAGGGTTGCGGTGGGAGGCAGGTGGGTCTTTGTGGGTCACAGTGGCGGCGTGTATACCTGCGAGGCCCCTGTGGGCAGGGGGTGCTTCCTGACTCCCGCTGTTGCGCTTCCTGTTCCTGCCTGCCTTTGAGCGGGCCGCCAGCGCTCCTCATGCACACGGCTACGGTCGAGCCGCTCGGAGCGCTAGCCTCATGCAGGGGTCTGAGCACAGCTGAACCCGCCACGTAGGAGGACAAAGTGATGAGGAAAAAGAGAAGAAGAGGATGACAAAAGAGGAGAAAGAAGCAGGTAGAGTGGTTATGATGTTATACGCAGAAGGCGGGGTGATGCAGGTGTACCTAATCAAGCGCCCGGCGAGTAGTGACGCATCATCATGTAGCCTGCGGTTAGTAAGTCAAAAAATTCAAGGTCAAGGGACAAGAGACTGTTTTGAACGAGGGGCCTTGAACGCATCGGATGCTGCACGGCGGAGCAAAGGCTTATGTAGGCGCGCTGATAGTGAAGCCATCTGTCCACTCGCTTGTCGTCCTCGCACTTCATCAAGGTTACTTGTACTCGTAGAGGTGTGTGTGTTTTAGTTTCATCAACACGCTAAAGCATACGCACATAAACACGCGCACGCACACAGGAGGACAGACAGGACATAAATCTAATAAGCCCACGTACAGGTTTACTTAGTGCTGAGCCGGGGAGGGAGGGGAGGACCTTCACACCTGCAGTTCAGAGAAGGCACATACACACACGCACAACAATCTCAGTGATGACTACTTGTGCAGGCTACAAACACACACATGGCATGTCCGTATTTTGCCACTTCTTTGCTGTGTGGGCCACAAAGACACATTCATACACATCCTTGGGGATGACGTTTTGCAATCTCGATGCTGTGAGCCTCAAACTTTTTATGTCGCTGTGAAGACCACAAAAAAAATGAAATTCCCGTGTGCCACAAACACACACAATATTTATTTATATTCCTTTGAGGGCTGCATTTTTTAAATTCTCTGCTGTGGGCTACAAACGCGTAAATAAACTCGTCTTTTAGCTAGAGCGGCGCAAAACCAAAAGTTGTCATTAGAGGGGAGTAGAGCACTATCGCGCATTTCCAATCACACACACAAATCCATAATGTCCTCCAAAAATGGATACCAGGATGGAGAACATGCATTTCCTCGCCACTCCGAGTCTAGTCAAATTTTTTCATGATTATTTTTGCTTAATTAATTCATGCCGTCTCACATCCTTTTTAATGAACTCTTGCAAATGTAATGCCAGAGTGCTGCGTGCAATTTATTATTCAGCCATTCTGCATTTTAAAGGGAGTACTCAAGGAATTATAGCGTGTTCCAGAATATTTCATATCTGTGGCAATTAAAGTATATGCAAATTCATCAACTACAGAGACCAAGTTGAGTTTGTTTGAAGCTTTGAAGGGATTTTTCTCTTTTCCATTTAAAGCAGTTACCAAGTGCCTTAAAAACACGTGGCACACTTTTTCCAAAATACCTCAAGGATCAAGACCTATTTTTCCAGCATATTTCATATGTGATTAAATCTGCTCGTTTTAGGGGCGGCTCTGTCTCACGCTGAGCCAGCCACCATCTTGCCCCACATACTGCTTGGCCAATGGCAAGCACAGCTTTCATTAGATTGGCAGACAGTGGGTTGCATTTTGCTGGCTCGTTCCTGCTGGCATTTGGCCATCTCCTCTTCCGCCTTGCTCTACCGAGAATGTTCACTGCGGCCAGCTGCTTGCTTCTAATAGCCGAGGCCGAGCCCAGAGTGTGGAAAACAAACAAGCAACCAATAATGTGAAATCATTTTTCTCCTGCATGGAAACATCTCCAAATTCAAATAATGCTGCCCATCCAACCACTTCGAGGAGTAACTGCAGTTCAAACGAAGCTAATGCTGTTATCTCCCTGCGAATCTTAATCTCGATCGGCAGATGTGTGTGTCACGGTAACAAAAAGATAAGCGTTGGTTGGTTACCAAATGGAAGAGACAGACGAGCAGATGGGAATGGGGACCGGAGAGCCTGCGGAGCTCAGACAGAGACATTTACATATGTGAGTGACCTCGCAGTGACATCACACAAGCCAAAATTCATCAGGCTGAATTATCCGATTAGAGGCCCTACTGCTACCCCACAGACGTGGAGTTAGTCTTACCCTGGTGCTGGAGCTGATCCAGGTCCATGTATTTGCTAGGTTTGGGGTTGAAGCCCATGGCCGCCTCTTGCTCTGCCTCCTTGCGCTTCTGCTGCTCCTGCTGGCGGGCTCTCCTGGCCACTTCCTCCTGGAGCTCATCCAGCTCGCTGCGTCCTGAGACCCACAAATGAAGTCACTTGATGAGAATCTTTGGGAAAATGGTTGGGAAGACTTACAGTAAGTTGTAAATTTTATGACTTGGGGATCTGCTTGGCTAAAACATGTGAATGCAAAATGCTCTTCCTTCTCTTTGGGCTTGAGGTTTTCAGAGAAGGCTAAATCAGTCTTGGTTAGGCTTGAAAATGTTCACTTTGAGTTAGTGTAACTGAACGTGAGACGAGTATGAGCGTTACCAGGGTTGGCGGTGCGACACCAGCCAGGTGAAGGTGACTCCTGTAGGATAGCGCCGGTGCTCTTTGACTTGGGCACTGAGCGCCATGATGGTCCGGACATTAGCGCCCGTTTTTGTTGCCCCACCTCCCTGAGGAGTAGAAAATTAAAAAGCTGATAATTGAGTTGTTTAGACGGCTGCGTTAGGCGAGTACTTTGCTACCTGTCAGGGCTGCTGCTGTTTCTCTCGCTGCTTTCGTAGCCGCTCTCCATCCTCTGTATCAGGCGAGGTTGGTGCTCCACCCCCCTCAGAGGCGGAGGAGCAGGGGGGCCCATCGTAGATCTGGGCTGCCCAATCAGCCTGGATCTGGCCTCCAGCACTGCAGCCTCCCTGCCCTCCGAGGGTTGTGAGCTCCGCGGTGTAGGCGTGGTGGGCCGCAGGCAGGGTATGGCCGGCTGGGGTGGAGGTGGGTGAGAGGGTCCCGGCAGGGTGTGGTAGCCCTGAGAGCAGATCCGTTGACTGTGGCCCGAAAAGATGCTGTCGATGTTCAGAGCTTCTCTCCTGGGCCTCCAGGTGGGGCGATAGCAGCCACCAGAGGAACTGAACCACAAATAGAAGTCTTATTTAAAAATGCTTTATTTCAAGCATTGCTTTCCAGGACTTCCTACAAGACGATCAGTACCTGGACTTGCTTTCGCTGCTGGTGCTCTCATTCTCCCAGTGAGGCCCCCCAACCCCACTCTCACAGCCCCCCACCCCCGAAGAGGAAGAGGAGGACAGGGGCCGAGAGGAGGATGAAGAGGAAGTGAGCGGCCGCCGTGATGAGAGCAGGAAGACGGCCGTCTCCTTGTACTCTTGCAGGGGGGGTGAGGGAGGCCGGGGAGGGCCCTCCACTGCTAACGCTGGGGGGAGGCAGAGTTATGTCGGGAAAGGGGAGGAAGGATCTTAAATGTCGTTTAATCTTTCATAGATCAAAATTCTCTAAAATGTTAAGATGGCTTCAAGATTGGGTTAGAGTAAGCAACATGCTATCGTTCAACAAATAATGAAACAGTACCTCCTGTGTCGGCAGTGTGTGACGGTGTTCCGAGATCGTAATTGGGGACCACGGTGGTCTGAGAGTCGCTGGACAGGTGGCTGCCCGTGGACTGGTGCAGCGGCCGGCTGCGGTAGGCGCGGTGGCTTGAGCTGTCCGTCGATGAGTCCGTGCGGGTGTCGCTAGAAATGGAGGGCTCTCGACCTAAAGACAGACCTTTGGCGCTTAATCCCCGACTCCAATATGTTTGGGAGAAATGATCCCGAGGGGATTAGGAGGTTGAAGGTTGACCTCCGGATGATCAATGCACATGTGTAATCCAGGGGTGGCAAATGTTTGAGATCAAGCACATTTTTATTCACTTTTCTACAATATCTACAGTTAGACCATTTGAAGAAGACGTATGAAATGATACATTATGACAAGCTGTTTATTATCCAAATAACTGCTACACCATGAATGGGTCACCAGTCCTGCAATGGGCTCTTCCTGTAATGTCCTAAATGCCACAAGATGGCGCCAAAGTCTTGTCTTATTGGAGTAATTGTCAAAGAAGTAGGTTGTCTTGACTGTTTAAGACCTTTACGTGTCGAGGAGCCAAAGTTATGGAGAGTCTTTGCTGCATTTGTGTAGTGGCAGTGATTTCTAAGGTGTTTGAATATATATCATAGTTGTTTGGGATGATCGTCTGTGGTAGGTTTGCTGTTTGAATGAAACATGTTTGAGTCCGTAACTCTAGTTTATTTGCGTTTCCCTGTGATGCGATGTGTGGCAGCGCATGTACCCGAGTCTTCGCTGTCGTAGCCGGCCTTGCTGCTGCCGTGCTGGAGCTCCAGTTGCGGGTCGGTGCCGGCGTAGGGGCTTGCGCTCTCTTGCAGTATCACCGGCGTCCCACGGGGGTCGGCGTAGAGCAGAAGCAGTGGCTGATAATGGCCTTTGATACAGCGGGACACCACGTCCTTCCACTTAGGGCCAATCTGAAGATACATAGGAACACCCCCCCCACCGCCACCCGCCCATAGACACACATATGTAAGGCGCGTAAATGAATCCATAATAAGAAAGACCGTGTTGAATTTATCGCCTGAAGCAGAAGGTCAGAGACATCTGCAGTGTTGCCATCATGTGAACAAGGACGTATAGCTTCACTTCCACTCACTGGCACATTCCTTCATACCACACATCTAAATGACCTTAACACGCAATCATGTGTGGACAACAACACGCATACACGGGCACACACAGCCGGAGTCACCTCTTTGACGTGGGCATCGTCGAAGTACATCCATTTGCGTATCTTGGTCTGGAAGAAGAAGGTGGAGTAGTGCTTGCCGTAGTAGCACACCATGCCCACCAAGTAGAGCTCTGCCTGGCGAGCTCGCTCCTCTGTCACACGGTAGAACAACTACAGCGAGGGAGGGAGGGAGGGAGGCAGAGGGAGGGATGCGGGGAAGAGAGGGAGAGGTGTGCAGCGTGAGACAGATGAGTTCACGTGAATGCCAGCAGCAATTTTTTTTCCTCTGCTTTTCTTTGCACCACAATGCCGTATGCAGTAATCCTGCGCAGTCTTTCCAATTGTTTGTTATATTTTGGTTTTATTTCTCTAACAGGAATAATCATCTATTTGTAATATTTGTAAATAACTATAGACATATTTTCTGTTACGATTATATTCATGCAGTTTAGAAAATGAATGGCTGGATTGATTGATGAATGTTTTTAGTTGTAATCAATACAGTACATGGGTCAATAATTGCTGTTAATGTTGTCATTGTACCTGTGTTTTATTTTTTTATGAGTATAAAATCAAAATATGTAAACCATCTCAATGTGAAGGAGTCTCATAATTTAGTAGCATTCTCAGTTAGATTTGATGTAAAAAACACACAGACACACATCAGTGACCTTCAACCTCAAAAATGTGCAGCTGCAAAATTCGGTTGTCTTTCCAGAAGAGTAGAAGCTGTTATAGTAATTCCCCAGGTGTCCTGATTCATATATATTTCATGAATATTCCAAATGAGCCAAATTCTACCGCTTCCTTTTGTCTGAAAACCCGATGCGATTCCGTCAAATAGCGTGTTAAGCGGCACACTGTCTCTCATTCAAGAGGCACGACGCACATGATTATCTAAATTGTCTTCTATTTATCGCAAATGGGCTAATCGTCTCGGCGACGGAGAAAAGACGTAAGAAACGGTGACAGGAAGTGGAGGCAGCGCTGCGGGGGGGAAATGGATCCAGTATTTGTGATATAAAAGCACAAAAGGCATCACGCCTGCTTCATCTCAGGGTTGAGGAATGACAGACAGCAGGCGGAGAAAAGCCGACATGATGGAAGGAGGAGTTGGCAACAGTGGTGGTGTTGGGGGGCAGTAGAAGAATTTGACACGCTATAATGCTGACTCATGCATTATTCATGGGAATCACTTCAGAATGAGTGTTCCTGAGATGCTACAGCGGCATTGAAATGCAACGACATTGCTCGGTCATGACACTTTGCAACACGTGTGCACGTGTTGTGTGAGGGCCGCCCGAGGAAGTCCCTGAATCATGATGGTGCCATTTCTTCAGTGATATGTCTGAGGGTGGTCATAACAATCACTTCCTCAGTAGAGCCAAAGGGTATGTCCATCACAATTATGTGATATGTTTTAAACAATCATTCTATGTCTAAAGGTGTTTTTAAAAAAACAAAGCCCTACCTCAGGGTATATATGGGTTGAATTGATTCACTGGCCTCATCAGACAAGCTCCCAAAATGTGTCAAAAGCCAACTGGACAGCGGGTGAAAAAAAAGATGCCCTGTTGGCATGACAACCACATCCCCTCCTCCCATGCCACAATGTCCACCAGGGTTTTATCAGCTCAGGCCACTAACCACCTCCCTGTCCTCAATTTCAAGGTTAGGGAAGCGCCGCCTCTGCTGACAGGTCCTCTGGAGGTCAGAAGAAGAACTTTTTCATATTGAGATAGAATGAGTGGAGCATGTCAGGAAAACCAAATCCGGTTTAGCTACAACAAACACTCCCCCAGGAGTATGTCTTAGGTTGCAGGAAAGAAATCTTGACTAGTTGACCATAGTGGTATCTTCAGGTAGACCAAAGTAGACACAACAAGCCCTTCCCTTCAGTGATATCGGTTTGCACTGAAGCCAAGTTGTGGCAGCAAACCAGCAGTTCGCTGAAAAAGCAGTGTGACACTGTCAGCCCCTAGCATTGTACTGCACATTACTGCCACCTACTGGACTGGAGTGGAAGAACCTCACTTACGTCTCCCAGGCGCAGGCAGGTGCCCAGGCTGTGTATGACGTCCTCAGCCAGGTCCGAGTGGTCCGAGTCCCACACCAGCCCGATGGAGACGATCTCTGGCGAGTTCATCAGCACGCGGCGGATGCGTAACACCTCTCCGCAGTTACTCTGGGAAATCAAAAAGTCAGTGAGAAAAGGACAAAAGTATTAGAAGAGTCTTCCTTTTCACTCCCTGTATGTCGTTTTGCGCATGTCATGTGACGTGTGCGGATCGCGGCGATGTTAATAATGGTGAAAGGGTGCGGACGTCGCAGGGACATATTTGTCCCTGGAGGTCGTTGCCAGGTTCGGAACTGCATGTACTGGATGCTTCCTTTTGAGTCATGACCTACCACAGAGTTAGAACACACAAATAAACACACACACACATGCAAACATACACACAGAGCGTTGGCATAGCCACCACGGAAGCAGCCTGAGAACACCCCGGCGACCGTTGGGCTTTGCCAAAACAATCCTCCCACACACACATATGCAGTACACAGTGGACTCTCTTTGAGGAATTGTGGGGCTCGTGTGGCGTGGTTGGCGGCGGGGAGCTTGCTTGGCTGATCTTTTTCCAGGGTCTACCTCTCCATTCGCAAGAGGACCTTTCCAGCATGTTATATAATTACACTGGCGGTCAAATGAAAGTGTTGGTCTGCAGAATACTGATCATGGAAACTCCTCGCAACTCATTAGACACCACAGCGAGGAGATAATCCACATTTAATCAATCACGAAACGAAGGAGCACTAATGATGATTTATTATCTTCAAAGCAGCCAATTGTAACTATAGAGCACGTCAAATATTCAAATTTATATCGAACTAATACAGTTGGTTGCACAAAACCTATGCAGCCACACTTTAGATTTTTTTTTTTTAAATAATGCATAGGACACTTCATTAATTAGTACTTAGCTATAGTTTCAAGGTGAGCCAAACAAGCACTTCCCTAAATAATGACCTAAGGTGCTTGGCCATCTTAAGCCGCTGCAAAGTCTTCAGGTCGGCAAAACAAACGCGCCCTCAGTGATATCATAAGGTGGGCATAACAATCACTCCCTGAGTAGGCCAAACTGTCATGCCCTCAGTGAAATATCTTAGTGTAAGCATAACAAGCCTTGTGATGTATTCAGGTGGGCAGAACAAGCACTCTGTCAGCGATATGTCTTAAGTTATGCAAAACAAGCGCTCCTTAAGGGATACGTCCTAAACTATACCAAAAAAAAACCTCTCCTTCAGTGAGGACTTCATTAGGCAGAATAGAGACTCAGCCATGTCTTCAGATAGTCAAAACAAGCGCTCCCTGATTGATGCGCTGCCTCATGATGTCCTTACTGATGTCTTAAGGTAAAGAAAACAAGTGCTCCCCGAGTCATAAGTCTTAAGGCAAGCCAAACAAGCAGCCCCCCTGCTATTACTTGAGCGGGGCAAAACGAGCCTCACTGGTGTCTTCAGTCGGGCAAAACAAGCACTCCATCAGTGATATGTCCTAAAGTGGACAAAAACAAACATTCTCGCAGTCATTTCTCAAGGTGCTCGAAACAAGCGTTCCCTCAGTGATATCTTAAGGTCGCAGTTGCTGCTTCTAACATTAATCCCTTAAACTTATCATTACAAGTGTCAATCAAAAGTGCGCATTATTTTTCCCAGCATTTTTGGAGAGTTGGTGCAGCAGCAGCTCAAGATGAAGGCAGGATGGATGGGAGGGGGGGGGATAGTCCAGGGGGTTCCAGAGCTTTGTAAAAAAGCCCACAGAGGAGCCTCTTTGTGGGGGACACTTTTTGGCAGCGAAGGGCTGCCGCCGCTTGAAGCCAAGCTGGATCCATTCGCTTCCCCAATGTGGCAGCACAACACACGCCATCCTCATGGAGTCCCTTTAGCAATCTATTCCAAAATTCTCTGCTAAATTCAACAACAACACTTGAATGTTCTCCTTCCAAATTGTCTCCAAACATATATAGAGCCTCGCTTTACAGCAGACCGGCGGGTCGATGAGGACAGGTCCGGAAAAAAAATGCTTACGGTGACAAAAGCGGCGGAGAAATTTGTCGAACGTGCAAATGAGCGGTTGGTTATGTAAGCAACACAAAAAAAAAATCTGCGATTACATTATATAATGCACACGTTATTATTTCATGGTCTTTATTATTAAACGCATGTAGATAAAATGGATGACTTTTCTGCAAACTCAATTAAGTGCGTTAAAATGGGGTGCAACCGCTGGTGAATGTGTGTGTGTGTGTGTGTGTGTGCGTGTGTGTGTGTGTGGCGAGGCGCTCTCACAGGGCAGTTGCGCAGATCTCCCATGTTGCTGGCGTTGCGAAGAAGTTCCCCGAACATATCCGGTGTGGCTTTCTCACGACACTCCAGCATCTTCACCGCTTGGTTACTACGGCAACACACAACCGTTACATCATTACTTATTTGTGCATGTGTGTGTGCGTTCTTACCATAGGGACGTGGTAGATATGTAATGAACCATCTGAATGAAAGGTAGCGGGTCCGACGTGGCGCCGCAACTGGTACACACGCACTGCGGGTTGAATCACAGTCGCTCAGTTAATATACGTAGATATTAAGATGTTAGCGTGTGTGTGTATGTGTGTGCACACGCCTGCTCAAAAAGGGTCATGGCAAACTTCTGGTGCGGGATGCAGTGTTTGGCCGTGCAGATATCTTCTCGGCTTTCCGCGCTGATGTGGAAGTGAATCCGCATCAGAAGATTTTCCTAACAAGACAAAAATGGTATTGGTAATTCTCGCCGCAGCACAATTTTGAGTGCATCACCGGGTCTCCTTCAATCTAACTTTGCCGCAAGCTTATTGTGTGACTCACAAAGCACTCCGCCGCGTCGTCCATGATACCCAGCTGGAAGCGCTGCTCGTCCTGGAAGGTCTTGGCCAGGGCGCTCCGAAGCGCGTCGGACGGTAACACCCGCTCGCTGCTGAACTGGAACTGGGCAAAGATGCTCTGTGGATTTGAAATCAGATGGAGTCCAAAAAATATCACCGTGTAAAAGATAGTGGAGCCCAAACTGATTAGGTTAGGCCATGCCGTATATATTTCTCGTAAAAGCTCAGACCAGTATGATTCAGGAACCGAAGCGGAGGAACAACCCGTCAGAGTGCCGAGCAACAAATGTGTAGACCACGGAGGCGGCCGGGCCTCCGTAGCAGACACCATCAATAATACATTTGCGCTTATTCTCCCGACAAAAACAGACCGCAGAGTGCTTTGTGGTGGCAAAATAGAAAAGCGAAGCAAACTGTTGCAAGGCGAAAAAGTATCTTTAGAAGCCAGACACACAAAAATAAACACCGCTTTACAACAGACTTTATCTGACCCCAAATCATGGCAGTGGCTACAAACGTGAAGTGAAGTTCATCGCCAGATCTAAAATGGATGCCTGGAAAAGATGTGTTTTTTCCACAATTAAAAAGATTTCCAGTTATTTTGTGCTTTTGTCAAAATACTTTTAATCTCAACTTTGTCCACAATCACTCCACTAGCAACTAATAGCTAGCTTTAGCTACAATCTCTGCTAGGTGACGCTCCATTAATAAACATTTGGGAGGCAGCGGAACAAGATGGCCGCAGTCATAGTACAGGAAGACGACATTAGAAAGCAGTTGAGGGGCTTAGCTGGCATTGGGAAAAGTAATGTCGTCGTGCTGATACTGTGTGTATGTGTGTGTGTGTGTGTGTGTGTGTGTGTGTGTGTGTGTGTGTGTGTGTGTGTGTGTGTGTGTGTGTGTTATGACTGCAGCAATGCGCCAAGGAGAATGGAGGGGGAATATACCCTACAGAGAGAAAGGGAGATGGAGGGAGGTTGAAGAGGAGGGGAACAAGGAAGGGAAGGGGTGGAGTGAGTGAGCGTGCATGTGTGTGTATGTGCGTGCGTGTGTGTCTGTGTGCGTGTGTACACGCGGCAGTCCAATTGCAAAGTTTGCAGCCATCTACAACAACTCCCACATTCATTCATCTTTCTCCTTCACTCCCCTCCTCCTCCTCCTCCTCCCATCCCATTCTCCTTCTCTAGTGGAAAGAGATGAAGTGTTGCAGCAATTTCCAGTGGGCCAAACGCCACGGGATGCTAGCCTTTTTGGCTAGCTCCCGCGTGACTTTTTCAACTTTTTCATCGATAGCTCGCGAAAATATGAATCCATCGCCCCGAAATATAAATTTGGTCCGGAGGGATTAAATGTATCGTTCATTTTCACACACAAAAGTGGATGCGCGTGGACTGATTTGTGTGTGGAAGAGGCAAAGTGTGTGCGTGCGTGGGTTCTGCTTAGCTCAGCGCTTTCGGTCAGGCCAATTAATTACAGTGGAGTGCTGTGGAGACCCACCAGTGTGTTGCTGCCGCACTACAGCACATTAGTCACGGCGCTACGCCTTCGCTCGGGCCACATGTTGGTCACCACTGGAGCAACAAATGTCTTATTGAGCAGCTATAGTAACATTTTAAACATCTTCTTTTGAAATTGTAAATGCTCTTTATTCATTTTCATCCACTCTGTACCCAAATAATATTTTCTAGCATGTTCTAGTAACCAAGACGTAGTTTACCAGAAGAAGCAAACTAATTGCCCGCCATCACTGACCATCCTCATCACTTAGAGTGAGTCACTGTCACTGTGGTTTGAAATGCATTATGGGCAGAAAAAAAATAATGTATTTCAAACCACAGTATAAATATATGATATAAATACTTTTTTTTTTTTTTACCTTGAGTGCACAGAAGATGCAAGAATCCTCCATGCATTTGTGCGTGGTCAGCTGGCGAAAGCTCCTGCGGAAGATGTCAAGATGCCACAAAACCTAAAGAACAAAACAAATGCAAAATAGTTTTATCGTGGCATTCAAATGTGATCATTTTCAGGATTCACCATGAGGTGTGCCAACCCATTTTATTTTCCTTGTGTCTTCTTTTTAGAAATGCCAAAGATAGGGAGCTATTACATGCGCTTCTTTCAACAGTAATCAAATGTAAACATCTAAAAACCTTTGCCGCTGTGGCTTGATGCTGGCACACAGTTGCCGTGGAAACACGACATGCTTTTTCCCAGCACGTTGCCTGTCCAGGTGCGTTTTGCTGTAGTCAAAAAATAGCAAGCGAGGAAGCCAGAGAGAGGCGGAACTACTCGAGGGGATCATTTGTTCCGACAAGCGGCGGCCATTATCAGTGGAATTTCTGGCGATAAATAAAGAAATAAAAATGACAATGAGATCAGATAACAAATAGAGCAAAACAAGCCCAATTTGCTGGTGGATATTTTTAATTGATAAGAAAAAAATATCCGCCGAACATCAAGTAGTTGCGCTGGACTGACTGTGACCTGAATGGCCAATCAACACTCTTCCTCCTCATCCCTCTTTTTTTTTTTCTCCCTCCTCCTTCAACAGCTCGTCTGCACTCTCTCCAACTTCCACTAAGCTTCTGCTTTAGCTTATCACTGCATCCTCCATCTCCTCATCTGGAGCATGGAGGTGTGTGTGCGCGTGCCAGCTGGACGTCTTGAGAGGTCCACGTGTGTGTGTGTGTTTGCGCGCACGCACGAGCTGAGTAAGCATCTCCGCAAACAAACACACAGTCGCTTGAATGGTGCCAAAAGCAAAGCAAAACATGCAAACACTCATTAATACGAAGCTTATCTGGCTGCCATGTTTAATTATAAGTTAACGGCAATGTGTGTGTGTGTGTCTTAGTTGGAGTTGTCACACTTGCAATGAAGTAAGCTAGATGTTGTCATTATGGTGAACATCCAGCAATTTTACTAAAGGCAACAAAGTGCTGCATTATTGTAGAAAACAAACACAGGTAAGGCTTTGAGTTTTGGGTTAGGAATTAGTTCGGGTGAAAGGTCATTGTAGGTGAGGGCTTATGGTTTCCGAGTCACCGCGTCACTGACCTGCAGGGCACTGTTCAGGAAGCAGCTGTTCTGTCCCGGCTCATTGCTCAGGCCTTTGCTGGGCGCGATAGAGGTCATGGTTCTTGGGGTCGCCAGCCCCTGCACCCCGCTGACCGCTCCGCCGCCGGACGCAAAGTAGTTCCTTTTCCACGACATCCCTACGTGGACGCCCCCGTTCCTTCGGAGGCTTCTATGTCACTCCCATGAGAGTGACAGAAGGCGAATGGGAGAAAAGAGGAGGGAGGACGGAGGCGGTGGACGGAGGCGCAGCAGTGTGTCTTGGACGGGGATTTGGCCCCCATACAAGCCGGCCCCTCTCCAGCCGTGCTTTACTTCTTCAGAATCCGCCTGCTCCCTGCCAGAGCCGCTGTTGGCATCTGTTTGTCACTTGTCCTTTGGCAAGACGTCCTCTGGCGGCTCCTGTCAAACGAATGCTGTTTGCGCCGGCCAGACGCTCCCATGTCCTTTCCTGCCCTGCGAGACACAAAGAAGACCCAGCTGTCAGGCCGCATGGGTCAAACGCTGTCTACTTTGTGCAGGTAAACAACAACAGACACCGGAATTCCCACAGGCGGGTCGATGATTTGAAAGGTGAATGGAGGAATCAACTGGCACTCGCCACCATGACTAATGCAGACCTCTATTGTGAAAGTCTTTAAACAGGAAGTTGTCCATTTTGGACCAATTCCAGAGCGTGTGCTTTAATTAAGTCCTACACAGGAATTTGGTCAAATGAGCCCCAAATGGAAGCAGGTAACCTTGACGGATGGTTAGTTAAGTTTAATAGCTCATCGGGCCATCCAATCGCCTGCATCCAGCAAGCAGACTCTGCTCTGAAAAATGACCACCTTATTGCTCATTATCAACTCAAAATAGTAACTAAAACATTGCGTCCGTTATACTACACTGATAGAATGTTTATTAAAACAATAACATCATGATTCTTGCCATAGCTGTGTTGCTCCACCGTTGGTGAGGTCTGAAGTGGACTGATCTGTTTAATGGACACTGTTGGCAGCCAGTGGAGTTTTCATTCGTCATTCCGCTATGCATATTTGACAGTACAAACAGAGAACAGCTTTCTTGGTCTGATTTGGAATCTTATGAGGTCTAAAATTGCATCAGTAATGGGACACGGAAATCAAAATCTATTCATAATCACGATTTAATGACAAACCTGGAGCTTCTGCCAGCGAGTGTGTGTGTGTGTGTGTGTGTGTGTGCACAGTAAGCACACAAGTGCACACAATTGCATAACACCACGGGGCAGCAAGCTAGCAGAGCCGCAGTGCCTTTCGCCACTTTTGGCAAAGTTCCCTTCCGTCTTTTTGCCAGCTTGCAGTGCGGCCACAGCACCCTACTTTTCTTTGAAAGAGGCCAGAGGGCTATTTAGCTAGATAACCAGTTACCCCGCTAGCTAGCTATAACTAATTAGTTTGCTAGATATATCCATCTAGAAAAAAAAAAATCACATTCAGTGCAGCTGTGCATAAACACACAAAATCCAACTTGCCAAACGGATTTATGGAGGGATTTGGCAGCCAGTGCTCTGTTTTTCCATTTTTCCTCTCCCAAACAGAATCACTAACTTCTGTTTTAGCATACAGTGACTGTTTGTGCATGTGTGTGTGTCACCAAATAAGTGTAGAGAGTGCAATCACACATCTTCTTTTTGACTGCACCCTACAATCTCACACAACCAAGATCACTCGAGTGCTGTTATTTATGGCCCTTATGTGTGTGTGTGTGTGTGTGTGTGTGTGTGTGTGTGTGTGTGTGTGTGTGTGTGTGTGTGTGTGTGTGCGCGTGAGCATGCGGGTCCCCGCTGAGAGGGTGTGGAAACTGCGATCACACATCCTCTTTCTGACGCTACCCTACAGCCTCGCGCAACGCACAAGTGCTGTTATAAACGATGGCCTGTGTGCGTGCGCGTGTATGTATTCCAGTATTTGGCTCGTTACCATGGAAATAGGCCAAGCAGCAGGCACGCGGGAGGAAAAGCCGAACCATGTGATATTAACACAAACACACTCGGATACACACGGGCACACACACAGACACATGGGGCCGGCGAATGATGATGATGTGTATTGATGGTGGAGAGTTCCTGGAAGCCAAAGCGAGTCAAGGCGCTAGTCAATCAAATTCCCTGACCCTGCACTGGCGGCCATTAGGAAAGCAGAGGAGCGGCGGCAAATTTACCCAATGAAGCATTCGGGATCGCCTTTGTTGCTATTAAGCCAGACGGGATCCGAAGAGTCCACGTCCGTGGCTTTTTTTGCGAAGCTTGCGCTTTTTCAGAATCATCCAGGACTTTGATTGATAAAAGCTGTCAAGTTCAAACCGAACAGAAAGTTATTTGCTTCTGATGTGTGATATTCTTAACCGTATGTGATTAAACGCCAGGCGGCCTCATGATGACGTTCACACCCGTGAAGAGCAATCAGCACGGCCGGCGTGAGTCACACCGCAGAGTCGTGACGCCGCCTTGGGATGTCAGAATAATCCCGGGCGCTTTGTCAGGACAACCGATGATTACTCGCCGATCGATAGGAGCCGGCGAGGGCACGGCCGGGAGCGCTGAGGAAAGACATCTGTTTCTAAACCGTCACAAGTGCCGCTAGCACGAACACCGCGTCGCAAACGTACGTGTGCTGCAGGTGTGACAAGCTACACCTGTGCTATTTAATCACATTCCATAAAAAGTACACAACACTAAGGACGGACATGATCGTTGTCAGTAACATCTGACTTCGGCCATTGTTTTCAACGTTTGGGTCAGCGTGTCAGTGTACCAGTGTCGCCGGGAACAAAAGCTCTTTGACACGCGCACGAAAAAAAAATAAACAATCAACCTGAATTGAAGCTCTCCGTGTTGCTTCGTTCACTTTTCTCTCCAGTGACCTCTACTCCCCGCATTCATCTTTCTTTTCCGAAAAGAAAACTTCACGTGTGACCTCACGTGGATTTCCTTGTAAGTGGGTTATGTGTAACTTCAAATAGCCCCTTTTGACAATAGCGAGAGAGCTTCAAGTTCATCCTCCCCTCCCACTTTTATATCAACTTATACATCCACGTGCAGCGTGTAGGCGTGTGAACGAACGTGCAGCCAGAGTCTGGGATTTTCTTCAAGGTCATTTTCCCGCATAGACGGCGTGACCGCACGACACAAGCGAGACGCAGCAAATCGCGGCACGTCCAATCACACGGGCAGCAAATCGAAAACGGCCAAAGAATGCGTTTAATACACAGGCCGTTACATAACGGGACGTCACGTGAAGATGTTGGGGTCGCGCAGAAAACAAATCGAAGAGGAGGACAATAGGAATGAGCGGGGTGTTAGATTCAACCTGTCGTGATTGGTGGGGTGGAGAGAGTTAAGGTCAAAGGAGACGTTGAAGCATGCTTTCCTTATCCCTCACCCCTACATCATCCTCTCACTATTGTCTAATCTGCTCCCTCTTAAACCAAAACGTCTGTGTAATCCCGTGCATGCAGACTGGGTGTGTGTGGAAGGGGGGGGGGGGGGGTCCACCATCGAGGCAGGAATGCTGCAGTTTGAAATGTCAACAAAGGGGGGGATACGCACGACAAGTCGTATCCGTGTGACTGATTTTACACGCTGAAATATGAAAGCAATGTCGAGATTTGACAAATAGATCCATTACAATTTGCAAACATAAAAAAGCATGGACCATAGAAACACCCGACTCAGACTTTGAAGGACATTCAAGCTCACGACTAAGCATTTGGGAAGAAGTATTAGACTTTACCCCTGCACAACTTTCTGTTTTAGTAAGAATCGGCGTACTGCTGAAACAGCCAAAATCCAGCCTCAGACTCTTTCTGATGTTTTAAAAGGACACGGCTGGTATTGTTGGAAAGTTCACCTCTCAGAATGCAAAGGTGGATCCATTACTTCCCTGACAACTTCTCGAAATGGAAGAGCTGAAACACACATTTTCAGCGTCAAAACAATGCCTGCTATATCGTATTGACTTAAACTCCAACGGCAGCTTGTAAAAGACGACGATCGTGTGTTCGAGGTCCATGCCGTCCTTCGTTAACGGTCTGTTAATTGTGTTTAATATTAGATGAGGTAAACGGCATAAAACCGCAAGGCCACAGCGGGAATATTTTCTTACCACAGATAACAGGGACCACAAAACAACAAAATAATAAGTCTTGTAAAAGTCAGTTAAAATGATAGTTTCCAAGACCCCCCCCCAAAGGGCATCTGACAGTAAGGTTGTTTGAGTAGGCCCGGCCGGCCCGCACTACATCAAAACAATGTTCCCGGTGACCACGGAGAAGTCGTTTAATAGGCTGATTACATCTCGGCAGGCTGTAAAAACATACAGTAAATTCACCGAGCCATTATGTTGGTGTTAAAAGAAGACGCTCATAAAACAGCTCAGGTGGCTTTTAAAATACTTTTTTGTCATCCGTCATCGGCTTCACGCAAGCTGTTGAAACTTTCCTTACAAAGGCGTTTCGCCGCGTACTCAGACTGTCAGCAGTCACTGTTAGTCTAATCAAGTGAATCGCTCCTAAAGCTGGAATATTTTTAGGATTAAACTCCCTCCCCACCTCCTGGATACTTTCCGCCGGATGAGCCATAGTAGCAACAACATTTGTCCAATTAAAAAAAAAAGATGACACTATTATTATTATTATTATGCAGCAGCAGCAATGGCGTCCAAAGTCATCAATCTCAGAACCGCAACGTTAAATCAATGAAGCAGCCACCCGGCAGCGTGTGACAGCGTAGCGTGAATTGGGCCCCGGTAAGAGGCTGCGGTTTGTTGCCCATCCATCAACAAGTCCAACTCCTCACAACCTCACATCTAGCGATGCAGGAGACGGACTGGACGTGAGGGTGAACTTGAAAGGATGCCGGTGTAGAAATGAGCATGCGCACGAGAAAGTAGTGACCCTGCAACCTGCACCTTCCCCGCCTACCACACACATACACACACATTGCTGGTAAAAGATTTGTCGCTCATCCATCAACAAGTCCAGCCCCCCCTTGCATCCCTCCAACTAAAAGCAAGACCGACCCATAAGCGTAAGAACATGACTGGACACCTGTGACAGGATGAACTTGAAAAGGATGCTCATGCACGTTTAAGGGGAAATGCGCTTGCACCAAGATGAAATAGTGACCCTGAAACACACACACGCACTTACAATGATGATGGGCAACACACAGACTAAATCCCCATTACACGCGTGTACCTCCGCAGCATCAGCCATAGAGCCAAGTGCGCACACACACACGCACATCCACAATCTGTTAATATTACTCACCCCGGATGCAGTCGACAACAGTCCGCTCGCGTGTCCCACCGTGTGATTTAACGGCGGAGAGGAGGCTGAGCCGTGGGCGTATCCGCTCAGCTCGGCTCCACGCAGCCCCCACCGGCGCCATCCATCCAGCGCTGCGGTCGCGCGGTACGCCGCTGCTCTCGCGATACCTCCTCCCCCTGCTCCTGCTATCCTCCAGTGTGCACTCATCGCGATGCCGCCGCCTACCGGGCAAGCTGAGGTGCTCAAATATGCGAGGGGTGACGTCATCGCCCTGGGTTACCTGCGTAGCCTTCACTCACAGTGGCAGTTTAAGGGGACATGTGTGTGCGCTTGCCACTACTTCTCTCTCTCTCACACACTGATTGGAGCTGCTGACAGCGACATGCAGAGGACATCTGTCCAAAATTTGACACCCGCCAGCCTCGCTTTGCAGCCACAGCCTGAGCCGCCGAGCGTGAGAGGTCACGCGTACCATAATACTCCTCGATTTGGATCCTGTTTCCATCACCATTTGCTGGCCTGTCATTTAATAATGCCGGTGGGTGATTATCTTAGGCACAGTCTCAACCTTTTTTCGACTAAGGCAGAAAAATGTCACTGCACACACAGATAAACATTCTAGACAGTGGCAGGGTATTTTTATTTTCAAATAAATGTGTGGGGCAGGTTCGGCAGAGTTCACCACAGGGCCCGCCAATAATGTGTTATTTTTCCTCTCAGATTGCCCCCACCAAAAACACTCCACGATTCTTTTTTTTTTTTTAAGAAAAATAGTATTGAGTACGTTTCATTCCCATGCATTAAACAGAAAACAGCGCTATTCTGTTTGATATAAACAAATGTGTAAGTTCAGAGATCGTCACTCTCTCCGTCAAAGGGGATGGCGTCCAGATCCATGTGGATGTGCGTGTTGTCCTCGCTGCACACCCAGCCGATGGGCGTTCGGTTGAACGAGGGTCGCAAGCGGATGTCGGCCTGTAGGAGGGGCAGCGGCTCAAGCTCGTCAAGATCGGCGCCGAGGTCGGGCAGCTTGAACGGCATCAACTTGTAGCGCTTTTCCGCACCGTCAAAGGGCAGCGCAGTCCTGTCGTGAAAAGAACTTCTTTATTATGATACTATTATATACGGTATTTATTTTACGTACAGGGCAAAGATGTTAAATTTGAGGGAGCAAAAAAGTTAAGTCTAATTAATCAATGAGCAGTTTTGTCCCAATACTTTTGTCCACCTCCTGTCCTTTAAATGTCATTGTACGCCTGCTGCGATTCTTAATGCCACAGCGTGGTTCTCACCCACATCCACCATTAAGAGCCTTAGGAGAAGATCAAGGGATCACATTAGGTTTGAGTTAATCACGTCTGGGTCGTACATGCTGTCTCGGTGGGAAACCTCATTACAGGTGTGTTTGCGCTGCACCGACAAAAAAGCTTTTCTCTCTGTTGTCTTAGCAACGCATACAGATTGGCGGCAATGTAAACAATGACTAGTTATTTTGGGATGTACCTGTTAAAGCTCTTGTACTGAGGAAACTGGAGCCTGCTAGGTCCAGGCATACTGGCTCTCATGGTTTCCATCAGTTCCTGATTGCCCTTCATGGCTCGTTCCCATGGCGACACATAGGTGCGAACATACTCCCTCCTCCTTCGCTCCTTCTCGGATTCCTTGGCCTCATCTTCAGGAACCGCTGAGGACGAGCGATAAGACAAATGGACTGAGAAAAAAATATGTTTTCTCAAAGCTTATCGAAAAAAAACGATTTATTGGTCAGTCCATGAAAAGCAGTCCATGTAGCCTCACCGTCTTGCTTTGGCATCTCAGGCTTTGGCGGGACAGGGGGAGGTGACATCAGAAGGTTCTGCAGGTTCTGCTAGAATACAGAAAAGAACATTTAGTCCCAGCCTGCCAACAACTCCATACTTTTCTCCCACCATGTTCTCGTTGGTCGTGATGAACTTGTCGACCCGCTGCTGCCTTTTGCGGAACATCTTGGAGCCCTTGTTAGTAAGCAGCGAGAGCTCCTCCAGCATCACGTCTTTTGGAGTCTTGATCTTGGTGCCCAGGTTCAGCTCGGAAGCCTCGGGGTCAGACTCGTCATCTAACATTCAGCAGAGGAACACAACCAATCTCTTTATCATGACGTAAAACAACACTAAGATGGCGCCAAAGGAACACTTTTATTGTCTTGGCCTGAGCACAAAACCAAGATGACATAATTTTAGAAGCTTTTTTTCGCTGTAAATTCATCTGCCTTGTTCTGACTGAATTATAGCAAAAACCTGTCAGATGACGTTAGGGGATGTAGACTTGTGATACCGGGGGGAACACTAGGAATCAGTAGGTCAAAGTAATCAGAAGGTTGGGGAGGGGATGTCATGGTTTGGTTTTCATGCTTGGACGGTGGGAAATCCTGAACCACGCCGCCACTCTCTCTCTCTCCAAGGGATGTGATGGATTTTTCCGCTTCCTACAAAACAGGGAGTTGGCATTGCAATGCTGCGGAGAGCCGTTCGCCGGGGGGCTCGTAAATCAGACCTGTGCAAGTGGGTGTCTATGGAGTGTGTGTCTGTGTGTGTGTGAGGTGAGAGAGAAAATAATTGAGGCTGCTGAGCAAAGTGAACTCTCCCGTGGGGATATTGATTTGAGCGTTAATTCAGAAGAATGTGAAAGCGGAGCTTGACTGCTGACTGTGAGGAAAATGGACAGACGGGTGGAGGTAGGGGGTTTTGTTTAGGGGGTTTCAGACAGACGGACAGCGTGGAGGCGGTGGGGGGGGTGGTGAAAGGCCTTGCAGTGACAAGAGATGATGGATGGATGAGTGGGCATTAGCTGGAGCAAAATACGAGGATAAAGCGGGATAAGCCGCCGCATGAGCGAAAACACACAAATGTCGTGTCGGCGCAGATGTGATGACAATGAGAAGACGTAAAGAAACAGCAGGTCACTACCAAAGTACGTATTTGATGTTAGATACATTGCATGCCACCCAAAAAAAAAAAATGGCACAAAAAATATACTACAGAAAGATATTTACCATTCTGGCTGATGTTGGTCAAGTCCGTGATAATCTTATTGGCCTTCTTCCTCTTGTTGGAGGAGGCCGCACTTGTCAGCGACATGGCTGAGGAAGCACACAAAAAAAAGTCTTTAAGCGCGTTGTTTTGCCTGCATGCACTCATTCATCCTCTTCTTGGAGCTAAACTCATTTGGAGACAAGCATTTAAAGCAATTAGAGAGACACAGGGGAGTAAATAGTGGGCTTGACTCTTTTGGGAGGCGATTTGTCACCAGCAACAAGGAGATGTAAAACAACACTAAGAATATCAGCAATTATTATTGGTTAAATGTTGACTTGCGTTTTTGCGATTGGGGCTGGGGGTAAATCAAGGGAGAGGGGGTGTCATGACAGAATTAGCAACATGGTGCTAGTGAAATGTGATCCAATTAAGACTGGAATGTGGCTACAGCGATAATAAATATAACAGCACATTGTTGATGATAATGTTACACAACTTGTTGCCAACTCCGCCATGATTATGTCGAGGACGCTGGTAGGGTTGTCGGTCGAAAGCAATTACGTACGACTGGAGGTGAGTCCCTGTTAGCGGTAGAAGGGGTCTGGTCCACAGGGAGACCGCTTAATGTAATTGCGTTTCATCCTCTGTAATTGAAGCCATTTCCCAAGCCTGCGATTCAGCTACTTGTTCGTGTGCGTTAAGACGAACACACCATAATGACTGCTTTTTTTGCTTTTCAGTAATATTCGGCTTTGAGCGAGGTGCGAGGAGTGAGGAGAGGTCTTGTTACCACATAACCCTTCCACCGCACTTAACACCCGCCCACCCAGGTACTTGTTTTAGCTCCGAGATAATTCTTGGAAGGGGACAGCTGGGGTCGCATAAAGTCAGGCATGGAAACTTATATTTTCACTGGTATGAGTCCACTCCAATCTCTAAAAGTTCGACTTCCTACTATTGGCCTACGTTTGGTGTCTTTTGAAATAAACCTGAGCGTCGGTCATTTCCTTATTTCCGAATACATAAACCGCATATGAGATGAAATTGGTAGCGGTGGGGTTGTCTCTTTCAAGGCCTTGCCAAAATTTGCTGACCGCACAAATCAAATGCATCTGACTGTAAACAAGTCCTTGAACTTAAACTGGCTCTTGAATTATTCAACAGCTCCAATTGCATCAGTGCCAGATCAGCGCTCGAGGCCTCTGTCGCCCACACATACAAACACGTACGTCTTACCTAAGAATTTTGATGTAAAACACAGGAAGTCTCAGGTCCCGTGAGGTTTTCCCCACTTCCAGGTTGACTGGATTGTTCGAGTCTTGCGCTGCCAATGGACAGAGTGAAACCTTATCGGAAGGGTCGCTCTTTAGCTGTGGACATGTGTCCTCCTGTGGATGGTGTGAAAGAGGGGTGGGGTCGCCCAGGGTGGTGGGTGTGTTGTTTCAAGTTCAGAAGCAGGTTACTGATGTCTCACTCAAGGAAACGCCAGTGGAAGCCCGTCGTCAGATTTGACTTGATCAAAATGATCACGTGTGTTCCATATATATTTAAAAAAATCTGCTGGCACTTCTAGAACGTTCCAAAAGTTCTACTGCTCAAGACGCAAATGACAAATTGCACGTACGATATCCCTGTTATATTTATTTAAACAATTAATGACATGAAAACAGTTGCGTGAGGACAGAGGGAAACGTAGGGACGAAATGAGTCCCCTCACCCCTTCGTTCTCAACCATGGCGCGAAAAAGCCATCAGAATTAAGAGTTTAACACCGTGCCAAATAGCCGCAGATTAACGGCTCCAAAAATAGGTGAAATGGCCGATTGTGCGCAAGGCAGTGAGCCGTGATTTAATAGGGAAGAGCATAGCGCTTAAAAAAAAAAAAAAAAAAAGTGGTTCAAGAAGCCAGCCGGTCCCTTGACATGTTTAATTTCAGCCCATTTTGGTGCCAATCACGCGGTAGCAAAACCAGGAGCCAAACTTAGCCCCAAAGTCACCTGATCCCAGTCAAAGGTTGTATCCCCTTTTTTATTTCCACTGGTCTGCTTGGCTTTCACAACTTTGAGACCATCCAGTAAAATGTAGGCCAGCTACGTTTTAACTTCTTTTATAACACTCCAAGGCGAATTTCATCTTTTAGTGGGGGAATCATCAAACGTGGTCTCACCCAAAGATGAAAACTCACAGCTTTCTCAACTGCCATCCATTCGTCTAGCAAATCCAGGTTCTCCATTCACAGCATAGGTTTTCTATTGATTTTTGCGACTCATGTTTTGGTGTGAATTGGACACCCTTGTGTATGATAAAAATATTTTCTCTCTTCTGTGATTGGGCCCCAATAAACAGTGAGTCCAAGCTTCTGTGCCAAAGGCTGTGTTGAAGCATATAGCAGTGAGCTTCAAGTCTCTGAACAATCTTACACTGCCCCCATGTGGTGGTGATCGGAAAAAATCCTCAAGGCCTCCAAATTAATAGGCATTAAAGTACAGTACAATTAAAACTGTGCTGTCAAATTAAGTTTGCACCTATTACGTGAGAAAGAAATAAAGAGATGAGGAGGATTGATGACAGATCCGGTGTAAAAGGGGCCGATGACGTAGGTAACAGGAAAAAAAAAAAGAGTGACAGCTGAGGTGAGTCATGTCTATTTTTATTTAGCCGTCTTGTCTCGGTGGGCAAGAAACAAAAAGGACACATCTTGTTCCACATAGGTGCAATTAGCGCTTTTTGTGTGACATTTATGGAAAACAGTACAGAAGACAGAGGTGGGAGTAAGTCACGTTCCGTCGTTTTCATAAATTTTAGCCAGGATAGTCCCAGTTTCCAAACTTGGTGACTCACCTTTAACAGAAACCAAAGCTATCATATCAATACTTCATAACATTAGAAAGAAAATAACAGCATGTGTTTGGATAATTACAAGCAAGGTGCAAAAGGTATGACTACTTGGTGCTTCTACTTTGAATGTTGCTACAACATGAAGTTCATTAGACTTCATTGGATCTTATCGTATTTCATCCACCTTCTGATCCTCAACTAAAATTCTCCTGAAATAAACTCAAAATCTCCTTCCCACATCCTCCACACTTGATTCAACATCTTTACATTGACTTTCAAATCTGCTCATCTTTTAATCTCATCTCCGGTACATTTGCAAAACTACCATGTTGCCTTTAAATGTCAACAAACGGCATCAAGATGCCAAAGTATGCCAGAAAGAAAGTGGATCATATTCTCTACCTTGTTGCCAGTCGAAATTGCTTCTTAGATCAAACACGTGTCCACAGAACAACTGTTACCAAACTCAAAACATGTGGACTCCATTTTGAAATGAAATGGTTTATATTCAATCCAGACTAGAATGTGTGAGCTCAGTGCGCGGTGGAGCCGGGGCGCCACACGCAAGGCTGTAGGCCCAGGTTGGAAGTGCTGAATCTGGGTCTGGGAACCCTGGTGTACTGGCTGCCAGTGGATGTCTGCCGGGTAATGCCAGGGGGTCCATGAGGGCTCAGATCTGGGGCGCTTTTAAACTGCCTGTCAGCTTGCTGGGGGTAGGAGAACATGGGGGACTGGACTGCATTTGGAGGTGATGCAAAAGTAGGGAGCTGAGGGAGGGGAGCTGTGGGGGCAGGGGGAGGTGGAGGGGATAAAGGCCCTGGGCACCACTGAGATTGGTAGGTGGTGGGAGGCGTTTGAGGATGACAGGGGATTTGGGGTGGCGGGGAGGCGACGTCGGAACGCCACAGTGGTTCTCCGAGAGTCGTGGCTGATCGAGGTACGATCACCTTCAAGGCGGGGCTGGTGGCTTTCGGAGGGGGTGTGGAGAAGCGTTTCACCTCATACACTCGTGCCGTTTTCTGAGGACCACCACTCTGCTGCTGACTGGCAGACACATCCGGTGGACCCCCGTAGGTAAACAGAGACGAGTTAAGCTGGTAGGGCTGGTGGTTCATGACATCCACCTGCTTTTTGGTGCCTTTCTTCCCTTTGGATCCAGCTGGTCCTGACTTTGTCACCTCCACCTTCTTTTGGGCTTTGAGAGGGCACGAGGGTGACAGAAGAGGATTGTAGCTGATGGGAGGAGGGGCACGGATGTTGGAAGAGTACTTCCAGGTAGCTGGGAGTGACGGTGTGGGTGAAGGCTCCCTGGTCTGGGAAGGAGAGAATGGTGCCGGGGCAGCGGAGGGACTCCGTTCAACAACATAGCGATCCATCCGATTCTGTCGGCGGGCAAACAGTTGACCCCCTTTCCCTCCCAGTTGAGGTGTCTGAGGGGTGGTCGGTTTTGGAGCCACAGGGGGCGGTCTAGGTCTCCGCTGAGCCTGCATAAAGTTGCAAGCCTCTGCCCCCAGCCGCATCCAGTCCTCCTCAGGTCCGGACTCATGGCCGGCCTCACCACCTGTTACAACAGTTGACTCCACGCCCGCTGTTCTCACAAAGCGGTCATCCATGTTTTGCACCATGGACATCAAGGCAGGGTTGGGAGACACTTCTTTGCTTCGAATGGCACTGAACATTGGCTTGTTGTTGCTGCGACCGCGGGCGTTATGCAGGATGCCAGTGCGAGCAGCTGGCACCGAGATGCGCTGCTCGCGAGTAGCCAGTGAATCAGAGGCTGAGATTTGAGGGGTTGATGCTGTATTCTTGGCAGCTAGGATGCAGGGATGGGCCGCTGGGGAAAGTTGAGTAGGGGGAATCGTGGACACTTGGACCGGGGAAGTTGGAGACAGTGCAGAGGTGGGAGGTGTTTGAAAGGAAGGAGGGGAGTGAAATGGCTGCGGAGGGGAGAAGGGTTGAGCAGCGTGGATTGGGGAATCATGAGGAGTGACGAGGCCAGATGGACACAAAGACGAAGGAGGGGAGAGGGCCGAGGAGCCGGCCGAGGGTGCAACGCCATTGTTGCGAGGCGGGATATAGAGTGAAGCGCTGGACACCGCTCTCCTCCCATCCACTGCTGGGTAGTGAGTAGGCGTGATGGTCACCATGGAGACGGCCGCTGCCGGTTTGGGCTGTGGAGGGCGGAACATCACAGAGGTCACGGACGATCCGGGCGTCGTAGGACCGGAGGTGAAGGGGCGAGCCGTGCGATTGAGAGCAGCAGGACTTAATTGGTGATCAAGGTTTGGACTGAGATCGACATGTCTGCCGTTTTGAATAAGCGGGGGTGTCAAAGGGGGGCTTAATGTAACACTGGCCCGGCTTATGGCAACTGGACCCCCATTAACAAGAGGTACGTTTGGAGCTGAAGACATAGCCGTGTCTGGTTGCTTCATGGTCTCCAGGTCGAACACCTCCAAGCTTGGAATTTGACTGACAGGTGCCACAAAGGTCAAGTTATCTAGCCCCGGGCTGTGATTAACAGTGGCAGACGGGCAGGCGGCACTCCTCCTGTCCAGCAGGTCTAAGTAACCACTATCCCACGTGGGGTCAAACGAGGCTGAGAAACCCTCCTCGTCCACTTCGGAGCTCTGGATGGAGCTCCCACCTTCCTCTTCCGTCTCCCCTTCAGTGCTCTCACCCCCTTGGTCGTCCTCAGCCTTGCCAAAGCAGGTCAGCGTGTACTTCTTGGCTCTTTGCCGCCGCTTCTTGAACATAAGCACCCCCTTGGAGTTTGGATTGGGTGCATCAGTCAGCAGCGAGGCAATAGAGCGGCATTTGGTGCGAGCTTCTTTAACCTGCTTCTCCACCAAACTCTCCCCACGCTGCAGCTCTGTGTAAGAACAAAGTAAAAGGTCAGGACAGGCAAAAGTAGTTACAAAAGCCACAAATACTATTGTGGTAGTATTGTTATTGTATTGCAGTATTGGTGGCTGGTATCGGAAGCTGCCCCCAGTCCCCGATACCTTAAAATAAAGTCGTATCGGCCTGATACCGATACCTGGTATTAGTACACGCCCATCCCTAATCCGGCTTCCTGGTTCTGAACGGTGACAGGGAGCTTAGTGGTGACAGACAGCCATATGTATTTAGGATTTACAAAAAAGAATTCCTGCTGCTCTCCAACGATGAGCCACACAGTCCAGGATGGTTAGATCACAGACTCCATTCTGTTTTGTCCCGTGTACAGAATGTAACCCTGTTGAGTCCGACACTATTTAAAACTATGATAACATTTTGCTAGTTTCACGTGGATTACAATCAAAATAATACAATAGATACTAATTTAAACACAAAAAACTTAAATATTGTCACTGCCCAATTAGTTTTTTGAATTTTTTTTCTTCCTGAACTCAAATCTTACAAGGATGAAAACAGAAACGCCAAATTGTATGGTTACTATTCTGAAAGAATTGGTCTTAAAATACTATGAACAGAAATTTACAAAACTTTAAGAAAAACTATTAGTCGCAATTTTTTTTAACATAAATAATTTATATATATTTATTAAATCACAAAATTTAGAGCTATATGTTTTTAATTGAACAGCAACAAAATTATGCATGGGCTGTTATTTAAACAATATGCTGGTTTAATTCTATTTTGGGATGTATCCCTAAAGCTCTAAATACAAATATTAAATAAAAACCGTGACTAAATCAAAATAATGCAACATGAAACTTTCGATTTCATAAACATTGATAGATCGTTTTTATCTTACCTTTGTGTCGCCTTGTGTGTCCAAGTTCTGAATGAGATGTCGGGTCCCTCATTTTTCAAGACTAACTTTATGTGTGTGTATGTTTAACCTCCCCCGGGACCTCCTACAGCACTCACACACACACATTCACACACTGTGCTACCCTGAGACACTTAGTGGCTACTCCCTCTCTCGGTGTTAAAGACCTTTTGTTGTCTCCGTCCCGCCACCCAAAGCCACGAATGATGTCAAGCCACTATTCCTGTCCGCCTGACCAGCATTAAACACCTGTCACACACATAGAACCAGGAGACCCCCTCACCCGGAAATATTTAAGGAGCCATGTCATCATTGGGCATGCATACAAATAAGAATCTAATACAGTATGCCGGGAGAGGTGTGCCAAAATGTTTTGCATTGTTAACTCAAATATGTGAGCCATAATTTGGATTTTAAAAGGCCCTGTTTGTTTCATTGCTTAATTTAAATACTAGTCACTTACTATCAAAGACATGCTGACTCCCACATTGCTGAATGTGTAATGTGTAACACGAGAAACGGCCTGTCCCTGAACGCCTCGCGCAATATTTTACCCCTACTTACGTCATATATATTCAGCATTTTATGACACATGAAGTCACATCTATCAACTATCACAACATGACTGCCTAAGATGAGGTTTATCACACTCATTGTAAACCTAAACATCCCAAATGTAAACAAGATGATACATATTTATGATCATGGAGAATATGTGCATTCATGTGGCTTCGGGGTGTGATTCTATAAATACATTTATGTAAATAAGGCTTAGCATAGTACTACAAAATCACTCAGGCCTGGAATAGACCTTGACGTCATGCGGTAACTGCAGTGAATGGCCAGTAGAGGGCAGTCAGGAAACATTTGTTGTTTTGTCACTCCTACATGTTTATATGTCTGAAATAAACGGTTGATTGCATTTTATTTACTCACTGGCTTGCCGAGCTTTGTCCATGTAGGTGGTGGTGAGCTCCTCGCTCACGGGCCCCTGCTGGGGTCCCACCATGGGTACCAGCTGACTCCCAGACCCCAGCATCAGGGCCTCTTTGGCCCGCTCGGGAGACACCAAAGGTGGGCAGGCGGCGAGACCCACGGAGGCCCCCGCGTCCTGGAACCCGCTGTCTCCTTCGCCCTCAGTCTCCGCCAGGGCCCGCTCCGGAGTTGGGGTCAGTGAGTGCGGGGTGACGCTGGAGGTTGGGGTGGTCCATCCCAGCAGCGGGGGCTGGTAGATGAAGTCCTTATGTGGAACACCGTGCCACTGGCCCTGCATTGGTCCCCCAGCGTCGTTAGCACTCTCATAGCTTCAAGGTCAAAAGGGCAAATCAGGAATGGAATGAATGGAAATGCAATTAATCCTCCAAAATAATGTTCTCACAAAGCGGCAAATGTTAAAAAGCTGTGCACCATTTTAATATGCATGATTTTATCAGAATATATTTTCTGAATTGACTTTGACCGTGATCCTACTATCCTTTCTTCCTTACCCACTCATCTCAGATGTCTCCTCTTCTTCCCCGCGGTTGTCGTAACGGGCGGGTGAGCGAGCGTGAGGAGACGTGCGGCGCTGGCGGCGGTGCGCTTGCGAGAGCGTGTCGGCATCGCTATCCGTCTCTCCGTAGTAGGCCTCGCTGTCCGGCGGCGAGGTCACACCGCTGGGTTCGGTGGAGGAACTCACAGAGAGAAGCGGAGGTGAGCAGCGAGCCGGGTACGATGTAGACCTTTTGACCCTCAGGTGCAGCGTAGCAGTCTGAGTATCGATAAGGATCATGGCCTGGGCGTGGCTGAGGTCAGCGCACGGGTGGTCGCCGATGGCAACCAGCTCGTCGTGCTCCTTCAGCCCCGCCTTGCATGCTTTGCTGCGACGGCGTACCTGCAAGAACAACTGCATCTCGAATGTTTGCAATGTTACACCCACGCTCACAATCTATTGGCATGCAGCACATGTGAGCATAATGGACAGCTGCATCATCCGTAAAGCCCAGAGAGGGGCATGCCTGTCATTCAACCATATGTCGCCCGCATACCCAGAATAAAGCCTATTTGGGAGAAATCAAAAGCAAATGTAGAAAGTAACATGAGTAAAATACAGGAACATGTATATGTGCTGTGCTGTGTGATGTGTGTGCATGATGTGTCTATCTTTGTGTGTGTGAACAGGAGGCCTTTTTCCATGACTGGCTTCCAACTCCTCTTAAAGAGGCTATTCTTATCCTGCAGCTCTGTGACCCATCAGTCCCCGACCAGGCTTATCTGAGGTATGCCCCCCCACCACCCCCCCCACACACACATCAACAGCTGGATGCACGCTTAGCGTCGGAGGGCGGGAGCAAGGTCACAATCCAAATGTCCTTATTACAGAGAACCCAAAAGGCATTGAGATGATTAAACTTCATTTTCAGACTAGCATGGAATGCATGAAATCCAAAGCACGTTCACGATCGAAGGTCGAACAGCTACCACTGTACGTGGCTCAGTTTGAAACTTGACTCCACCAACGTGTGCAACACACACTGTTTTGTGACCCACAAATGAATCACACGGGGGGGGTTAGATATTGAGTTGTGTTGAGTAGCACTTCATGATTCATTTTTCAGTCTCTTTGAGAATAACTGGCTGATATATCGTCTCATTGGTCCTAGTCGCATTAACAGTGTGTCTATACGGGGCGTCGGATTGAGGGCGGATGCTATTTTAATAAAATGGCAAATAAACACCCTTGGACCTAGAGAACATAGCCAGAAGATTCAAAATAAAGAGAACCAGTCATGTTTCTCAATCTTTCCTACTACTTCTTGTTTTGTTCTCAATGCTGCAAAAAAAACAACCTCATTAAAACAACAAAGCTTGTAAGCAACTGAACAATCTGGAAAAATGAATTACTGATATGTTAATAGATCGGTTCCTTAGGGTCACCTGAGTTTTTGGAGATTCAAGCAATGAAAGAATTTAAAAATTATTCTAAAAGAGCCTTCAAGCTGTTTGTCACTCCCAGTTGAAATTTACTTGCAAATAATTAGTAGCGTACATCTAAAATGGATGCCTGTGCCATACCTTTGCCACCTGCAGAGGCTTCTGCTGCTCCCTTCCTCCCTGGAGCCTGAACCCCCACGGGACGCCCCCAGAAAGGGAGACCACGATCTCCTCCGCCACCATCCCTGCTCCAGGTCTTCTTGTGGGGGTGTGAGGGTCTTCGCTTGCTCACACTTTGCGAGGAACGACAGGCGTTGGGGCCTTGCTGGCTTGCATCTGCTTCCACGGGAATGCGTCGTTGGAGGGTAAGCAGCGTGTGTGTGTCTGTGTAAGTGTGTGTGCCTTCATCACACCCTTCTATTCAACACATGCCATGTCATTCTCTGAGGGGATGCTTGCTTGTACACCATCCAGAAATAACCCTCCCCACCCACGCACACACACACTCATACTTTGTGGGGGGGCTCAGCAAGAGTGGGCCTGGGTAGGGGTGGGTCTAAAATTTCTCTGGGTGTATTGTCTTTTGGGCTATCTTAGATAATGCCGTCAAACTGTTTTCTTGAATAGAACCATGAATATTTTGTCATTAATGCAGTTGACTTTATTTCACTCACAAAAGGAGCATGGCTATTTACGAAACTATAGGTTTGTTGGTCAGTAATAAAAGTAAAAAAGACAAATAAATGTGCCAAAAAAGTACCTGAAAAATCTACTTAATTAATTTGAAATTGTTACTTTCCACCACAGGTGCATAGACGTTTTTTTTTTTATTAGTTAGTAAAACGGCTATTGTAAAAATGCCATTTGTTTTTATCTTTTTACATTTATTTTAACACAAATATCTACATAAATAATATTGACACTTCAATCACCTCTGAATGAGGTGAAATTGGGACCTGGAGGCGGAAGTGGCTCCGCGCAGTCCGGAAGTGGACGTGGCATACCGCTGCAGCAGTTCCGCTGAATGTCCGCTTCTCGTTCCAAGGGATTAGGGAGAAACACCCGGGGACGACATCCATTTTTCCTTTAGCTCCAGTTGCTAAACCGAGTCAGCGGTTCACGACGAGGAAAGTGACGCCTTACTATTCACACATTGGAGGTAGGTTTTGATGTGAAAAAATGGTGTAACATGTGAGCGTGACATCCATGTCCGGCTTTTTTTTTTTTTTGCCTTGTTAGCTTGCTATTGCTAATTAGCATTGGCTAAAGTAGTTGCGGTGTAAGCAAATGGATGTCACTTGGGTCTAGCTAGCATGCTAATGTGCTAGCTCCGGTGGTGGTGGTGCGCACAGCTGATTGCAACGCCGCTGTCATACGCGACTTGGCCGAGTAGCACGAGTTAGCCAGTTCCATCACTCTGGACTTTTGGTAAGTCAACAGTGCAGTACTTTGTACCCGTCGTCGCCAGTCAAAGTATGTATTAGCTTGTGTATGTTGTGGCTACGGTTCTGTCAGGTTCGCCGGGCTAGCGAATTAGCCGTAATGCCGCAGTAAAGCAAGCACGCTGTTAGCCTCAATAGCATTCTCAATTGTTGTGTTTACCTCATCAGCCACTTCCCATATTTCGAAATTACTTGTGTTTTTATTTTAACACGCCCTCAAAAGTCCCAACACTGTGTCTCTGGCTACAGGCCCCGACACGCTCCAAAATAACAACACGGCGATTGTGTTTCTTGCCGTAGTTGAATTATTTAAAACCCCGCTCATTTATCCCGTGTTTGTCTCGATAGATGATACCCTGGTGTAAAAGTTAGTTCTCCAGTTGAAGTGCCTAAATGTCCGCCATTGGAGCACATTTGTTTGCTGAGTGATTGACACTGAATAGATTGTAATGATTTTTGTGTGTCTGTTGTATGTGTTAGATTAAACAAAGTACTCTGAACCATTTGTTAGCACATCTTTCTCACAGTGATGAGGTTCATGGTTTGATTCTTGTCTCCATCATACAACGCAAATATGGCTTTCTTTGACCTGGAAATGTGAGTGGCATTCAGTGGAGACTGTGTGTTCCAGTCTAAGCAAATAAAGGTGTTGTCAGAGAATTTATAAAAGTAGCATATTATGCTAAGCTAGTTTGGAGATAGTTGACGTGTCTTATCATAGCTGCCATCTATACGGTTGATAATGTTGTCTCGGTGTCATCCAGATTTAGGGATGAAGGAGAATGTAAACCAGCACACTCCCATGGCCTCTCCTTACGTCCAGCCTCAGCCTGGTTACGGGCAGCAGCCCGCCTTTGCACCCTTGGACGGCGGGTGCCCGCCGCCCTACGCACCTTACAATGGCCCTATGTCGGCCTACCAGCCTGGAGTGCCACCGCAAGGTAAAACTCGGCACACGCTTGGCTAGGGTAATTTTACTAGGTCCTTATTTTACTGATGTTTAATTTTAGATGATGGCGCTTTCACACCAGTAACCTTGTTCTGCTGTCTCCTATCACACTAACCACAATCTGAGTTGCCTTCACTTGGCCTGATATTTTCACCCCATCATTTCTCCCGCCATTACCAACCTTTTTTTCCCCCCTGTTGTTCGACTCTTGTATTTCAGGTTATTCATCTTTCACCACCTTCCCTTCTAAGGCTGTACCAGCCAACCCCGTCTCAGAGCTGTCCTCTCCTCTTGACCTAGGTAACGCCCTTCTGTCACTCTTCTCACTCTGCCATCATTCAGTCCTCGCCTTACCTGTTGGCATAGTCATGTGCTCCACAAAATCAGACTTTAGGGACAGATGAGGGTTTTGTTGTTATTTTAATCTCAAATGGAATTTCTACTCCTTTTCCAGGTCACGGCAGGGCTCCTCCCACTTCGGGGCCAGCGCCTGTATCTGCTCCTCAAGCGTACAATCAGTATGGCGGTCATCATCAAGGTGACATGCAGAACGGACCCCCGCCCTTGACACAGGCGCCCCCAAGGTACCGATTCTATTTTCTCATTCCAATAGTCATTGTGAAAAAAGGCACAGGGATTCTAATGTTTTGTGTTGTTTCCAGGCCAGTTGCATCCCAGTCGTACAACCAAGGAGCAGCCAATCTGTCAGGGCCGCCCACTTCTTACTCCCAAAACTACGGACCCCCACCCACAATGCAACACTTCTCGAGTCAGATGAGCGGCTTGCAAATTAACGCCGGGCCGCCCAACGCCGCCGGGCCCGGATACGGTACGAATACTTATCTGTGCACCCAACAACATTGCCGCCTAAGTTATTTCAGTTTAAACTTCTTTGGTCAAAATTACGTAAAGAAGTCAAAGTATGATGAGGGGATTAAATCATTACTTTTGAAACTCTGCTCATTTGAATATTGCCTTTGTCGATTGACACCCCTTGGCGTGTGTCTCCTCAGCGTCACCTCACAGCTCCCAGCCTCCCATCAGTCGGTCCTTCTCAGCCGCGCCTCCGCCCACCTACACGCAAGCTCCACCCCCTGCATCATCCGCTCCCACCCAGGGGCCACCTGCCGTGTCTCAGCAGTACTACGGAGGCCCCCCTCCGCCTTCCCATTCATTTTTGCCTGCTACTTCTCAACAGCAATTCACCTCCCCTGCTCCTCCTCTGCCTAGCAATCAGCCATCCTTTGCTCCTCCTCCCGCGTACTCGGCTCCCCCGCCGGCTCAGGCTCCCTCCCCGTCCATGTCGCAGCCTCAGCAGTCCTTCGCCCCCACCCAGCCACCCACCTCCACTCAGTATCTTCCGACGTCAGCCCCCTCCAGCCAGTACCCAGGCCCCTTGCCACCTCAGCAGCAACCCCCGTTCCCCTCAGGTCCCCTTCCCCCCAGACCCCAGATGCCCCCCTCGTCCATGTCTCAGAGCAACCACTTACCTCCAGGACCACAGGGCCCGCTAGGTCCTCCTGGACCGCTGCAGCCGCAGCAGATGCCCCCACCCCAACCTGGCATGCCAGGAGGGTACCCTCCCCAACAGAATGGTGAGCAGACTGAGTGCATATCACCTCTCTACTGTACATGTGTGTTTATCTGCTCTCTATTCTTCTCCCATCAGGTGCATTTGGTCAGCCAAGAGGGCCTCAGCCCGGTTTCATGGGACCTTATCCTGGCCAACCCAATTACGGCGCTCCGGGACCGGCGCCTGGCTCTGCCCCACCTGCACAGAAAAGACTGGACCCGGATGCCATTCCTAGCCCAGTAAGAAGCCACAATACACATTTTCCACGCAAGCTCTCTCGCCACTGTATTATTTCTCTCTACTTGCGCATGACGGACAGTATCAATAGCCACTTCGACTGACCACTTTCTGTCTGAATAACAATTCTTGCAACATCTCGCTACGTTTTCACACTGCTGCTCCTTTTTTGCGTCTTTCAATCTGTGGTGTTGATTAACTGTTGTCCTGTTTTGCACAACCTTGCCGGACAAACTTTTTTGAATGTAAAGCAAGCGTCTGACATGCCGGCCGTGCAGAAATCAAGACATAGAATAGACCCAGACGCAATTCCCAGTCCAGTAAGTGTCCACGTGTGGCTCTTTCCCTCGCCCTCGTGCTGGCTTTCCAAACGCATCCCCACCACCGCTTGACCTCGCGCCTCCTGTCAGTGAAAAGGGACACTGCTTTTTGCGTGTGTGTGTTTTGGATCTCTTGGTTTTCACATGCTTTTATTTTTAGAGTCTTATCAGTGTTTTGCCCGCCCCCTGCTCCCCTCACCTACATTCTCTCCATTTGCTGCATGTTAGTCTTCACTTGCATGCCTGTGGGGATTTACCCTCTTTCTTCGGGATGGAATTTGTTTTATGTCAACATTCTTAACTGTGTCCTTGGAAGCTCAAAGACTGAGAGCAGAATTGTGTGGATGATTGTGTGCGTGCGTGTGATAGAGGGAGGTCATGTAAGGGAGGCTGCGTAAGACTTTGGATTTTTCATTATAGCTAATTTAAGTTTGACTTACTAAGTCAATGCGGCATGTTTGTTCAAAGTTGCCGCTGTATTATTTTTTTTTCTTCTTCACAATCTTTTTGTCCATCTTGTAGATCCAAGTAATCGAAGATGACAAAGCCAAGAGCACAGAGCCATTCAGCACAGGCGTCAGGGGTCAAGCGCCGCCACTGGTCACCACCGACTTCCACGTCCAAGACCAAGGTGAGACCTCCAACATCCCCCGAGCTGGTCATCACTCAGAAGATGCGATTGTGACGTTTGTGTGAATTTTTAGGGAACGCCAGCCCCAGGTTTATCCGCTGCACCGCGTACAACATGCCCTGCACGGCAGACATGGCCAAGCAGTCTCAGGTGCCGCTGGCCGCAGTCATCAAGCCCCTCGCCACGCTGCCGCCGGATGAGGTCAGGAGTGCAGTTCAGATTTTTTTTGTGCATGTCAAAAAAGAGAACCGTACAAAGCATCTCACTACAC
This sequence comes from Syngnathus floridae, assembly GCF_059516105.1. Taxonomy (NCBI): domain Eukaryota; kingdom Metazoa; phylum Chordata; class Actinopteri; order Syngnathiformes; family Syngnathidae; genus Syngnathus; species Syngnathus floridae. The sequence continues at coordinate 6,432,833 of NC_142430.1, read as the reverse complement.
AATTTTTTGTGTGATAGGTGCCTCCATACCTGGTGGACCATGGTGAAGGAGGTCCCATCCGCTGCAACCGCTGCAAGGCCTACATGTGCCCATACATGCAATTCATCGAGGGAGGCCGCCGCTTCCAGTGCGGCTTTTGCACTTGTGTCACAGAAGGTGAGTGTGTGCGCGTTATGCCTTTAATGCAAGTTGCTGATGTTCTTTGTGGATATGTGTGTGTGTCTAGTCCCTCCTCATTACTTCCAGCATCTGGACCACACTGGCAAGAGAGTGGACTTCTACGACAGACCGGAGCTTTCGCTGGGTAGCTACGAGTTCCTGGCCACCGTTGACTACTGTAAAGTGAGTGCTCCGCTCTTGCGACATCCTAACATACTCGACAAGTCACTCACCTGGCTTTTTGGTTTTAGAACAACAAAATTCCTCAGCCCCCGGCCTTCATCTTCCTCATTGATGTGTCCTACAACGCCGTTAAGAGCGGCATGGTTAAGATTGTCTGCCAAGAACTCAAGACGCTTCTGGACCAGCTGCCCAGGTCGGTGCTCATCGAAGAAAACCTCCTGTTAACCATTCGACTATATTTATAGAATGCATTGAAACAAATATATTCCTGGCACAAAACCCTTTCAGCATCTAATTTGTAGATCAGAGAAAAAAAATATTTTCAGCAATTACCTATTTGGCAGCAGTTTGCTCTCAATGTCATGGTTTTGTTCTCCAGGGAGAACCCAGACTTGGACTCGGCAGTGCGAGTCGGTTTCGTGACCTACAACAAGGTGTTGCACTTCTACAATGTCAAGTCCAGCCTGGCCCAGCCTCAGATGCTGGTGGTGTCGGATGTGTCCGAAATGTTCGTGCCACTGCTGGACGGCTTCCTCGTTAACGTTGGGGAGAGCCGGCAGGTCATTGAGAGGTGGGCAAAAAGAACAAATGTTTTGTAATGACTTTTAAATGGATCATGTGACATAATTTCTTTCATCTTCTGCAGTTTGCTGGATCACATCCCGGAAATGTTTGCAGACACTCGAGAGACTGAGACAGTCTTTGGACCTGTTATACAGGCCGGACTGGAGGCGCTTAAGGTAATTTTTGTTTGTCCGGGTTTCGGTGGTTCTGCGCCGTGACGGGTGTAATACTTCATGATGTTCCTCAGGCGGCAGACTGCTCTGGGAAGCTGTTTATGTTCCACACCTCGTTGCCCATTGCCGAGGCCCCCGGCAAACTCAAGAACAGAGAAGACAAGAAGCTGATTGGCAGTGATAAGGAAAAGGTAAGAAGTTCAATATTTCCCTGACCTACTATATAAATGTGTGTGGCCCTCCTCATCTCCAAATACTTCTGAAATCTGATGTTTGGTGTCTTGTCCAGTCTTTGTTTCAGCCTCAGGTGGCCTTCTACAACACACTGGCAAAAGAGTGCGTGGCACAGGGCTGCTGCGTGGACCTCTTCCTCTTCCCCAACCAGTACGTGGACGTGGCGACACTCGCCGTGGTTCCCGTCTCCACCGGAGGCTCAGTCTACAAGTACACCTACTTCCAGGTTGGACATTCTTCAGGCTACACCCTGAAAAGTATTCTTCAGATCTTGTAAGCTTTAATTTATTATTTCTATCTTTCCAGGCTCAGTCGGACCAGGAGAGGTTCCTAAACGACCTTCGACGAGACGTTCAGAAGCCGATGGGCTTTGATGCTGTCATGAGGGTTCGAACCAGCACAGGTGAGTCACTATTTTCATTTGTTATTTGGGGGGGATGAGGCTTGAGCCCTTTCATGAATAAGATGGCGGGAAAACTTTGCAATCAGACATGGCTACGGACTGATGAAAAGAAGTTCCTTTGCCCACTTCAACATAGTTATTTAACATCATGATGCCACATGATAGCGGCAAAGACAAGGCTTGAGCACAAAAACATGAAATTATTTATCAAATACCAAATCGATTCCAAATTTTTATTTACGTTTCTTTTTAGAAATACATTTGTTTTCTTCATTTCTTGTTTTCCTCAGGAATACGAGCAACTGACTTCTTTGGCTCGTTCTACATGAGCAACACCACCGACGTCGAGCTCGCCGGGCTCGACTGCGACAAGGCAGTCACGGTGGAGTTCAAGCACGACGATAAGCTCAGTGAGGAGACCGGGGCGCTCATGCAGGCGAGTTGTAATTCTTCCCGGGGAGCTGCTCCTTGTTTCTTTCATTCTAAACTCGTTGCTTGTGCCCCCCTGCAGTGCGCCGTGTTGTACACCAACTGCGGCGGCCAAAGGCGCCTACGTGTCCACAACATGGCTGTCAACTGCTGCTCCCAACTGTCCGACCTTTACCGCAATTGTGAGACGGACACCATCATCAACTTTCTCTCTAAATATGGTGAGGACCCGCAATCTCTCTTGAACTCTTTTGAGCTCATTTTTTGCGATTGTCACATATCACGTTTGTCTTTTATCACAGCTTTCCGCGGCATCCTTAACAATCCCACGAAGGCGGTGAGGGACACTCTGGTCAACCAGTGTGCCCAGATCCTGGCCTGCTATCGCAAGAACTGTGCCAGTCCCTCGTCGGCTGGTCAGGTACGAGTCTAAAATGTCCACTGTAAGATATTCTTAAAAATCCCTCGTCCCTTTGAAGGAATGCTATAAATCTAAACTGTTATAATTGAGTCCCCTCATGGAATACATAAATCTGTCTATAGCTTCTCCACCAACGTTTTGAATAATTTTCTTTCTCTAGTTGATCCTCCCCGAGTGCATGAAACTGCTGCCCGTCTACCTTAATTGCGTGCTGAAGAGCGACCTGCTGCTGCCCGCCGCCGACGTGTCGCTGGATGACAGGGCCTACTTACGACAGCTCATCAGCTGCATGGACGTGTCCGAGACGCACGTGTTTTTCTACCCACGCCTGCTGCCGCTGGTATGTAATTTGAAGGAGAAAAAAAAAAATTAGCATTGTGGAAATCTCTAAGAGTGGTTACTTTTTCCATAGATGAAGCTGGAGAGCGGCTCGTTGCCAGTGGCGGTGCGGGCGTCGGAGGAGAGGCTGTCTAAAGGGGGCGTATACTTGTTGGAGACGGGCCTGCACCTCTTCCTGTGGGTGGGGGCCAACGCGCAGCAGGAGCTGCTGCTCAACATTTTTGGAACATCTAATTTTGGCCAGATCGACGCGTCAATGGTGAGACAATGCTGGTGGTGTTTTCATTTTGGATGTTTCTCTTCTACAGCATGGTATTTTGAACCAGATATGTGTTACCTGGAGAAATTATATTTTTTAAATGTTTCAGACGTGTCTACCTGTCTTGGATAATCCTTTCTCGCTAAGACTCAGAGAGATGATCGACTCCTTCAGAGCACAGCGGTCACGATACATGAAGGTATACCTCTAGATTTAGAACCCAAGTATGAGGCACTCGCCATTTTTATGATTATTCATTTGAAGTCATGGCCATTTCCAGGGTGTCCCTCAAACATTTTAGAGATTTTGTCTGGGGTTTAACAAAAATGCAAAACTTAAATAACAGCCGAAATTTAATAAATTAATATGATGCATTTGTGCTGTTCCACCACACACACACTCTGCTGTCACAGCTGGTGGTAGTGAAGCAGGAGGACCGCTCTGAGCTCATCTTCCGACACTTCCTGATGGAGGACAAAAGCGCCAGTGGCGGCGCTTCCTACGTGGACTTCCTGTGTCACATGCACAAGGAAATCCGCCAGCTCCTCAGCTAGATTGGTCTACGCCGCCATTTTCTTCTTTCCTTCTATTCTGCCCCTTCTTCCCATGTCTTTTTTTTTTTTTTTTTTTCACCTAATGATCTCTTCATTGTCAGCGGAGCACCACAGCTGGCACATTACATTGTGTGAGCGTATGAGGAAATTTGTGTGGGTGTGAGATAATCTGGTGTTAATAGAGCTTCACTCTGCCTCAAATCGACTGCGAGGGAGGACGAAGAAGAGGGGGAGGAAGGGAGGGTGATGTATGTATATACACACACACACATACACACACACACACACACACACACACACACACACACAATGAAGAATAATGTATGCAACCGGACTGTATGTATTGACTAGCACTGACTAGAGGCTGTTTAAAGCGCCCTCTCTCATATATGGCTTTTTATATAGAATCCAATCCCGTTCTATAGGAGGTCTCCGTGCTAGCAAGACACCAATGAAATCAAATAAATGCTGTAACCTGATCTCCGCCACTCCCCTTAATCATTTATCGCCTTAGAGCAATCCGCTTCCTCTGTATGTGTGTGTGTGCGCCTGTTACTGTATTTATTAAAAAAAAAAAAAAAAGGTTCAGATAAATGCCACAGTAATTAACATTGGCTCTCTTTAATGTCACCAAAATTGAGCTTTATCTTTCATAATGGCCCTTGTGCTGGATTTTGCAGCCATGTTAATGAAGTGTCTTCACCTTTACAGACTAATAGGAGTTTCTGATTGAGGCAAAGGTAGTTAACAAGTTGATCATTGACAACACTCGATTATTAGCGTTCATTAAGTGTACCTAATGAAGTGTCCCCACTTTCTGTAGCTAGGGCTTGTTTATTAATGCGACGGGAAGCATCGGCTAATGGAAACACCTTTGCTCGTACTTAATCGTCCTCCGCTTTCACGCGTTGACCGACCGTGATCAATTCGTCACGCCACAACCACATTTTGTGTGTGTGACGCCCCCTTGTGTCTGATTGTCCTGACTGAGGTGTACCACTTGACACATGGAGGAAACTGCAATAATTAACGAAAAATAAACAAACTAAGCGTTTTATTTTTTGCAAAGCTCCAGGTTGGTAGATCCGATTGGTGGTGTCCCTAATAGTTCTCACTTCCTGTGGGGAAGCTGCAGGCCTTCTCACACCATAATTTCTATGTGGTGTGAGTAAAGCGAACGAATGGACCTGCACTGAGTAGTCTGTGTGTTTATATATATATATATATACATAAATTTATATCAAATATATAATTTGTACAGAATTCATAGAGAAGAAGCCTTCTGATGGATTGTTTTGCCATCATAAACAGAAAATGGCTTTTACTAATGAAAGGGGTTTAATGTCACGACTGATTTATTTTAGTGAGTGAGTGCATGCATGCGTGTGTCGGTCCTGGTGAAATTTCGCCTGAGGAACAGAGGGACCCTCTAACGAACCTACCAAAATTCAAGTCAAAATCACCTTGTGTTCCTTTGCAAACAAAAAGATGTACAAATGTGTTTGAAATCTTTTGTTCTCTGTTATTTTGATTGATCTTCACTGTATAATCTTGCTTGTTTTGTTCCCTTTTTTTTTTTGTAGCCCCCGCCACCCCCGTTTCTCATTGCCTCTCGGGACTGCTAATAAAAATGATTGTTTCAAAAGTGAAATTCAACACGCGTCTTCCCAAGCTGGCTTCATTTTGAGAACTGTACATGGCAGCCACCAACCTAAAATGGATGCAGTACTGTAAGGCTGGAAAAAGAACCATGAGGTATACCCCCAAATCAATATAACATAATCCTTTTGAATTATAAATCAGAACTATTTATGATAAAATGTCTTACTGTTATCAATATTTCTTGTCTGATTTGAGAAAATATTCTAGCAATCAAATATAGAGCAGATAAATACATATACAAAAATAGCAATATGAAAATGTCAAAATTACAGATGTAAAAATAGTCTTACCTTAATTGTAAGGCACTCGACAGGATTTCTCCCAAACAATGTACGTATTTTTAACAATGAAATAGCTTGATTTTAAATGTATATACTTAGAAATAAATTACAATTAGGTCAAATGAATCAGCAATTTCCCCTAATTAGCCTATTTTAAAAAATTAAGGCTTACATTATCACCCCCATTCCTTTGAGAAGCTATAAAAAAAAAAATTCACATTGCCACATTTCAAAGTGCACGATGATACCGTCCTCTTAAATAATACAACTGGGATAGAATTCCCCTCAAATAGGTCATTCAAACTTGCACTTGGCAGAGGACCCAAACCCGCTAAGCCGCAGTGACGGGAAATAAACAAATCACTCAAACCCTTATCAGTTAAAAAAAAAAAACAAAGAAAAAAAATGGATTAATTTTGACTCTCCTGATTTTCAACCAAGCGGGTATTTATGGTGCATCTGTCAGGTTGTTGTTCCAGCTCAGTGAGCATGGCTGACATTGGTCAGGATTTGACCGCACGCCACAACTAAATGTGTGTGTGGGTCCAGTCACTTCCAATCTTTTTAAAGGAGACATTCTGGATTTAAAACTGTTCTATTAAAATTGATGTGCCTTGAATTTTTTTCCATTTTGAAAATATACTCATCATATCCTGATGAAATTGGCTGACTGAGTTGTTTAATTGCACACTTGATGGCTTTACAGGCAGCCCAGAGACTCCAGACACAACGATTTGTATACAAAACATTTAAAAAGTCAATTTTCCATAATAAATAAGAAAAATAGCAGCATTTGGCTACCTCAGCAGAAAAACCACCGGAGGTCAGCAAAAGCACACTTTTCATTGTTGATAAATCACTCCCAACTTTCCAAATGGCATTTTGAAATCAATAAAACACTTTTTCCTCCTTACGATAATGGAGTCAATCAGTGAGTAGCAAGCTTTTTATGTGCTTAATTTTTTTTTTTTTCTTTTTCCTTCCTTGCTGCTGTTTTGACAGTCCATCAGTGGGAAGAAGCGGACGCATAGACTGGACAAATAAATTGGGACACATTCCAGCCAGCGTCATTCAACATATGAAGAACCAGCCAACGCTACAGGTCTTTTACTTCCACACACTCAGTCACAATAAAACGTGATGATGGCGAACCCAAATGTTCAAAAATAATGTTATTTAATACAAAATTAAATGTCCTCCTCATATTTGGTAGAATATGTCACGTTAAACAATTCCGACAACTTATTTTTCACTCCGCCCCTTGTTCTCATTGTCTTCAAAGTAGTACATCTAAACTTAAGAAAAAAAAAAAACAAGAGGCAGGAGCGAAGGAAGCGTGTTATGACTCAGTCCAGTGGCCCCGTCCACCCTCTCATTATTATCATCGTCATGTGGTGATGTAACGTGCAGATTGCGTCGTGGCCCCTAATATCAGTCACAATGTTTTATTTTTTAGAAACCCATAAAAGACACAAAGGTAATGATCAAATAAAATGCCATGTCGATCATGACGCTGTGCTTCAAAACGATTACTACTTTTCATTTCGACGCCTCCTCTTATAGCTAATAATAGCCGTGGACTACGCACACACGCAGACTGGAGGACTTATGTGATTCATTAAATGACTATTTGCCAAAAAGAACTGTTACTCTTGCTCATATCCAAATGTGCTTGCCTTTGCATATGCAGCCAGTCTGTGTATATGACAATTTATAATCCGACTGAGGAAAGATAAGCGTATCGCAAACAAATGTCGAGAGTAGAGGGTGTGTTGAATAATGTCTGCTACTTCAGTACCACGGACAGCTCCATAGATTTATTGATAGGCCATTGCAGAAAGCACCCTAATGAAGACGCTCGCTTTACAAAGTGGATGGATGGCTAAACAAAACCATCACTCTTCTTGTGCTTGTCTGTTGACTTAGTGCTCAAATTTCCTACTCTGTGTCAGTCTTTGAACGCAGCGTGCGAGCATCCTCTGTGTGCCTGCTCAGCACTCTGAAAAAGAGCAAAATGCTGATTTTTTTTTTTTTTCCCGAGGCTTGTCAGCACGCAAACACAAAAAGAAAAGCCGCAACATGGAAAAGTTCAAATATGAAGTGGTAGCTGCGTGCGCGCGATGCAGAAAAGAAGGCCGACTCTCTCGCACGCGGCTGTGTGTGTGCGTGAAGACAAATGAGCTGCGCGCAGAAAACGTAGGCTGATGGCCTCGCTCCTGCCCTCCTTTTCCTACGTGCGAACCCGGCCGCCTCGCCTCCTCTTCCGCCACCTCCTCAGCCTCCACACGTTGTTACATAATGCTCAACTCCTCAGCCCTTTGTTAGCGCTCGACGACCACACACTGCATGCCTCGGCCTCGCTCGACGTTAGATGGAGGAACCACAAGTCTCCAAAAGTCAGAAGGGAGGGGTAGTTGGTAACTAGAGCCAAAATGGACACTGCATGCTGCACTATAAGCAGCGAAGCATGTGAGTTGCGGGGGCATCATGATCCCCCTCCAGAGCTCCACAGCCCCACCCACCCTGGCCAGCAATGGCCTCCTGCTCACGCCACATTAAACATTTAGCAAGGCACTCTGACAGCGCGCGACGGCGTCTTTTAGAGCCGGCCAGCTCACGGTGCTGCAGCCCATTTGCGTGTTGCTAGCTTGCCCCCCCCAATCCATTTTCCGAACTTTGCCCCCCTACTTCCCCTCCCTGACTGACACAGAACCATATGCAAAAGCAAAGTCAATGACTTGGAAAAGGGCAACTATGTTCAGAGCAAGACCTGCATTAATCAATATTGATCCATGCTGTGTGTATCTCTATCTGCCTATACTTATGCAATGTGTGTGCGGATGTGTGTTTGAGCAGGAGGCCGCCTTGCTACAGCAGTCAAGTGTGACAGAAAACAGTTGGACACTCAGGAAATGTGTGAATGGTTGGCTCTCTACCTTTATAAGCATTAGCATTATGATAAAAGTTGACCTCTCAGCATTTATAACATACATTAGCAAGAGTCTGACTGCTTGTCTTGGCATTCACTTGCTTTTACAAGCATTAACATTAGACTGAACATTTGCAACATTCAGCCATTTTTATACCCAAATAAAATTGGTGCAATTGTAATACTAGTGCATCAAAATGTTAACATTATTTTAAAAGGAATCAAAATTCATATGAATGTCTCTCCGCATTCATTCAAATTAGGTTTCCCACTCATTTCGTGGGAATGCTTGTCTCTCAACTTGCATACAGATTTCTTTTTAATGTCAGTGTGAACATTCATCTCTTTGCAGTATTCGTGATGTGACAGGATTAAATGAAATAGTCGATTCTCCGTATTAATAAAGCAAAGAACTAAGCCTTACACATGTTCACAGTTTATTTTTTGGGTTGGGGGGGTTATTTCCTCACATCTCGCGAGAACTCCTCCGCTCGGCTCACACGCGCAACTCGCGTCACTCCTCCTCTCAATAGCCCCTCCCTTTCTGTGTGTGCGTGTGCAGGGCTCTGCTCCTCAGACTTGCCTGCCTGTCACTTCGCTTGTGTCGGAAAGCTAGGCTACGCACCCCTCTGTCGGACCACCGCACGGAGAGCCAGCCGCCGTCGAACCCCCACCCCCTTCCCCCGAGGCTTGGGCTTGCCCCTCACGGCACCAACCATGGCGACCACCGGAACGTCCACCCGGTTTACTGACGAGTACCAGCTGTACGAGGAGCTCGGGAAGTAAGCGGCACACACAAATGCACCGTGTTCGTCTTCCAGTCTCCCCCACCCCTGCAACAACCTCGTCTCACTGTAATGCAAGGCTGGCCGGCTTGCAGGCCAACGTTTTCGGGTAGCTTCGGGAGGGACCTCCGGGGCTTTTGCAATATGTCGCGCTCGCTCGCTTGTCCGCCCCCGCTAATGGCTGCAGCTAGACGGGCTAGCCGCTCGAGAGCGCTTGTGTTCGGTCACCAGCCCCGCTGCTATAGCGGTGCTCCACTAGCCGCGTTAGCCTCTCTTCAAAATTTTAAACGCCCCCGAATGTTGGTTCGTGAACATAGAGTCAACCACCATTTTGTGCCCTCGCGGAGCCCCCTTCAGCCGCTGACACCCCCCTCCCCCCCCTTTACCCCCACCCCTGGCCCAAGGCTTCTTTTTGACAGCTCCGCGCGGGCTCCCTCGTCCGGAGGCTGTACTCGCAAGGCCGATCTCTTCTTCTGCCCCCCCCCCCCTTCCCCCCCCACCCGGACCACCACTACCCACCCACCCCCAATGAGCAGCTGCAGATGATTTGTGCTCCCGTGTTGAGTAACGTTACATAGCCCTGGATCACCTAATGAGGAAGTCATGCGGTCCCGGCCGCTTGTATTAATGTTTGCGCCGTAACGCCCCGCGCACCAGCTGTTCCCCCCCCCACCCCCCTGGCGCAGGTCTGTGAACACATCACGGTGCCTCCCTCTCTTCTCTCACTTTTTAAAATTGGAGCTAATAATCACGCGCACGTTAAGAAGCGGTGACGCGCGTTTTCTCGGTATTTTGATGACGACATCACAACTGCTGCTGTTTCATCATCATCCTCTTCCACATCATCATCACCACCCTTCCCTAAAAAGGCAGCATCAGCCATGTCTTTGCAGATCTCGAATAGTGGCTCTCCTTCAACACTGACCACTGTTTTTTTGAACCCTAAAGCCGTCTTTTCCGCCATCTGTCATTATCATCAACTTGTTTCACGTGGGGCCTCTTGTCAGCCGTCACCTCTCATTTGCTGCTAAATAATTGAAAGCAAGAGGAGAGTGCTGGTGGCGGTGGCGGGGGAGTTGAGTGTGGCGGCGGCGGCGGCAGTGGTGGACGCTTTCATGGAGTGACAGGTCGCCCGAAGCCCCCCTCCCCTGCAACAGAGTGCTTGCGCAGGAGATGATAGTGCTCGGAAAATGATGGCGCAGAATTGCACTGTGGTAGACCGTGAGGGGGGCGGGGGGGTGCAGTTTCCATCTGGGGTTCGTGTGTAGAATAAACATTGGGCAGTATGATTGTGACAAATGTAATTCCATCGTAGCATTGTAGTTGCGTGTCTATGGAAGATTAGTATTTGGTCGTCCATGAGAGGTCCGGTTCATTTCATGGCGGCGGCATGGTGCGGAGTGGTTAAATCCTGACCTAAGCTCAACGACAGCCCTTCGACTGTCTACACTTTGGTATGATCAAATTTGAGCCAGGAAAAACCTTGAAAGTTAAAATGCAATGTCCCTCCAAAAGTTCCCTGATCAGATGTTAAAGTTTTCATACTAGTTTTTGCTGTCCTTATGTTGAGATTTCACCAAGCTTGGGATGTTAACTCAAGGTTAGCAGTGTAATCCTTTTTAACCCCGATAAAGCAGCCCAGAACTGAATTTTACAAGTGGTCCTGATAGATAAAAGCTATATTTGCAATTGTTTCGGCTTTTAAGAAGTTTTGGTTCGTCGAGTCTATTGTGAAGTGCCTATTTCATAACACTGTGGTCTTGTTTTCATAGGGGAGCTTTTTCAGTGGTGCGCCGATGTGTCAAGAAATCCTCCGGGCAGGAATACGCCGCCAAAATCATCAACACCAAGAAGCTATCTGCACGAGGTATGCTAACACACACTCGCGCAGAAATACACGCATTACATCTTTGCTCTGTTTGTCGAGTTTCAACGGTGCATTCAAGCCCGATTAATCCCCCTTGAATTAGAACTCGAGCTCTTAAAGATGTTTTTTTTTTTCTTTTAATATAATCCCTTGTTTCACGCATACTGGTTTGTTAAATGTGAAAATGTGCCAGTGTGCCAGCATGTACAGTATTTGTGTGTTGGATGTGCCTTTAAGGGGTGTGACCTAGTCAGGAGCCCGATCAGCTAATTGGCTGAAATGAAATACATGATTATTAAAGAAAGCTTCAGCCATATGGAATCGGTTTTCACTGAATCCACTCAGATCATTCCGGTTGGAAATGTTCGGTCCTTAAATCGTGTCGCACTGCAATTGTTTTTTATTGGAGGGATGCACACCAATACAAAACGGCATTGTGACTCTCGCGGTCTTGGTTTTTGTTTAGATTTACTTGTTTTGAACAGGCAGACTGCACTGCATCACGCCACGAAGAAATTGAATATTTTGTTTAGCCGATTCAAACGGCGTTAGCTCGCTGACTGTGTCAATCAGAACAGATGAGAGGATGCCATTAAGGTGGTGCGGGTGTACCTAATGAATTGTCCAGTGAGTGCCGCATGTTTCAACGCAGCGCGCTTGTGTCCATAATTCCAACAGCCGAGGCGATATCCAATTCAATCACAAGGTCTTGTGATCACTTTAATGATCCTGCATTTATTTTTTTGCAAATGTCCGTATTAAATAACTCAGTTTCTCTCAACATCCTCTGTGCCGTCAATTGATCCAAATTTCCAGCGCGGGTTGGGTGTGTGTGTGTGTGTGTTGTCGACTGGGCTTGCGAGGATGAAATAAAAAACCGCAGCGGTAGCGGCGGAGGGGCAGGATGTGAATCAATGTAATTGTTGCTGTGGCGTCTTTGCGTAGCACTGCAGCTCTCGGGGCCTGAATTTTATATGCCGCCGCATCGCCGCGCAGCTCCACGCCCACGTGCGTGCACACACGCCTGCTGCTGCCATGCTGTACGTGTGACGCGGACTTGTGTGGCACCTCCCCTGGCAAACCTAATTGCCCCCCCCCCAACCCACCACCACCCAATTAGGCTTCTTGCGAGCATTAACACACAGACACACGTCTCCCTTTGTTCTCATCAAGTCCGTCGTTCACTTGTCTTCCTCGTGGCCTCGCTCTTGTCTTGCTGTAAAAGGGGGATTGAGGCTAATCCACTTATGCTAAATGTATCTCGTCAAACACTAAGACCCCACAGATTCCATAGGCGCCTCCCCGTTTGCCCTCCCGTCGTCTGACGGTATGCGTGAAGTAACACGAATATAGCATGCATCGGCGTGCGCATGTCGCCACAGTTATTGTTCCATCTCTGGTGTCCAGCGACGGCCATCTTGGTGCGGGGCCGGGCGATATGGCCTTAAGATAAAATCTTGTTTCAATTGTTTGCGTAAAGCTAAGTCGACTTGCCTAAGGCAAAGCTTTGTGGTTGTTTTATCTATACAACCTAATCATCGTCTTTATTTAGGTTTGGTTTGACGCTAAGCTTTAACTGGCAGTGGCATTAAACAGCTTGAAGGCTCTTTATTGAAGAATCGTTTACTATCTGCAAAATCGCTGCTTGTTGAGTCGTAAGTTATTTTCACTGTCACCATAAAGCTGGTATCTAAAATACTAGTCAAAGTAAAAATGTAAAAGTTGTCATGTCATTAGTATGCTCAGTCAACAGGGGATAGTTTTGCCTCACGGCCATTATGCACATTTAGAGTTAACAAATTTTTTTTTCAGTGCTCCTTGTCGCTCTCACTTGCACAGTTCTGCAAATAAGAAGACAAGTGTGCTTGCTTCAAGCTGTTCGCCACTCCCAGTCAAACTGACTCGTAAAACCAAATGAACTAAACAGCGTTTATTTGAAAACAAATGTTTAACCAGACCATGTCATTTCATTTCGCGAGAGTTTGTTAGCTTAATGCTAACGTAACACAAAGCCATAGACAGGCTCATGAAAGTGGTTGTTGGAGGTTTCACCCGATTATTAATTGATTTATTAAATATTTTGGTCCTCATTCAATGACGCTGGGGCACCTAATATTTTGTCTGGTGAGTTTAGAAAGGGCAGATCATTGGCTCGTCGCAGTGGGACATCAAGGTGAAGCGGGACACACAATAGAGTCAAGTGGAGAAACAAACACACACATGCACACACACACATAGCAACGCAGCGTGTGCGGCTGCAGTGAAATTCACCTACACGCACTACGGCAAACACAACATGTACTAGTGACTCCCAGGCAGGCTCTGCATGAGGATTTGACTGGTAGGGGTTTTTTGTTTTTGTTTTTTTTTTAGCCTGATGGGGCAAGTGTGACCTCACGCGTGGCCTGGTGGGTAAGTCTCTCAAAGCTCTGGTAAACACTGCAGTAATCTGAGGAGAGGAAAGGGGGGGGGGCTGAGCAGCGAGGCAAACGGAAGCGATGGAAACAGAAAGGAAGTGCTGTTAAAGACTCACGATTTTTTTTTTCGCTGTACTTTCTGTGAGCGCTTCCTGACTAAAGGCATTCAGGGAGGCACGTCATTTCCAAGTTTGGCGCAGTTTCACAATCCAGTAAAATCTCCAAAAAGATGTTTGCGTGTTTCCGAAATAATTATATTATATGGGGATTTTTTTAAAAAATATTTGCCAGAATCATTTACACAATTTTTTGCTCAAAAGTAGATCGGGCGCCTCCGATCGTCCGTGATGTAAGATGGCCGCGGGGCCCGCCCCCTGGCATCGCAGATGGCCAATTAGAGAGCAGCAGGAAGTGCCAGTGTAATTACCCTCCATCCCTCTCTTTTCCCCATCTTTTACCCCCCCCACACACAACAAATAGGGGAGATTGAATGAATTAGTGAATGCTGCAATGACACTGCACCACGCGGGACACACACACACACACACACTCAGGGGAGCGTGTGATCCTCTTCTAGCAAATGGACGCTGCGTGTAATCCTCCCTCCTTCTCGCTATCGGTCTCGGCGTCCTGCGTCAGCGGTGTAATTAGGCAGCGCTTCGGGTCTCTCCCTCCATCTCTGGAAATCTACACCTTGCGGGGAGGAAGGCAAAGAAAAAAAAGAGAGACAGCTTCGAAATAACAGACTGCGGCTTTAAAAGCTCTCCGACGGAGCAACAGGTCGGACGAAGCGAAACAAAGAAGCCACATGACAGCTGGAGAGTGTGGAGGAGTGGCTCTTGTTTTATTTTTTATTTGTCATACCATACCGCTCTTATTGCGCCCCTTTAAATATGCCTGTTGTCTCCCCGCATTCGGTTCAGGTGATCGAAAGTGAACGCCAGACAAGAAGCGAATGCAAATATTTGTGTGCGGAGGCCTTGGGGGGGCACATTTAGCTGCAGCGTATAACATGCACACGCCTACTCTGACTCATACCGGATCCGGTTACCCCCGGTCACCCGTCGCTACATGTTTTAGTGGTAACATCTCAAGCCGTCACGGGCAGGAGGTCATTTAAAAAAAACTCGTGTACAGTGAGCCCTCGACAGGCACCTTACACGAATAGCACAAAAAATCCAAGTCATGGACACGCCCCCTTATATTGTGAATTAAAAATGACTATCAAAGTGGAAGGGGCTTAGAAGGGATCCCTGATCCAGTCCCACCTTCACCTTTAATTCTTTTGTCACGCCCGCAGCACGCTTGATCACAGTCCTGCAGATCTCATGATAGTCCTTTCCGAACATAAAAAAAAATGTGAAAGGAGTTTTCCGAATTAGCAAGGATTTATTGTACTCATACAACATACAAACATCGAGTAAAATCTGTAAAATCCTTAAGCCTATGTGTGCCTTCCCATCCAAAACGTGCAAACACAGCAATATTCCACATGGGGACGGTACACGCCCTCATTAATTTCCACTTAGCGTTAAATTAGCTTAAATGAGAGCGCACGTTCAAACCTCCGCTTCAGTGCACCTTTTCCTCAGCTGCATGATTGCGATATTAATTATCTGCAATATTTGCCTTTACGCACGTGAAATATGTCACAAGTCATCTGATGATTATTTTTTTAATAGTATTTTAACAGTCGATGAGATTGTGTGAAGTAAAACCCTCCATCTTGTCTCCTCAGACCACCAGAAGCTGGAGCGCGAGGCTCGCATCTGCCGGCTCCTCAAACACCCCAACATCGGTGAGTTTGCTCCAGTGACTCGCACACCAAATAGACGCCTCGCCTCTAATGGAGATGTTAAAAGGGCAAGGAAGGAGGAAATGACTAAATCAATGACACCTTTCTGGTGGCGCTTGTCGCTCACGTCCTCCTGTCCCACTTTTTTTTGTGTCCTCCTTTCCTGTTTTCGCTCGATGGATTTTTGCTCTTTCACTCTCCGTTTTGACACATTTTGGCACGGCCGCGTTGAAAGTTAGGACAAAAGAGGGCACAAGAAAGAGACAGATGGAGAGACGCGAGCGAGGAGATGGAGACAGATGGAGGAAGGAGCGAGAAGATGGAGGAGGAGAAGGAATGAGCAGCCACTCTAGTTTCTCGCCGCGGGGCCAGCCATCCTACTTGGCCATATTATACAAGTGATATTTTTATTTTTTTTTACGTAACCAAAAGCCTCGATAGGCTGACACAAGCCCTCCGCCATGTCTCGGCCTGGCTGTCGGATGGCTGCGTGTGGCTTGAACGATCCGCACAATTTCAGCTTGGATGGCGGGAGCTGTACCAGCGACGTCATAGCAGCGCAGGGAAAGAGGAGGAAGTTGACACGGTAAACGTGCTAACCACTTGGAACAAAATCGAATAAGCAAGCTCTGTAATGACTCAAGGGGCAAGCTGCCAAAACCACAAAGGAGTTCATCAGGTTTGAAGTCTTAAACATGCTCAGTCAGTGTCCAGACTTAAACCCCATAGAGAATGTTTTACCCGCTTGAATGGAGTCAAAAGTACAATTCATAATTTTAAGGAAGTTTTATTGTTACAAATAATAGTGTCTCCTCTTGAAGTGTGAATTGTGCTAATCCACAAGTGTGAACATAACAGTCACCCCCCCCGCATGTGTCTTTCAGTGCGACTGCATGACAGCATTTCAGAAGAGGGCTTTCATTACCTCGTCTTTGACCTGTGAGTATATTGTGAATACACACACCCGCGCACACACGTTGACATTTTGTCCATGCGCGTGACTGCGGCTTGTTTGTGTATGCTAAGCGCACGCTCTCCCTGCTAACCTTCCCCCTCGCCCCCTCTACTCTCCCCCCCAGGGTGACAGGAGGGGAGCTTTTTGAAGATATCGTAGCCAGGGAGTACTACAGCGAGGCCGACGCCAGGTACGCACGGGCGCTTCATCAATGGCGTCATTTATATTTCATGCCCGCCTCTCTTTTATAGGCCTTGTAAATTCAACGTCGCCATTCACGATGACAAATGAGGCGTTTCCGAGGCCGGGCCGGGGCCACCCTGTTCGCGCGCGCTGGCCGCCTTGAATATATTTCGCCGCGCTTTCCTGCCATTTTGGTTGACATTTAACTCCTCGAGTTTCCTCTCCCGCTGTCTGGGTGGTGCGCAGCTTAGAGACTTTGCTGGACAACCCGATTAGCGCTTTTTGTGTGTCCCTGCACACCAGTAGGGAGTTTAAGATACAACCCCCCCCCCCCCCCCCCCGCACTCTCTTACATTCGAATTAGGCCTGAGCCGCTGTTCTCCGGCGACCTTGCCGACGCTGACCTTTTACAGAGACGTGACACAAACACGAGCCCGGAGCACGGGGACTCGCCGAGGCCTGACACTGCAATCCGCGTAGGGCGGTCGTAATAAGGCGATCGGGGCTGCTGGCCAGAGGGTTTTTTTTTTTCTTACTTCTTTCTTTTTTGTCCTCACGAGGCGAGTGTGAAAACGCGGAATAACGGCAGCTTGCGCGGACGCCCCCGTTATTAAGATGGCTTCCCACACGCGTTCCGGGAGTATCGATTGTTTAAACTGCAGCGCCTGTGTTATGTCTCCGAGGGAGAACGCCTTGTTTGCTAAAGGCTCGTTACGCAACTTAGTGCAGAGTGCACTCTTTCTTTCTTCTTCTTGCGTTTGGACATGATTTCATGCGCATTACCGCCATTAACGTTGCGGCCCATTACGGTTCATTGCGCCCGCAGTTGCGCCAGTGAAAACTCCCATTCTTCGATTTCTTTGAATATTTGACAAATGCGAAGTCATGCATCTGTGAGATGAACATTTTTGTTTTACCGCATCTGACGTGTCTCTTTGCCCCTTTTTTTTCTCCCCCCCCCTCCCCCCACAGTCATTGCATTAGTCAGATCTTGGAGAGTGTCAATCATATCCACCAGCATGATATTGTGCACAGAGACCTCAAGGTGAGTGGCTGCCCGTTTCCGTGACAACCGCGCTCTCTTACACACGCACGCACATGCACACACACCTCTGCTCGTGGCCATGGCAACACACAGATGGCTCCCGGTTGCTCCATCGCTCGCTTTCTATGGCTCGTCTTTTTTTTTTTTTTTTTTTTTCCCCCGTCCTGCTTTTTCTTCTTCTTCCCTTTCGCATCCGCTGGTTCATCCTCCATATTTGTTCTCGCAGTTGATGAGTCATGGCCACGTGACTAGTGCGCGTGTGTGTGCGTGCGTGTGTGTGTGTGTCACCTATGGCAAGGAAAAAACAAGGACACACATACACATTACACTGACGTGGGTGGGTGCTGGCGATATAGATGAACCCCTGAAGTTGCCAGGACAACTCGAATGACATCACGCCACCCGCGGAGTAAGCGGGGGGGAGGGGCTTAGTGTCTCGTCGGCGTGCTGATTGACTTACACGGCTCCTTTTGCCTGTCAACCTACTTTGAGACGATGATGACAACGTGGCCTCGAGTAAGGATTGTTAAAATAATAATAATTTTGCGGTAAAAAAAAGTGATTTTTTTTTTTTTTCCTCCCCTTGGAGCGCAACGCTATTATCCCAATGCGGTCTGGTCGTCTGATTTGTTGGCCTTTTATCCTGAGTGGGCTTTTACCGCAGGCCCTTTATGTCCTCCTGCCCAAACAACGGCCATTTAGAGCGCCGCCACACTCGCCGCCTCTCGCTAAGTACACTTTCCATTTAGCATGCCGTCTACGGCGCTGCCTAAATAACTCCCCGGTGGTTTCTATGGCGACGGGCTCACATCCATATAAGGCTGCTGTTGCGGCTGCTGCTGTGGAGATTCTCAACCCACCCGTCCGCTCTCCGCTCGTGCCCACCCTTTTTTCCCTGCCATCACTGCGCGCTCTCGCACCTTTACCGCCCCCAACACACACACACACACACACACACGAGCCACATTGAATTCATCAAATATGTTTGAAAAATGGCTTCGGTGGAGAGCGGCTGTCACTTGCTGTCTCTCACAGTCTTGATCTTCTGTCCTGCATTCTGCTTCACCATGTGTGTGTGTGTCTGTGTGCTCCTTTCCCCAGCCTGAGAACCTGTTGTTGGCCAGTAAGATGAAGGGAGCTGCAGTGAAGCTGGCAGACTTCGGCCTGGCTATTGAGGTGCAGGGAGACCAGCAGGCTTGGTTTGGTGAGAAAGCACAAACGGAAACGCTCATCTCGGCAATGCGGGGAATCAAAAAAAACAAGCTTGCCCAGTATTGTTCAAGACACACGTGAACGCATTTTCATAAAATATGCAAATGGATTCATCCTGGTTGACTAAGTGTTCCATTTAAATGACATGTAAAGTAAAAAAATGAATAAATAAGTTGTATATTTACAAGTCGTATGATAAGTTTAGTCAGGAGATTTAAATGCCAACGAGGGCCCCGGTGACCGCGTTGCACGAGGAGCATTTGATCAAAACTTGATGTGAGCAAATTGGTGTGAATGTTTGTTTCTTCACGCGCACACACACACACTGATTCCAGTTCACGCTCAGTTCACTGTGTCTTGGCGCGGGGCCGATCGGCCAGCATTTGGCTGACTTTTAAGCACAGGCCAGATGATTAACGGGCGTTCGCTTGTGACTCGGCGCCGTCATAAGCTGGCCTTGCATTAGATTCCGGGAGGGTCAGCGAGGTAGTACGACCCTCCCCCCCCTCTCGCTCCTCAGAAACGCACAGTAAAATATTCTTGATGAGCAATAAAAAAAGATCTTGCTTCGTTGTGTCCGCTGACATTTTTTTGTCTGGCAGGCTTTGCGGGCACGCCTGGCTATCTGTCCCCGGAAGTCCTTCGGAAGGACCCCTACGGCAAGCCCGTGGACATATGGGCTTGCGGTGAGTCGTCTTCCATGAGTAATGGCTTTTAATTTTTGCAGCGACAAGATGGTTTGCTTGCTCCGATGACGTTAAATGGGGACAGCATACTACCAGTCACCAGTCCAGCCCAACAACAAGCACACGCTTACTAAACTCAGTGATCTATGCTACTAGCAATGAATGCATGACTTTTAAATTCCATCTATCAATTTCATTCCCTTTTAGCGGCCACAATTCACGAGTGGAATTGTCACTTTTAGTTACCGCAATAGATTTTGGTGTAAATGACTGTTATTTATCGCGCCGCTCTTTTAGGGACTTATTGATCAAGTGTCTTTAATCAAATGAAGGAATTGCATCTAACAGTGCTTCTCCGTTTTCTGGCAGGTGTTATTCTCTATATCTTGTTAGTTGGTTATCCTCCATTCTGGGATGAGGATCAGCACAAGCTATATCAGCAGATCAAAGCCGGAGCCTACGACGTAAGTGTCCGTCGTCGTGTGTAACGGGGGAGATGTTGCACGGGTGCAGTGCAGGGCTTTGCTAAGCAGTTTTGGAATGTTTAATAGTGTCCAATTGAGCATTGGTCCAAAGCTATTGATCCAGTCAGCCTCCCTGACGCATTGCAGAGGCGTGTGTGGTCGCTCGCTCTATCTTAACCCCCCCCCCCCCCAAAACGCGCACTCAATTTAAATTCTATACATTTGAATGTGTATAAATTCTCAAATACACATTGCATCGGTTATTAGTCACCTCTTGTCATTCTTTTTAGTTTCCTTCTCCCGAGTGGGACACGGTGACCCCCGAGGCCAAGAACCTGATCAACCAGATGTTGACCATCAACCCGGCCAAGAGAATCACTGCCGAGCAGGCTCTCAAGCACCCGTGGGTCTGCGTAAGTAACTCTGAATCACCCGCTCATCGAAAAAAATTCTGAATGGATGCCCAAGATATTTATAACACCCTTGTTATATGTGTAATCTTTTTTTCTTGCTCCACCTTTGCAGCACCGCTCCACAGTGGCATCCATGATGCACAGACAGGAAACTGTCGAGTGCCTCCGCAAGTTTAACGCTCGCCGAAAACTCAAGGTACGCTCGCTCTATTTTGCATTCTTCATGATGACTTAAAATATGGCCCACAGTCATCTGTAATTGTCTGTCTTTATTTAGCTTTTCACTTCACAATATATCCCGAACAAAGTTCATTTGACTCAGCTAGAAGTTGGTACCGCCACCGAGGCAGCTTTGAACAAATCCAGCGCGTCTAAAAACATTTCAAAGCCGCCGCGGTAGTCACTTTAATCACATAAGCGTCCCGAGTCACATTTGGAAATGGAACACAGAGAGGTAGGAAGGAGAAGAAGCATCGGCTGCTTTTAATGTCCTCCCTCGCCTCTTCCTCCTCCTGCAGGGAGCCATCCTCACCACCATGCTGGTGTCCAGAAACTTCTCAGGTGGGTGTGCCCTTCGCCCTCTGCTCCCCACGCAGCACAGAGCAAGGAGAGTTGGATAGTCGGAGTCCTCCTCACCCCCCACCTCCCTCCCTCCCTAACACACACATGCACACACTAATGCATAAAGATAATGTATGGTAGTAGACATCGTGTTATTGACTGTATGTGGACACCACTTGTATCTTTGTCCATGCTAATATGTTTCTCCCTTTGTGTGTGAGTGAGTGTGTGTGTGTCCCTCTTTCTCTGCTGCCTGTGGAGAATTTGCATGTTTGCGAGATAGTCTAGATAATCTTTTTTTTTGTTTTTAATGTATATACATAGGGACAAGTGTGATGCCGTCAAAACAAGATTAGGATTTTTATCTGAGCCTGCTGCTGAGGTTGGCTTGTTTTGGGGCCTTTTATTTATTCCATGGGTAACATTTCGACTCCGGGCCTAGGAATCCACGGGGTGCACATCTTTTTTAATTTCAGTCCAAGTCCACATCTATGATGTAGTTGGGCTTGAATCCACGCGCCCCCCGTGGCTTCCTAGGCCCCCCCACGGTCAAAAAGTATCATTTTCATAGCCCCTCCCAACTGTAGCGTTTCTCGTCCAATAGTGGGCCGGCAGCATACCAACTCTGCTGCTGCCGCCTCCTCCACTGCCTCACTGGCTCAGGAAGGTACGTCCCAGAAGACACGCCCATCCACCTCCTCTCTAAACTCACTCACACAGACACGCACTTTTTTTTTTGGTTTGTTTCATGGGGCTGGTGCATGGGGCTTCACCCTCCGCTGGCATCTTCAGGACCACACATCTGCATGCGCAAACATTAAGCTCGTCTGAAAAATATCCACTCATATGTGCATCTCGATAAATTAGAATATTGGTTCAGTGTCGTGGGGATTCTAATTCATTGAGATGTGCGTTAGATGATTGAAGCCATATGGCCCTCTCCAAATGTCACATTTGATAAGTGCGAGGCCTTTAAAAGTGACTTTTTTAAAACTCGCAGATGCCCTTTCCACAAGCAAATGGTTATCCAATTTGATTTAATGCGCCAAAAACACATTTATTGCTCATCAGTTCACCTCTAGAGCACTTTCTTTTTTTTTTTTTTTTTTTTTTTCCACATCGACAACTCACCTCACCTCTGCCTCCTCATCCCCCCTCACCCCCGCCCCTTTCCCACCACGCCAATTCCATCCCCAGAAACGAGCCATGTCACCACAAGCTCCATTCCGACCTCCTGCTGACCCCCAGACCTCGGGGGCGGGAGGGGATGAGGAGGGGCGATGTATCCTGGGGGCGGGTAACTGAAACTGCAGGGGGCCGGCAAGAGCTGGGTTGGCGTGCTGCCATCGTCGGACCTGGGTTTTCCAGGGGAGGGATAAGGTGCGGATGACGGAAAGGGGGAGGGGGTTTCTGGGGAAGTCAGACGGAAGACAGGCTTCCGGATGATTCTCTTGTTCCCCCACCCTTTCCCCCCCTCCTGTGGTCTGTTTTTAGTACTTGCCCCACATGCCGCCATGAAGGAATGCTTCAATCTTGGGCTGAATGTGATTCATTCATGCCCAACTGCAACCCAACATGGACTACACACAACGGCATGGATTGTCTTGAATCGGCGAGTACTGAAATCAGACAGCTCTCATCCCGCCGGGTGGGAATGTGCGCTGAAGGTCGGCGATTCCGATGGTGGCTCCATTAGATTTGAGCGCAGGAACAGTGTAGAGCGCAGCGGGTTCTCCGTCATCGTTGTCTGCCACACGGGAGGGTCTGCTCTGCTCTACACTGCATGAATCAGAGTGCGTATGAAGGCGGATTCTAAAAGGGAGGCAGGTGCAGGTGCGGCTTTGGGAAATGTCTGAATGGTGATTCTAGTGGGTGCTTGTGAAGGTTTGGTTGTCAGCTGTGCAGCCCTTTAAAGGTTTGCGGGCTCCCTGGATCAAGTTTTGTAAGTTGTTTTTTTTTTTTCCTCAATATCAAGTTTGACATGAGCTCTCCTGTTGTTTAGCTCTTGCTTTTCTTTCCCCACGGATGCTATCACTCATCACTGATACTCTAAACTGCTTCCTTGCACCCCCTTTTTGCAGACGCAGGGTGTGACAGCTTGAGCATCATGTTGCCTTAATTATTATTATTTATTTTTTGCCTCAATGCCACACGAGTGTGTATTATGTTCCATGCAGGAGTGTTTTGCCTTGCTGCTTCTCGCATGCGCGGTACGGCGGAACCTTTAAGGTCAAATGCAATCAGTTCGAGACGCCGCGGACGTAATCCTCGTCTAATTTGACTTATTTGGTGGGAAATTTTTTAACTCGCTACTAATTCAACAGAATACCCGTTAGCTGGTTTGCATTTCACATTGACTAAATCAGAGCGAGAGTTATTCCACCTGCGCTACTTTTGGGACATTTGACGTTTAGAGGTTCCCGTGTGTTTTATGGAATGTTCTCCGGAGGCAATATCTTTGCCGCTGTCCACCCTTCGCCGCCGCCGCCTTCTTAACTTTGGCACGGGTGAAGGGGTGGCCCCGGATGGCTGAAGAATGCCCTGACCCTGGTTATCAGGAATGTTTTTCTGTGCTTGCTGCATGGCAAGGTTCAGATAAAGACAATTTAAAAGCAGCTAAGAATACAAAAGCATGACTTTCCTTTTTTTTTTTTTTTTTTGGCCATCTTTCAACTCTGTGCCCCTTATCTTTGTTCTGCTGTGTCCACCCCCCACCTCCTCCCCACCCCTCTCCCTTACTTTTTCTTCTGGAAGGTAAGAAACACAAGATTGTTTTTTTTTTAATTTGTGTGTGTGAATTTTAACATTGTGTCGGTTGAAAGGTGACCAGGGCCCTTTAAGAGAAATCGATGAGTATACATTAAGCCAGCTTACGGCTTTCCTTTTAGTTGTGCTGGGGTCCTTCCTTCCAGACAGGAAATGGATTCAGGAAGTTTACACTGCGCTCAGGTTTCTTCTCGTATCCCCAGCTGACAATGAATGGATTATGATGGGAATGGATTGAAAAGAGGTTCGCCAATTTATGTAGCTGAAGGGGGGGGGAAAAATCCGCCCGGTCGACACGTTTTGTAGGTTCCACATGGGTGACATCGTCCTGTCGACCGTTCATTCCATGGCCAAATGTGAAACTCAATTTTTCTGCCCGTTTCTCTCCCTTTCTATCCTTCTCTTTTTTTCCCCCTTTTCTCCTTCTTTTTGCAGCATGCAAAAGTTTACTCAACAAGAAATCCGACTCTGCTAAGGTAAGAGTCCTTTGAATTATTCTTGAGTCGATTGTTCCTGTTCCTGTTTTTAGCTCGCGTGTCCACTCGTTTTAAGTGGACTCCTGAAAATCCTTCGTGTCCCAAAACGGGATTTTATTTCCTACCCCTTTGATGTATCAATCTAGTCTTTTTTTAAATATTCCTATTTTTTCGGAAGCTTTTTCACCGCTTCTCTTTCAAGAAATCCATCTTTGTCCACTATTACGCATCATTCCCTCCTCCTGCCTACCTCTCGTCCTCCTCTTCCTGCCCCTGGGGTCTCTGTGCAGTTAAGTGGTCGAAGCATAGAGAGTTATTGAGGCAGTAAAAAGGATGATCTAAAGGCCATTCTGTGGCACTCACCCGCTCATTTGCCCTGTTAGCTCTCAACAGCTCGCCAGCCTTGACTAACATTAGCCCTCCATTTCCTAAAAGGAGCACCATTCTAATCCGTGTGTGTTCACTTTGAGTGTTTGCGTTCTTGTCCCAGCCTTCCACCAACAACAGTAAGAACAGTATAGTGAGCGCCATCAATGCCCTGAAAGACAGCAACATGGCAACCAACGCCCAGATGGTACAGTAGGCCCGCCGCAGTCTTGTTGGTCCCTGCATTTTAACACCAAACCCCCAGTAGATGTTTGAGCGCCATTGTCATCGTGTTTGTGACTGTCGTCGTCCCTGTTCAGCCACCATTTAGAAAGTGTTGCACGCGTCCTCCATAGGTTCCCCTGCTGAGGTGCGCATGTGCTTCCTGAATTCAAAATACAGACAAATCTTAAAGCACTTTTTTTTTTTTTTTTTTTTTTAGTAAGTCTTTTTTTTTCCCCCCTTCCACAGCGCTCAAGTTTAATGATGCGTATGATGAATAAAAGTGTAGTACAGGGGGAGATCAGCAAGAAAGGTGAAGAAGAACCAGAGATTGGAAAATACTTGGTCAGCGCGTGCAACTCTTGTACGGGCAACATTCCGACTAGGCCCGAGCGTTGCTCCTCCAAGCACTCAGGGATGGGAGGAGGGGGCCAACTAAAAATTGGAAAGGAGTTGGTGAGCATATGCATCCGACCTGAGGCAAACTTTGGCTGGGCAACATTCCAAGTAGGCCTGACTGGTCCCTGTAGACTTCCACCAGCAAAGACAAAAATGTATGTTGAATCTCATGGTGACCTGTTAGGACATAGAAAAACGTAGTAGGGCCGCCTGGCTCCAACTCCTCTGGGAAAAATTTGTTGGAATTATCTATCAAGTCATCCAGAAGAATAGCATTACCATTACTTTCTTTCCACTGATGACATTTAAATGTCAGGATGCACATGTTCACCTCGTTTCGACGTCACCGGGTTCAACTCGCCACGCCCTGCTTATTTTTATTCTACAACGTGAGCCCGATCAGTTTCTATCCAGTTTGATAAATAACCCTTTCCTAAGCATCTGCTAACGTCATCCTCCACATTTCGGTGCTTGCCTAGCATTCCTCCTCTCAGTAACCTGCTAAACCTGACTGTTGTGTTGCTACGATGTTGGGACTTTTTTGGGGGAGTAGCTGGCTATTAGCTTAAGGGCTCTAACAGTACATGTGTTCATGTATGCTAGCAGTTTCATTTTGGATGTTGTAAATGAAGCAAGCTTTTGTTGCCTAACGTGTTTGCATGAATGACTTTGTTTTGCGTGGCAGGAATCTCAAAGCACGGTGGTCCACAACCCTCCTGATGGCATCAAGGTGAGACGCAAGCTAAAAACTCAGATATTTGTCACCTGGAACCGGTTGCAGTTCTAACTTTTTTTTTTTGGGCGTTACTTCAGGGGTCAACAGAGAGCAACGCCACCAACGACGAGGAAGAAATGAAAGGTAAGCAAGGTAGTCCCTTTTTGCTTTTTGACTCGCTTTAATTTGCTCTCCCATCCTTCGAGGCGCGGTTATTTGGGGGAGACACGCTCTTGATCGTGTCTTTGTACATGTTGTGTGTCTGGCTGCGTCCGTACGCGCATGTGCGCGCGTTTGTGTGTGTTCTAGCGGACAGTTCAGCGCTGAGTCTGAGCAGCGCCACCGAGGAGATGCCCCCACTTCTGCCCTCACCTCAAAGCTCACCTGCCAGTAAGTTTGCTTTAAAACAGGAAGCTTTCTGGTGGAGCTAACAAGCAAGACCCCCCCCCCCCCCCTGCCCTCCCCTTAACTTAAACCTTAAAACCTCCCACCCAACACTGTCACTTCTTCCTGCGGTCACCAGCAGCGATTTCGTGCACATTCACTCACTCACCCGCCAAGCTGCGGGTTCCCACTGTTATGGCGTTTTTCTTTTGATTTATTTTACGCTTCGGACAACCCTGGGATCAATTTGTTTTGTCTCGGCTTTCGTGATTCCGTACAAAACGAATGCGACGGTTGAGTAAACCGGATGAAGTTGACAGTCAGTCTACAATTTGGATGCCAAGCACAGATGTCAGTCCTCACCCAGTTTAATCCGCCGGTTAATAATTTGGATTTGATCAAGGCCAAATGTACAGACTGGCTTTAATAGCCGAGTTCACTTTCCCCTCACTTGTGCGATGCCGCTGCGTGGAATACAATAATTGGATCTTCCCGCCGAGGCCGGAGTTGTCCGGCGGTGTCAGCATGTTCCCAAATCGTGTCATGAAATGTCATCTTGACCAACTCTGGCTGCTTGAAAATTATATGGAAGAAGGAAAAAAAAAAGTTGGGACCCTAACTTGTGTTGAGCCCCCCTAGAATTGTGAGTACTCCCAGCTTTGGCATACACTCCAGGCACAAAGCAATTGAAGCCATCAGGGCCACTGTGGGAACCCTGAAGTGTGTGTGTGTTTTGAGTGTGTGTGTGTGTGTGTTGTGTTATCCCTGCATTTTCCCCTCTTGTTCCTAATGTGACAGCTCCAGCTGGACGACGCCCTTGCTCCCCTTGCACCCACGTGCTTGTGAATCTTTTCACACTCACTCTTTCTTACACTTTATACCCCAAACATGTCTGATTCCTTTCTATATTTGTATTTGTTGTATTTTATTTTCGGGATGATACGTTCCTGCAATACTATTTCCTGCTCACTTGTTGCTAGGCGGACTTCACATCCGATAACCGCTGTAGGTTTTCGAGGGAGCCGTAGCCTATTGCAGTGATTTGCTACTCTGTATTATTTATAAACGACATAGTGTGCTGAAGTGAAAGTTAAAAGAGGTCACCGAAGGCGCATTTTGCCGATTCGCATTTGGTTTTAATGTAACGACCTTGTGGTTGATAGCGCCACCTGCTGCATGGGCATCATTTTAGGATGTAGCCTTAATCTTGTAACCCACCTCTATTGTATTCTAAGAGCTCCTTCCTAATCTTCCCCCGTCTTGTCAGAAAAAGCTGCACGATCGTCCCCATCACCCCACCCCACCCTTACCCGCAGGCAACGCCGACGTCGCCTTCTGTCCTTTCTCCTCAGAGGACACTGTTGCGTCGTGGCGAGCATTAAGAGCAGAGTGCGCAGGGCCAGCAGTTGCATGACTCGCACGTCATAATCGGAGCCGCACTCATCCTGCTACCAGCTGCCATCTTGCCCTCCCTCTCCCCTTGAGTCTGTCTATCATTTGTTCTTTCAATTGGCAAATTAAAAACTTGTCATCATCAAAGTTTAAAAGCAAAATTCACGTTGTCATTTTTTTTTAATTGCCAATTGAAGATGGACCGAACAAATGTTTCTCCTGGTGACCTGCTTGTTTTGAACAAATCTCAGTCTTGCTCTTAACTGCATGGGATGAGCATTTGGATGATCTCCATGACCTCTCCCCAGTGTCTGTCCTTCCATGCATGTGTGGGTGTTGACCATCCATTGTTTGTTTCAGTACCACCGCATGACGTAAAGCGCATGGCTTGGAACAGCACGGGCAACAGCGACTCGGAACTGTCCTGCGCGCCCGCCGTCGCCGCCACCGTCGCTCCAGTAGGGGGCAACAACTCTGCCGCTGCTCAAAGCAACGTTAAGCAGAGTAAGAGCACATCAGACACTAACCAACCGGTCGACCACCCGTCTGCCACTTACTAACTCCACCCCCTGCTGGCCATTGTAATGCTCACCAACCACTTCATGCTTTGAAACAAGTTAAGCCCGACTTGAAAGCATATTTAAAAATCCTAACCCTAATTCCAAACCAACACATGATTGAAATTCCTTCCCCTTTGCTAGCTTGCTTGAAACGTGAACGCTGGCCGACTGATCCTATGAATTGTGAAGCATACACTTGTCTGAAATGATCGATTCAGTTTATTTGTGGGATGACCGCATGTTCAACTTGACAATGAGTAGTGTCCAAATACTTTTGTGCATTTCCCGACTGGTTCCCGCCGCCCTTGCGTGAGTATAGTTGTGATGTACGGTGGCGCCCTTTGCAGCTGGAGGCCTGCTGGCGATCGTCTGCCAGACGGGATATCGCAGAGAGCGAGTTCAGTTGACACTTGTCTCGCGTTGTTTTCGAGACAAGCGGCAAACTTGTTAGCGCTCGGTTAGCATTTGTCACCCAGTCTGTCCACCCCTGCGTCCTCAGGCCGCAAGCAGGAGATCATCAAGATCACTGAGCAGCTGATTGAAGCCATCAACAACGGCGACTTTGACGCCTACACGTAAGTGACAGCGCGCTCTGTGGCTTTACTACTTACCGTCTTCTTAATTCGCACACCTCTTTGCTTTGGTCATTCCCCGCGCAGGAGGATTTGTGATCCCGGGCTCACTTCCTTCGAACCCGAGGCTTTGGGAAACCTGGTGGAGGGCATGGACTTCCACAAGTTCTACTTTGAAAACTGTGAGGTCACAGTCACAAATGGATAACACGTCACACACGTTTTATCAAAACTATTTTTTGAAACACTGACTGTACATTTTGGAAGCTCCTCTTGGGATTTAGTCTTTAGGTTGAGCAGTCACTAGTTGAGAGCAGCACTAACAACCCTGCCGCGTGTTCGAACCCCGTCTGTCCGCATGAGCGCAGTGCTGAGCAAGAACAACAAGCCGGTGCACACCACCCTGCTCAACCCGCACGTGCACCTGATCGGCGAGGACGCGGCGTGCATCGCGTACATCCGCCTCACGCAGTTCGTGGACTCGGGCGGCCGCCCGCGCTCCAGCCAATCGGAGGAGACCCGCGTGTGGCACCGCCGCGACAGCAAGTGGCTCAACGTTCACTTCCACTGCTCGGGAGCGCCCGCCGCGCCACTACAGTGATCAGGTAAGCCTCATGGGACCACGCCTACACGTTACCTGGCTCCACTTACAAGGGAACTAAGATGTCAAAACTGGGTGGCATTTTCAATGTGCACATCTTTATTTGAAGCTTTTCACGCAAGGGTAAGTCAAGTCAAAACATGAATTAAGCAGAAAAACCCTTTTTATTTATTTTCATCCCCGGGGCGGCCGTAATGACATCATACCACCACCGTCTGCTGTCAACTTAAATGGCAGTGTCCCTCCCAATTGACCCTACTTTGATATCCGTTGATTGAATTTTTCGTAAAGATTTCATGGTGACGTTGCGTCCCGGTGTCGTTTGTCCCCTCAGTGGTCCTGAGCCTCCACTGTGCCGGTGGAGGCGTTTTGGGGGGCAGTTTTTTTCCGGCGAGTGTGTTTGGGGGGGCCCCAACGCCCCCGCGTGGATCGGCTAGCGCCAGGAGCCCGGCCGGGCCAGACGGCATCCCTCTCCGCGACCACCAACCGACCCCCCCCGTGTCCTCCTTTGACCCCGCGGGGGGGCGCCGGCCGAGCACAAGACAACGCCCGGCCCCCCCTGCCGCCCGCCCCCTCCTCCCACGTGGGATGTGATGCATGCATCTTGGCGCCCGCCTGACCGCGGAGGGCGTGTCTTTGCCCTCTCGCGCCTCCCCTCGGCGGCCATCTTTGTTCAGCCCCGCCCGCGCCGGACGAGGCGTCGCGGGGGAGGAGGCGACTTACACTTGTGACAGTTTATGAGTATGAGTTATGAATATACTATGTAAATTATGACTTAGATGTTCCAGAAACCCACCAAAACCCCAGCAAGCATTTATCTCGTCTGTGTAATGAGGGAGAAGCAGAGACGTTGGATTTTGTCGCGGCGTAAAAAGCACTTGTGGCTTATGAAAGGGAACGGGGGAGCGTGTGGACGAGTCTGAGTGGGTGATGACGAAACTTGATATCATGAAGCACCAAAGTGTAGAACTTTAGGCGTTCTGCGTGTTTTGACCGTTTTCTCACCCCCACACTTTGGAAAGCCGATTTAAGCTCGTGTTGTTTTTAGAGTTCTGTGACGAGCCTCGTTTTATTTTATTTTTTGTCCTGTTGTGTTTGTCTGACTGGCTACTTTTCAAAAAGTGCTTTTTAGAAGGGAAAAAAAAAATCAGAAGAGGTGTTTTTATCGTGAGTTTGAAAACGCTTCCCGCGTACGTCCTGTCCTGTCTTGTCCGTATGCCGCAATGGGGTGGATGGGTTTGATAATGCGGCAGATAGAGGGCGCCGCTGAGAAAGGGACTGCCTCGCGTGAGGCGATCGCATGCGCGCCCTGACCGCCTCGTCCGTCCTTCGCCTTCCAGTCTGTTATTTTCCTGTTGGGCCTGGTTTGTTCCTTTTCACTGTGTAAATACAGTGTGTGTATAGATGTATGTAGAAATGTGTATCATATGTACATGCATCCTGTGCACCTCAGCAGTTTCTTCGAGTTTGCAGGTTTCCATTCATTTTTTTTTTTCTGTTTTGGGCGGCCCAAAGTTTTGTGTCCTACCACTTTTTCAACGTCATAACGCGCACGCCTGGTGCTGTTTGACGTATCCGCCCCACAATGTTGTTTGATTTGCACCTGCACCTCTCTGTAGTGCGGCCCCCCCACCCACTGCAATGTTTTCATCACCCCACTGTTGTGAGCCACACCACCACATTCTTGTGTGATTTGAGCTCACCCCACAAAGTTGTGATCCCCATCACAACACTTAATGTTGTCATCTGCACACGCCTCACAATCTTGTGTGATCTTCAGCCACCAAAGTATGTTGTGTAATCTTGACTGCTCCCATCATTGTGGTCCACTTCACCCCAAAATGTGGTCTTCTACCCCCCCCCCCCCCCACAATGTTGTGTGATCCCCAGCCATCCCATAATTTTGTGATCTTCACTTGTCCAATGTTGTGTAATCTACACTCCCACAATCTTGTATAATCCTCCCATCTGTCCCACACTTTTTTTTTTTTGGTGATCTGTACCTAACCCATAATGTTGTGGTCCACTGCTTCTCACTAAGTTTTAGTCTCCTCCCGTCCAAGAATGTTGTGATTGTTATCCGCCCTACAATGTTGCGTGATCTGCACCCACCCAACTGCGTTAGGTGCGCACACCCCACAGTGTTGTCATCCAAAGCACTCCAAAATGTTGTGATACACACTGGCCCAAAAAGTTTTGATCAGCACCCCACTCCACAATGTGACGTGTTCCATCCCCACAGTGTTGTCCTCCAAACTGGGCCGGAACATTGTGATGGACACCGCCTCATTATTTGGTGTGATTTGCACTCGACCCACTATGTTGTATGCCCCCCCCCCTCAAGCTTAGCACTTGTCTGCCCCTCCTGAACTTTGATGTTGCCTCCATTCTCTTGGCAATGTTTTGTCAGTGGCTGTCAATTTTTTGTCTTTTTTTTTTTTAATTGCCAAGTTGCCAAGCTGGAGTTCTGCACGCGACCCGCAGGAAGTTGGGCTAGGAAGTGATTGCGACATACACACACATGCACGTATTTGATTACGATTGCAACCGAGAAAAACGACCTCTGGTGGTTTTAAAAAGAATTGTGCCTGCTCTGTTCTGGACGGGTGGGGGAGTCTCTAAAAGAGAGAGCGAGCAAGAGCACTAGTTACTATTATGCATGTTTCAGTTACGCATTTCTACCATGTACCTACCTGAATGAGGACGGAGCTCTACTAGTGTTAATAATATTATGACGATACTTGCATCTTTTGAGATTTCCTCCATCTCGAATGTTGACTAGGTGACATGATAAATAAACTTTTTTTTTTTTTAAATCAAAAAGAAAAAAAACAAAGGGAAAAAAAGGATGCCGGAGCCGACGCTTGGTATGAGGCCCTCGATGTTTTTTCCCCCTGCGTTGTTTATGGTATGATATTTGGGCTGCGCTTATTTTCTCCCCTTGCCCTTCCACCCTCCCCGCCACCCTTTACCTTACCTTTCCTTACCTTACCCAGCCTTCACGCGGACGCTGGACTTTTTTTTTTTTTTTTTTTTTTTTTGCATGATCATGATGTACAATGAAATAACAACCATTTGAATTGACGACTATAAAGTGTTTGTCTGAGTGTTAGTTGGTCTTCATCCTAGCTTTGTTATTCTTCAGACTTGGATCTTGAAAGTATTTAATAAAAATACTATTTCAGCACCCCGCTCCGGACCCGCCCGCCTCATTTGCGCTGCCTTTGCTTCTTCTTTTCAATCACAATGCCTTTGACATGTTTTTGTCAAATGATCGGGAATTATTAAATTATGTTTACATCCTCAGACACACACTTAGAGAGTGCCAATAAACATTTAATAGCATTATCACATGCAGCATTTTTTCACCAAGCACTTGTCAAATAATGTAGCTGTGTGGCGCATGACCAAAGACAAACACCCACGAAGTCTACAACTTGGCCGAACATTCGACCAGAAACTAATGCTAATGCAGCTCTGCTTACCTATGAGCTTTGAAGAGACAGGGCTTACACCACAAGCTAACCATTAAGCCATAACCTCAGCAATTACAAAAATCATTTTTCCCCATAAATTAATACTGAAAGACTGCAAAACAACAACTAATCCCCTTAAATAACCCCTGTGAGGCCTCAACCACTGACAGTTTGTTCATCACTCGCTGCTCCTCTTCTCAGATCTTGAGTAATGGGGTGGGCTTTTTTTTTCTTTATAAAGATGTTATTTATGACAGCGGTCCAAGCGATGTAGGACAGCTCCCCCTGGTTCATCTGGCGTCCGTGATTAATGAGCCACGGCGCTCTTTTTTTTCCTCTCTCAAAGACACCCAAAGTCAATGAAGTCTGCAGGGACACGCTCTGGTTAGCTCGCGGTGAACTCCAAGTCAGGGAAAGGTCGCTGATTGGGAAACCGAGAAACTGCAACAGAAATAGTTCAACGATTGAAAAATCATCAGAGTTCTTGCTTTGGCTGATCGGGCACAGATCTTTTAACCATTTAAAATCAAAGGAGTTTAATGTTTCTTTAAACACTCCATTAAAATCAGTAGAGTTCTTGTTTCAGTGCCAAAAGATCCCACAAAGTGAAGACCTCCACCTCACCCTCCCATTTCCAAAGAGGTAAGACACACAACTCTCATCTATGGAAGCTTTAATGTTGATGAATCAAACACTGTTGATTATGTTCAGAATTGAAATGTTTATTATTTACAGTTCACCAGACGTAATTAGCATGATCTTTGCCGACCTGCTGTTGGAAGCTTGTATGTACAGAATCGTAAGAGAATATCACCTTTGACCTGCTGATGGAAGCATTAATGTTTATTATGTCCACGATCAGAAATACCGGTTGTCTCCGGTGACGAGATGTTGGACGACATAATGAGTCACAGCACAGGATGCACAAAGTCCAAACAAGTAGCGTACAGTTTACAGTAGAAAAGAAAAGGCGATTGAGCCATCTAGTGTTCAGAAGCAATATTGTCATTGAAAATGTTCACAGTCCACATTCACACACAAAAATGTCGCTCTACTCTAGCTGCACCATCAGAAACACTGTCAATGGCTTTTCGTCACATTCTGTACATTTAAGGACCGTGCCAGTGTTTGTATTGATCATGATTACACCTTTCATGATTACCTTCCAGATACCTGCCTGCTTCATAGACCACCAGCTTAAAGGTAAGTGAGGCAAAGCCAAATGATTGTCTGTCATAAATCTCATGCAACGCAGTTAAGCAGCTTTTAAGCCTTGTTATTTCAAGTAAATACAAAAATGAAATAACATGTTAATCATGGCAATATGATACATTCTATATTGTACAATCGATCACCAATACTGCAATTATGCCAACCTTGATTACTCACTTGCCACAATTTTACGTTAGTGCTTTGGGCGAGAGGGAGGGTACTCCCATCAAGTTTCCTATTTAAAAGATAAAATGCATTCTCTGTAGGGTTTGAGTCTGGAGATTGACTTGAACTAGAAAATGGCTGGTTGTTTGTCATTTATGGTGTCGAAAACACTGGCACGGTCCATATTGGAACTCAGTCATTCGTTATGAGCCTGTTAAGAAGAGCCCTTTTTTTGTTGACGTCGTTGCATGTTTACCAGCTTTACATGAATTAGCTGTTAGCGGCGATGCTAATTGTTCTTAATTGAGCACCCTGATAGATAATTTACCGATAATTTAGGATGCGAAAACACATGCTGATCGCCCGTCTTTGTTTGGCCTTGTTGGGAAGGAAGGCATCCACCAATCAGTCACAATTTTATTCTGGTGTCCCGTGGCACAGCCAATGAGGTCTCGATCAAACCACCACCTGCGAGTGATGTGTGTGTTTTACATGTCCAATGTCGTTTGTTTCCTCCCCTCGGCGGCCATTTTGGGAATCAGCCTGGATGGCGTCGTCGATCCAGCTGCGGAAGCGGCTGACGCGCGTGTACAGTGCCGGAGTAGAGGGGTCCTCGCAGCCGTAGGCCCCCGCGACCACCCCAGTCAGCACCCATCGGCCGGCCTCGCCCTGACAGAGCAGGCCGCCTCCGGAGTTGCCACGGCAGCTGTCACCGGTGCCATGGAGCAGACTGGTGTCCGGGGGGCTGCCAGCGCACACGGTGCCGTGGCTGGAAAAGCTGTCGCCGTGACGCTTCTTGCATTGCCACGACGACATGATGGGAACCCACGACGCCAGGACAGAGTCTAGGACACAAAATGTTCGGTTCAAAAGTAAGCTTCAACATTAGCTTTCAGTGTTAGCTACTGCTTGCCTTCAATGTTGGAATTTAATTGTGCAACCCACCCGGTGTGCTCCATCGTGTGGTCACCATGACAACACAGGCACCCGGCATGCTGCTGTGGTCGTCATCAGGCAGACACGCGGCATTGACGTGGGGGTCAAACGTGAAGCAGTGACCCTTCTGGGCACCGGGCAGCTTGAGCAAGGCCAGGTCGTGACCTCCACTCTGACCTTTGAACTTCTTGTGGACCACAATACGCTCCGGGGCCAAGGTCCGATCAGATGCCCCTACCCGTATAATGTACTTGGACGGCTCCGTTCCAAACCTGATGGAGGGTCATGTATGTTAGATGCTCATCACTGATATTTGTAGTTAATGCTCTGGTGTTTACATATGTGTGTGTTACCTGGCGAAACAGGTGGCGGACGTGAGCGCCCAGCACGAGCCAATCAGAGTGGCGCTGCAGAGAGGGCCGCCGTCTTGACTTTGAGACTGAAGCCACACAGACGCCTGCCAAGGCCATGACGTCCTGCAATAAGAGGTTAGCATGATATCAAAATATCTGTTGGTGTATATTATTTAATATGTTTTCTATTTTTTATTTTTTTTTTCCCAATCCAGGATTTTTTTGGGGTATTTTTTCCAAATGTAGCTGAATAAGGAACATTTGTGAAACATGTAGTGACCCAATAGATCCACCAGATGAAGCCATGGTTTAAAAACTGCAAACTCAAATGGAATAGCTCCAACCTGAGCATGTTTCCGTCTCCCTCTTGGGTCTTGGTCTCACTGGCCTCCTCTTGAAGCTTCCTCGCACCGCAGCTGTCTTCCAAGTGGCGGACTTGAGCCATTGAGTCGTGCACTGAAGCAGCGGAGGCGTCACACTTGACCCCCGCTGCTTGCCCCCGCCTACAACCCATGATGTTCAGGCCCAGCGAGGGACACTCGCCCAGGAACTCCTCCTTGCCGGTGCATCTCACTTGGTCCAGGTGGACCGGTCCTTTACCCTGGCCGAAGCCCCCAGCTGCCAGACCTCCGCCACTAGAGAAAAAGGAAGACCCGTACGGGTTAGCTTCAAATCTGAAGTTAGCCTCCAATGTTAGCTGCTAATGCAACCCTACCATGGAAAACTAAGACTCAGAGGTTATGTTGGAAGCTAACATCAAAAGCTAAAGCTGAAACTAGCAGCTGCAGTATTGCTAGTCACCTGTGGCCTAGCTGCCTGCACACTACGGCAGCATTTAGGTCATTCCACCCTGAGTCACAAATGATCCCCCAGTCACCATGAAGATAGACTTCCACCCGCCCCTCCTTTCTGGTGAGGCCCCCGGCAAGACGCAGCAGCGGACCTGACAACATTGGGGAAAAAAATATGAGCTTCTATTGCAGTGGGGAAAGAAGGCTACAACTACAAGAGGGTTAGTAAATATTTTGTTTGAATTTTTTATTGCTAGCTTATATCGACATGCCATATGCTCTTCCGCAGCCAGCCTCACCTGTAGATGGTGCGACGACGGGCACGTCGTTGGTCTCGTCTTCAGGCTTCCCTCTGCAGCGCACGCCGACGTCCTCGGCGTGGGAGCAGTCGGTGTGACCCCAGATGCCGTGATTGCAGTCCAACAGGGACGTCTCTGAGCCGGTACAGTGGACGTCATCCAGCAGGATGAGACCAGCGCCCTCACCGAACGTCCCGCCCGACATCACCTCAGCGTGACCCCTTCGAGGAGAGAGAAGGGATGGTGAACTCCTTGAAATATAGATAACTGTAGAAAAAGATTGACCTGGCAAATAATTTACACTAATAGTGTCTAGCCAACCCTAATATTCACATATGTGTACAAATACCTGTATCCAAGTTGTCCACACACCACCTGGGCGTGCTGTTGCGTCCAGTGGTCGTCACACACCGTCCCCCAGTCCCCGTTGTGGCGCACCTCTACGCGGCCCTCCCAGGGGTCGTCGCCTCCCACCAGACGCACCACCCCATCTGAAATTGTTACAATCAAAAATTGATCATTTTTTAACCTACATTCCTGTATACTGTTTTCATCTATGGGCCATCGCTCTGAGGACAATGTAACCTGAGATTTTGTGTGTGCGTTGTTAAGCAGCCAGTCTATCACGAGAGCTGTTCTTTGCTTGGTAATGATTTATTGATGTGCAGAGGGTATAAATAGAAACTTTTAAAGCTGAGCGTATGCATTGTGCGTGGGTGTGTGCGTCATGCCTGTGTACGGGCTGCAGGAGACTCCGGCGTCCTCCATGTGGTCGCAGTTGTGCTGCTCCCAGTGTCCATGTGGACACTCATCCAGGAACAGTTCGTTTCCCGTGCACTTGACGGCGTCCAGCAGGATGGGACCTGAACCCTGACCAAAGTGAGCCCATGACCACGCCTTGGCCACGCCGCTAAAGCGCACACACATACACACCAAAAAATTGTTGAGCCTTCACTGGGTAGGTTTTGAGTAGATTAGATACTTTTACCGATTTTTGGCATGGTTGTAATCCTAGTGAGTGAATTGGCAGCACCCACCTGAAGCCCAGCTGTCGGCACACCACCTCCGCGTCTCTGTCATCCCATTGGTCGTCACAGACGGAGCCCCACCTCCCGCTGTGGAACACCTCCACGCGTCCTTCAAAGTCTTCGTCACCTCCAACCAGTCGTAGCGGAGGTCCGCTGCCTGCCAAATGACACGGTGTACATCGTTATAGTTAAGGTTAGTATTTTGCGTGACCAACCATTGAGACAAACTAGTGAGCTCATTGATGATGATGAAATTATTTGCCTGTGTGTAGGTGAGTGTGTGAGAGAATTTTGCTAT
This sequence comes from Syngnathus floridae, assembly GCF_059516105.1. Taxonomy (NCBI): domain Eukaryota; kingdom Metazoa; phylum Chordata; class Actinopteri; order Syngnathiformes; family Syngnathidae; genus Syngnathus; species Syngnathus floridae. Next base: position 6,394,849 of record NC_142430.1, on the reverse strand, counting down.
CTGACCTTCAGGAGGGGCACACAAGACAGCCGCCTCGTTTCCATGGTTACAGTCCCCTGTGACGAACGTCCTGCTCCTGCAGGCGCTTACGCTGTTCTCGTCGCCGCGGCAACCCAGACGCTCATAGTGGAAGAGGCCAGAACCTGAGGCCAACTGAGAGTGCCGCAATGTCGTGCCAATGTCGCTGCCCGGACCAAAAAAAAACGCCCCGGTGAGTCTGACATCCCTGATGTGGACGTGACAAGATGGAAGCATCCTACCTTAAGCCCACCTGCCTGCAGACCACGCTCGCATCCCGGTCGGTCCAGTGAGAGTCACACACCGCTCCCCACTGGCCGTTCAGATACACTTCAACACGCCCACTGTTGGACGACGAGCCACCGACAAGCCTGGTGGCACCTAGTGGATGAGAATGATGGAAGGTATGTAAACATCAGACATTTACAACCTTCAATGAACCATTGTTGTTTGCTAACATCAGAAACGTTTCATACCCTGGTGACAATCGCAGTAGGCCCATCCGATGGCGCCCGAGTTCTGCCGGAAAAAGCACCAGGGGTTGGACTCACGATCCGGGTTCCGGCAGTAGCTGTGTTCGCCCAGACCACGGCCCGGGTACTGCACCACGTAGTCGGGGAACTCGGTCCACCTGAGGCACGGGGCACCCGAGTCCGTCTGGGACACGGTGCCGTTGTAGTAACCCAATTCGGTGAAACCCTCAGAGCAGGACAGAGGGACTGGGGGGGATGACAACATGAAAATTGACATTTAATGGATTCTTCTCCAAGTAGACCACTATTGGCTATTAGTCTTCCTTTCATGCGACATTGCATTTCGGTGTTCTTTTTTTGTTTGTTCTGCAGCCAGACTGCATCGAAACTGTGATTAATGGCGTTTGTCTTATCACACTCACACACACACACAGACACAAGTTAGCAGAAGAGGAAGCAAGTGAATCAGAGAGAAACAAGGAAAGAAAGAACCAAAAGCGAAGATCAATAGACGGTACGCAAACAGGAGGAGACAATGAATCGTTCTCGGCTTGCAAAGTTAATGAGGATTGAATGAACAACTCCACGAAAGGGGAAGGCGTTGCGATTGTTTGGTATTGTCGCACAGTCACGTAGCTTGTATTTTCAGCAGCAGCTTGTGTCCCGCTAGAATTCGACTGTTTACGTATCACTCGACTATCTTGCACTTCATCATTAATTCATGTCAGGCTGCTCCTCTAACAAAGTACAATGTGAGTGCAACTTTTAAATGGTTCTCGGACTCTTAAGAGTGATTTTTTTAATACATCCTAAAACTAATGTATTTTTAAAAAGAGGAAAAAACACAATTACCAGACCTAAATCTTCCACCTCCCCCATCCTGCAAAACACACACATTCTCGCTCTCCATCATCGCCACGACAACAGCCCTCTCCTCATCGCCATGGGAACACTCAGCCTCCCTGCTCGTATAATCCATTTCCCCGCCACAAAGCACATTTGACACGCTCCACACTTGCTGTATTAACGGGGAGTCTTTAGCTCAAGGCGAGGGGGTGCATTTGATTTGGGTTGGGTGTTTATCCACCACCCGAAACCACACACCACAATGTGTATTAATGGCTTCACTCGCAAATACCTGCAGGTGTACATTAAACTGAGTGTGAAAGCGTTTACGAGCTTCTCTCCCTACCCCCATCACAGACCACCACCCCCTTCGAGATGCGGCTCACCCCCCTCCTCCAAGAGAAGAGAGAAATTAAAAAATGGTGGAAGGCTTCCAGCTGGAGGGGAAGGAGAAAGAAGAGCAGCCTCCTTGAGTCCAAACAATGCAAGAATAGGAAATGGCGGCAAGGTGAATTGAGGGGGAATGGAGATCATCATCCGTGCGGTTACGTACCTGAGTTCTGGACCTCGTTTAAGTACGTGTCGTCAGCTACCACCTGAACACACACACACGACAATAAATTAGAGCAAAAATAGTCCAGTTTCTAATTTTCATCTTGCATTTTATGTGTTTTTCATTATGATGTTGATGATGTTCCGATTTGATAAACACGCATACCAGCACAGCTATAATAGCATGAGAGCAGGAACTTGTGACCCATGCTGGTGAGAACACGGATGGCAATATCGCCAATCATGTCAATCACACGCCTCCGCTACCAACCTAATGTGCTCAGATGCACTTGCACCTGCTACCTCCACACACACACACACACACACACACATACACATGCAAGCACCTGATTCAATTTAAGGTCCCAGAAGGGACGCAGAGTAATAGTAAAAAAATATATATATATAAAAAATATATTTATAATTTGATTTTGAATGGCTAATAGAAATATTGTATTCCTTCTCTGTATTTTAAAAACATTATACATTTATACTCAAAATATGTATCTTAAAAACATATTTTTTTATTGAATTCAACTTCGGCCTAAAAAAATAAACTGAATAAAAATCATATTCACAAGGAAGTCTATTGAAATGAAACACATTCCCAAAGAGTCAAACTAATGTGTGTTTATTTGTAGAAACATCTTGAGCGGGTTGTTGTTGTCTTCATTAGCGACACCGTGGAAATCTACCCGACTGCCGTCTTCTATTTGGTGAGTATCATTAATTTCCCGCACCATGTTCTCTGCTAATGATTACACACACACGCACTTGTACAGCACCAGCACCAAAGCGAAAATGAATATTATCTCCCGATTAATTGACTCCTTGATCGTTTGCTAATGTCGTCTCAAGTAAATTCAAACATTTTGTAGCCCCGGGGTGAAAATCTGCAGCTTGACTTGTCTCATTCCCAACCTGTCGTGATTTCACACAGATGGGGTCGACCGGGGGAAGGAAGAAGGAGGAGGAAGAGATGGAGGATCTCCAACTGGGAGCGTTCAAAAGCATAAATGTGACCTTAATTGGACCATGTGGAGAAACCACGGTGAGAAAATACTGTAGCATGGAAAAAATATTTAAATAGAAGAAAAAGACAGTTACCACGGCACCACACAGACGTGTGTGGCACATTTAAAGTCAATAAAAGCAACCATTTTTGTGTTCACACCCACAGCAGCGCAAACTACTCTTAGTTTGATATGCTAGTTTTGAATCAAAATCAATTTTACTGCCATCGTCAGTGAAAGTTGCAACCCCACTTAGGATTTTTAGATCAATCCATGAGCTAGTTTTCCTCTTTTCCTTCCTCCCCTCTATTGGTTTGTCACAGAACACGGATCATCATGCTCCTCATCCTCAATCGACATACGTACTGGACGTACACATATAATAAGAGGGCTCGATCGTACCTGAGCGTGCAGCGGGGAGGGCAGCCCCAGGCAGGCAGCCCCAATCAGGAACAAAAACGGGCGGCTGCTCGTAGACATCGTTTCCCGCCTTGCGTGGCCGCCTCCGCGTCCGTCGCTGGCAGACAACAACACGCCAAGTGACGTGTGACGACGACGACGTGAAGGATGCTGGTGGCGGTGGAGAGCTCTAGACCGAGCAGAGGGTGCGGCACCAGAAGGAGATGCAAGAGTGCACGCGCACACACATCCAATCTGGATGGGAATAGTGTTGAGCTCTGCAGAAAGCACCCTCTCCCCCTTACATCGCTCGCTCCCTCCCCTTGTGTGTGAATGAGGGTGGGGGGTTCGGACTAGTCTATAAAAAATAAATTATTAACCTGAATATATTTGCATTCATTACACCAAAGTGAGTAAGTTAAAAGGGGGTGAGCTTTAATGCTTTTCTGAATGGGTCACACTGATAGGAACTCATTCATGAATGGTATGTGGTGAAGCATAAATCATGTGCGTACAGAAATTTAATTCAATGGTCACAGAAATATGAATTTGTTGTACATTTCCCATGTATCGTTGCATTTTCGAATATTTGCAGTCGTTGCAAGAATATTGTTTTTATGTTTGTGACCTTGTTTTGTCTTTTTAGATGACGCCTGTGCAATCAAATGATCAACTTCTTCCTGCTGTTCCTTCCTTCAGGTGGCTAGTAGGTCAAAAACTCATCCATATTCAGAAGCCACATCTTTGTTGTTCCTTTTTCTTATCTCTCTTTCTGCATGCCGCGATGCCTTCGAGCTGTGAGCTTAACTCAACTCATCCGTTTCACACATTTTGCTTGTACCCACTCGCTGCAGGCTGGGAGATTAACTTTTGTGATTTTCTTTTTAAGTTTCATAGGGATTTTTTCCCCCCTGCCAATGCAAACAAGCGCATTGGCAAACCCAAATTGTTTCAACTTCCATGCTCTGATTATCTCGCCTGGGTGCCATTTAGTATATTTTTCATGTTAGCAGTTATTATGCTAATATACAGCAAGATAACAGTTTGGGTAAAGGAAACACTACGGCAGATTTTACTTACTATCTCTAATGTGGATTGATAAAATGATAACATGCTAATGGCTTAAACTGCTAACATATACAGCAACAAGATAGCAACCCATGTGTGTTTAGATTAGTCTCTTTCATGTTTTCAGGTCATACCCCACCCAAAAAAAGAAGCTGGTTGCCACGACAACATGCCAGCCTCCCTTCAAACTGAGCCTGTACTGTATATCTCCAACAAAATCTATAAATGTGTCATAAATTAGTTTGTTGCACACACACACACACTGTGTTGACGCTCGAGGCCTTTTTATCGCCAATCCAGTTACACGCTCCTTGTCCCGTGATGCTTGTTGCCACGGCAACCGGCATGGCGACGCAGCAAATTCTGCCGTAACCGTCAATGTCGGTGAGAGGAACAATGTGAGTGTGAGAGGTACACATTGTGACACACACACACACAAGATGTGCTACCCCTCGCTGTGCTCTGTGATGTTTCAATTTTCTTCCCTGGTGTTTATCGGACTTCCTCTCCCTTGAAGATACATCAGATAGCATTCTCTCTCTGTCACACACATACACACACAAATGTATCAAATAAAGAGTGCCTGTCGGTGACTTTGTCGTTTTGAGTGGAAACAAGAGGGCGTTCGCAGATCAGTAATGTGCTTTCTCTCACTATCCCCTCTCATGTGTCTCAAAGCACAGATGGAGGAGGACAGAAGATGGATGGAGGACTGACAAATGGGTGCTGGCGTCCAAAGCGGCATGTTGTTGATTATTTTCACATTCAAAGCATGATTAAGGTTTGAACACTGTTTGTAATGAATTATAAACACACAAGGTCACTGATGGCGTAGTGGTCCATTGGCCTGACTTTTGTGCAGGCAGAGTGGCTTCAGTTCCAGCACAGTGACAGGGTGAGTGTGAATGGATTGTCCATCTCTATATGTGCCATGTGATTGACTGATGACCACTCTGAGGTGTCGTCTGCCTTTCGCCTGAAGTCAGCTGGGGCAGGCTCCAACTATCGACTACAAGGTGTAGAAAAAAATGAAATGTAGATTAAACCAAATTTTTAGACAATTCTCCCCTTTCATATAAAATGGATAAAGTGATGTATGTCTCGCCATAGATTTAATTGACTGCATTTTGAAGTATGTATGTACAGCTTGATTTGCTGCTTCAGCATCTATTCCTTTGTCATTGTAGCAGCGCCCTCCTGTGGACAAACAGACTTAGTGCACAGTTAATGATGCACCTACATGACTGCAGTTGCCGGCGACCTGAACGTTAAGTTTATCTATTGGCACTGCAATACCGGAAAATAAAGCCAAACCTTCAGCGTAAAAGCAAATGCTAATAATATGGATACACCTTTTTTAAAAAAACTCATGATATACGTCAATAAAGATGTAAGTATTGTAATAATACTGTTGTGGATACTAAGTCGGGCCTACAAGTTTTGCTTTTAAACATATTTGAAGTGATTTACCATGCCTGTTTAAGCGGTTTGTATTATAAACTTTTAATTTGAAGTCGCCTAACAAGACGCGCTAGTTCTTGACACAAATTATTTTTATCGTTATCCGGTGATGTTCGGACAACCGTGCACCGGCTGCAGCGAGCCGGAATAGCGAGTCGCCACCCTAAAATCATCATCATTAAAAAAAAAAGAAGTCCCGCTTTCGCCATGCTATTTCGGAGAAGTAATTGACACGAAACGAAGTCTATTTTTTTTTTTTTGTAATCGTAGGCGTCCGCCGAGATGTTAACGGACATGAGCGTGGAAGAGGAGTTCGAGTTGAAGGAGGAAGAACCCTGGTACGACAAGCATGACCTCGAACACGGTAACCTTTTGCAACCTTTATATAATTAACTCACTTAATCACGCCTGCACAAATGGATCTCATTTCATTTGTCACCTTTTTAATTTAATGCTTTTATTATGCAATGTGGATGCTTTTGCTTGACTTCAGCATGGTTTTATCTGAAAAGATCTACTGGAGGAGAAATGACACCTCAACCATGCTTTTTTTGTTTATTAGTTATTTGACTATAATTTAATTTGAGGAACGCTTAGTTTTGTGCCAATGGGCCTAATTAGGTCCTGCACATTAGTACTAGTGGGTCAGTGGATCACATTTGTGTCTGTATTGATGTCCAAACATTAGGTGTCCATATTGTTTGTGATCAAATTGTAACAGTGTCCACATCCATGTTTTGTTTTGGTTTACGTGTGGCATAGCGTCTCAATCTGATATCGAGCCATCCCCCTGGGCCCAATCGCTGTCTGTATCTAAGCGTGTTTTCCCTCCCATAGACCTCCAGCTGGCTGCAGAGCTGGGCAAGTCGCTGCTGGAAAGGAACCACGAGCTGGAGCAGGGACTCCAGCAGATGTACTCCACCAATCAGGAGCAAGTGCAAGAGATCGAGGTAAGACCCCCTAGAGAGACCCTGATTACGTTGCGTCGACAACAAGAGCAGATGATCCACCTCCCTGTTTGAAGGCGGAAGTGAATATTTAGCGGCATGTTTGGACTGGTGTGGATTACTTTAATGTCCTTAAATCGGCTTTGTCTGAGTGAAGAGGCCTTTTCCACGCTGACATGTTCAAGTAATCCACGTCCTAACAGTTGACGTCAAAGCGCACACAGTGTTGGTGCTTCTTGAGCTTGTGTTGTTGGCTGAGTGAAGGCAATGTCCCTAATTGCTATCTGATAAGATAAAAGTTTATCCGTCCTCTGTACTGCTAATGCTCAGTCGACGCGTTTTGTCAATAATCTTAATCGCTTAAATATTTTTATGTACCTAATGACCTGGAACCTTATATTGTCTTTGTTTTTTTGTTTTTATTATTTCAATCTGTGTGTGGCTTTTCCCCCCCCATTACTTTATTTATTTATTTATTTATTTATTTTTGTTCAAGTTGTGTTTTTGCTAAATCCTGCATCCAAAACTAGACACACAGTAGTTTTGTGTCTTTTTATGGCAATTTATTTTTTCTGGTTTTGTTGTTGCCGTGCAGTACCTGGCAAAGCAGGTGGAGCTCCTGCGGCAGGTGAACGACCAGCACGCCAAAGTGTACGAGCAGCTGGACGTGGCGTCTCGCGAGCTGGAGCATAGCAACCGCAAGCTAACTCAGGACGACCGCAGTGCCCAGCACAAGATCCGCGGGTTCGAGCACAATGCAACACAATGCCATCTTTTGTTGGATTTAAAAGGAGAGCTCAAATCAGATTTATAATTTCAAACGATTGATGAGAAAGTGTCCTAAGTGTCTTTTGTCAACGCAGGCTGATGGAAACAGTAGAAGTGTTGCAGACGCGCGTGGACGAGCTGCAGCGGCAGGTTGACGACATGAAACTGGGACCCTCGCAGCTGGCCCAGGGGGGCCGGCGGAGGTGGCCCGGCGCCCAGAGTCTGGAGGAACTGCAAAAACTCAGGTTTGATCATGCTCGCCTGTGACTGACCTGTTGGAAGTCCACTGTGTCAGCGTGTCTGGCTAATTCTCTGTGAGTGTAATCAGGGGCTAAAAGAAGCCAGGTCACGCTGAAAGACACGGACTATGGAAAAGTGGATGTTTGTTTGTTTTCTAAAATACATAGAAAACAAACTTGGTTTGGCATAATTTGGGAATTTCAAATGGGTGCCAGACACATTGGAATAACACTGGAAAAAAGCGACGTGAATGCTTTGCGGTTGCACTCTCAATGTTACGTCAGCAGCTTATCGCCTCCTGCTTGTCAGGACATGGGAGATAAAACTTAAATACGATGGTTGTTATGCTGTATAATATGGAAAATGGTGTTACCTCAAGAGTGCAAAGTGCTTGCTTCATCATCTCCCTTCCCTGGACTTTCACTTTCAGCTTCCAAACCAAGTTCCTATCATTTCTTTGTTTGATTAGTACACATTTGAGATTTTGAACCAAATGTAGCTCAGTAATAGAACCACAAGATAAAAGAGCGAGCCTACTTTTAGATAAGATATTAAAATATTTTTGTAATTTTCAATTATTGCACATTTGAGATATATATAAAACTTCAACTTAAAAGTCTTGTTAATATTAATATTTTTGTATTGTGATTTTCAGCCTGTCCTATTAGTTACAAAAGATTTTTGTAAAAAGGATATTTTTTTTTTAGATGTTTTTATCTGTGTATTTAGTAATGCTCTGTGCTTTGCTCTTCGACAATGGTGCAGGCAGTGTGACGGTGATCCGGAAGAACCTCGTCTTAGTGTTGAGGGGCACGACGGTGTGCAGCAGTGGCACGAAGAGCAGCAGACGTCGCTGCGCCGCTCACTACGCAGCCTCCAGGCCCAGTACGCAGGAGAACGCGCCCGGCGGGAGGAGGCGGAGCGTGAGGCCGGGCTACTGAGCCGGGAGAGAGCCGTACTCGAGCGGCAGCTGGCTGGCATGGAGACGTGCAGGGTACATCAGAGTCACGTTTAAATTTTATGCATGGATGGATATGGATATGTATGCCTTTCTCACTCGGTTTGTGTTTGTGCACGCAGATGCGAGTGTCTGAGTTGGAGCGAGAGGCCGAGGAACTTCGCCACCTCTGGAAGTCGGAATCCTTTTCCCGCCTGAACGTGGCGTACGCTCTCCCAGAGGAGGAGGAGGCGGAAGAGGAGCGTGACGGGGAAGCCAGTGGGCCGTTCCTCCGAAGCCAGCGACCCCTCAAGCGATGGGCAAGCGAGCGTCTCCTCAAGACCAAACACAGCGCCGACCTCGCAGGTGAGCACGAGTGCTGGTGCGCCCAGAGGGCCGGGAAAGCGGAACGTGGCGGTATCTCGCTGCTCAACGAGGTGGACGCGCAGTACAGCGCCTTGCAGGTCAAATATGAGAAGCTGCTCAGGCGCTTTGGATTACAGCAACATCAAGAAGAAGAAGAGCACGAGCAGCTAAGTCACAAGACTGTCCAGACAGTGGACTACAACGGCAGCTTTCACCAGCCTGAGTACAAGGAACTATTCCGAGAGATTTTTGCTCGCATCCAGAAGACCAAAGAGGACCTGGAGAAAAGGGCCAGGCCACCTTGCACCTGATGCAATATGCTGAAGCACTTGCTAGGGAAAGGGGGCAGGTAGGTGGGGTGCAGTTGAGTGAAGTCTTCTAGTCTTCAGCACATTGGACACTCTATGAATTCCAATGGAAACCTTTATTTATTGCCGTTTCATTTGGCTCAGGGGATCTGGCCTAAATGTAAACTGCTATATTATTCCTGCTATTTTTTTTGTTGTTCCACAACATACAGTTGAGCACCGTGTCTTTGTCAATGACTCCATGGTTGCCTTTCTCCAGGCTCCTTTTTTTGACATATGCAAAGTAACAGTTGCTCCATGGAGCGAGCAACTTAAGTTAGAAACTGCTTTTTTAGATGAGCTGTTTACACCGAGTTTGTTATTGGAACCAGTGCATGTCGGTAAAGACTTTTTTTTTTTACATTGCTTAGTGTCATGATATCTAATTGAGCATATTTACTGAATCGGTGTCGCATTAAAAAAATAAAATTAAAAAATGACCAATTAATTACCTTTAGCCACTGCAGTACCCTTTTCAAGATAGGTGTGGTTCATGACGTGACCAAGTATATCATGAATTACACAGGCTGCGTCTCTTTTGGTCATTGAATATTCTGTTTGGATGCAGACGTTAAACATTGAAAAATGACTGGTTATTAGAGTTACGTTATAAGCACCAAAATATAAATATCACTTAATTTTATTGTTTGTAAAGGAGGAAAACTCAATCCACAGATTCATTTTTAATTTTAATCCTTAAACAAAAATGGAAAAACGGCTCTATTTGCTTGGAATTCCCAAAAATTGTCACCGCCTGCATTTTACATACTGACCAGAAGATGGCGAAAGCGCGGTGTCGGAAGACAGTTCTGTAATAATACGATATGATGCCGTAATTTATGGCACGGTATGTGCTTTTATTCTGTGCCCTGAAAGCAAACATTTCCAGGTTAAACCAACGCAGTTATCATAAGAAGCCGCCGGGTGGCGCCAGTGTGCAAAATGCTGTTTACTCAGCAGGTGGAGAAGGTTGCCTTGGATTAGGGAAGTGACGTCAGGCACTCAGGTGAATTGATGACCGGTGTGCACAAGAGGAGTCATCAAGTACTGGCGAAGCAAGATGGCGGGCGGCAGCGCGGCATTCTCTCAGGTAAGCGGGCACACGAGCAAATGTTTGTCGTCCGTTGTCGTTTTTCACGACGTCTTTTTGCTTGTTGCAGGATTTTCGCCCTTGGAGGACGCAGGAGCGTTTGAGGTTTGAGCATAGCACGTCACAATTCACTTTCTTTTGCTTCATTCAGCACGGTACTTGGGTTCTTTTGCCGCTAGTATTTATTTTATTTTTTCCCTCATGCTAGCTAGCGCGTTTGCATTCTTGCATTTTAAGAACTATAAAAGTTTTGTTTGAATGTTTCACAAATTATCTTATGAAGTTAACTGTGCAAGCAAAACGTTTTTTCACTCCCTTATATGAAAAAGGCCTACAGCATTTGAGTGTTCCATTTTGCCAATTCATGTGTTTTTTGTCAAATCCTTGACGCTCCAAAGCCCTTCCGCCCCAAATAAAGCCATAAGTAAATGCATAAATACATTAACCATTAAAAAATACATAAATGAATAAATGCATAGATAAATAAATACATGAAAACACCAATAAATATATACCCAAAATAGATTCCTCCCTGCCGGTTGGTACATGGCCAATACAAACTTTTGCGAGCACTCCGGTGTCCGGTCGGAAGGGATGCATCATTTTTCGGACCCCAAAACTCAACTCGTGGACTGCAAACTTGGATCATCTGTCTACTGTGAGGTAAGTTAAGTGCAGAAAAAAAGTATGTCCCTCCTTATTCCCCTCCTTATTCTGTATGTCATGGCCCCTCTAGTTAGTATCTGTAATTAAATAAGTTTAAAAAAACATGTCGAGTTTAAAATGGCATTACTGATTATTTCAGTTTTTATTATACAGATGAAAATACGTCCCTCCTAATTCTGTATGTAATGGTAGTAATGGCCACTCTAGTTAGTATCTGTAATTGAATAAATATTAACGTGCTGAGTTAATGTTATTTCATATGATTTCAGTTTATTTTATTGTTTTTGTAGACTTGGAAATGAACACGCAGTGCTTCTACCCAAAGTCAGCAGCAATGGCCCTCTAAACCAGGGCTGCTGGTGTGGGCACTGATGGGCAAGGTCACAGTGAGAATGGGAACGGTGATGAGAAACGGGCTCCGCAACAGGTGAAAATAAGTTTGTCGAGTTGAAGCTTGTGTGTGACATTTAGAAACCTAATACGTGTGCAAAAGATGTTCCCAGCACAGGCTTAATGGCGCATGTGTGTTTTGCAGGCTGGAAGAGGAGCCAAAGTGGATGTGGATAAAGGACTAGTTTTGAAGGCTGGAAGAGGAGCCAAAGGGGATGTGGAAATGGAACACTTTTGCAGACTGGCATAGGAGCCAAAGGGGATCTGGAAAGGGAACAGTTCTACTCCAAGTCAAGAATCAAGCAGGATGCCAGCGTGGAAATGTCATGTGTGACCAGGAGGGGGCAGTGTTTTGCTGTGGTTGCCTTTGGTTATGGGTGCACGCTGGAAAGGTTGCCTTGAAATGAGAGCAGGTGTTTGGGGGGTCTGATGGTTGGACTTGCTTAAGAGGTGCGCTGTAGTTGTGGTTGAGGTTGTGGCTTGTCTGGATCCAGAGCAGCTTTGTCTTGTGCGAGGATCGCGGTTGAAAGCCGGCCGGCGCATTGGAGGCTTTGGGGGAGGCCCTTTGAGACTTGACTGTGATTTGGGGCAATAGAAATGAGCTTGACTTGACTCGGTCCGTCACACCGATCGACACAACCAAATCCTTGTCGTGTTTTACCCCTTTTATGTTTCAGGTTTTGTGCAGGAACCAGCTTGGGTACCACAAGCAGAAGCCCAATCTTGCTATAAGAGCAGCGTTGTCTTGTGCTAGGATTGCCATTGACGGTGCATTGTAACCTTTGGGGGAGGACGGTGTCACGTTGATGGACACAAACAAAACTTTGATGTGGAGCCGAATGTCTAATTTTGCAATATGACTTGTTGACCATTGTAACATTTTGTCTTTTCTAACCTACCACTGTTGTATTTGCATTCTTTATTCTCCCTATGGTGTAGGGTGATGTTGGAGCGAGCCGGTTAACAAGCTGCTGGAAACACAGAATTTTGACGCGGAGCCGAATGTCCAATTTTGCAATATGACTAACTGTAACATTTTGTCTTTTTCCTAATCTACTACCACTGCCGTACTTTCATTCGTTGTTCTCCCCTCAGTGTAGGGCGGCGTTGGAGGGAGCCGGTCCACAAGGTGATGGAAACACAAACAAAAGTTTAATGTGAAGGATGTCCAATTTTACAATCTGACTTGTAACATTTTGTCGTTTTCTAACCTACCACTGTCGTACTTGCGTTCTTGTTCTCCCCTCGGTGTAGGGCGGCGTTGGAGCGAGCTGGTCCAAATGTCCAATTTTGCAATGTAATTTGTAACATTTTGTCATTTTCTAACCTACCACTGTCATACTTGCGTTCTTTGTTCTCCCCTCAGTGTAGGGCAGCGTTGGAGCGAGCTGGTCCCGAATGTCCAATTTTGCAATGTCATTTGTAACATTTTTGTCTTTTTCTAACCTACTACCACTGTCACACTCGTGTTCTTTGTTCTCCCCTCAGTGTAGGGCAGCGTTGGAACGAGCTGGTCCCGAATGTCCAATTTTGCAATGTAATTTGTAACATTTTGTGTTTTTCTAACCTACCACTGTGGTACTTGGTTCTTTGTTCTCCCCTCAGTGTAGGACTGCGTGGGAGTGAGGAACCACCGCTCAAGACATAATGATGCGAGCAGCACACAGCTCTTAGCCTGCCTTAGATCTGCCTTTTGCAGGCTGAATGCAAAAGGGGGACGCACGGCCTGACCCGGCGACGGTAACAAAGAGTAGCTAGCCGCTGTGATCTAGTAAGCAAGTGACCTCCAACTTTGGTTGCTCTTTGAGTTTGACATTGTGTCTGTGTGCAGATGGTGACCGGGACATGACACAATCTGATCCGAGGTGGACCGCTTTCCCGGCTGGTCGGGTGGCATCACTCCGCAGCCAGGTTCTGAGGGAGACCCGCTTCCCTGGAGACGTCGACCTGCGCAGCTTCAATGCGTGAAATGGAGTTTTTTTTCTTCAATTCACACCAGTGGTGTCCGAATGTTTGTTTGAGGGCCTCCTACTGAAACCAATTCAAAATTCTTTGACAAAAATTCATTAGATTCTAATAAATTGAGATTTTTCTATTGTTAAAATGTTGTGCTACCGCTACAAAACGGTGTGTTAATTTTGAAAGTCAATCATGAGGTGTCTTGATAAATCTGACACCGCAAAAATGAGGCTAAACTACTGTGAGTGAAATTTTGAACAGAGGATTTGACTTGTAAACAGCGTATCTTAATATTCTGACGCCCTTACTCAGTCGAATTTTGGCGCTCCCCTAGTGGCCCGTGTCCAATGGCCTTTTGTCACAGAGCCCCCATGCCGCAGTCTGGACACCAATGGTGAAGTGTGTGTGTGTGTGTGTGTAGGGCTGCACGTGTATTGGAAAACTGCCATATGGTGGTATACGTTATTGGCATGAAAAGAAGTCACTGATCCAAGTTAACATCTAACTGATCTCATTCAGTTCAAATAGTTCATATCCATCCCAAGTTTTTGCATAACTTTGCACAATGCAATAGTCTGGCCCAATCGTGCCATACCACTGATTTTCCAATATGTTGTGCAGCCTTGATTGAGTGCAAACGCACAGCGACGGCGCAAGCGAGACTTTGGTGCTTGTGTCTTGCAAGGTGGAAGAGAAGCTGCACAAAACGAAGAGCCAGCAGACAGAGGCCATAAGACCCGGGATTGGCGAGTGGGGCGGCCGCAAAGGACGAAATCACCTCAAGAAAAGCAGTCGCCATGATGCATGACTGGCCAAGACGGGCCAGAGGTGACATGGCAATCAAATATTCAAGGATAGTGTACACACTTCTTTTTTTAATCGCATTTCCTTATTTGTCTGTCGCAGGGCTCGCTCGCGTGGCGTTGGAGGGACGGGAGCAGTTCCTCAAATGAAGATGAGTACCATCTGCTAGTCAGTATGTCTACAGAAGTGAACCGCATGCAACTGAGTGCTGTCTGTCTTTTTGCAGTTGTGCGAGGAAGAGGATGAGTCCAACGACCCTTCAGCAGACCGTCGCCTTGCCGAGCGGCCTACATGAGGCGGGTGCAAATGCGGCGAGGGCGAAGCAGCCACCATTTAGGGAGTATGACTTTGTTGTTCCCTTCCGCACTTGCTTTCCTTCCCTCCCTCCACTTTTTCACTGGGTGTGCACACTGTCTGCATGATGCCTCTTTCTTCTCAGTGCTGTCATTGTGCAATATTGTTTTAAAGTGTTTTTTTTTTTTAAATACATGGAGTGAACTGTAAAGTTTATACTGTATTAAATTGTGAACTGAATTCAAGTGGTCCATTTTCAACATTGGCATGTAAAGTCTATCCATGCATATTTTGAGTTAAATGACAACATACAAACTGTAATACTTTGAAACATTCTCTATAAGGCAATTGAAAAATTAGTCTCAAACAAGTCAAAATAAGTAATATGAAACCTGCAGTGTCAGGCATTTCTTTTTAGAGTGTAAAGAAATGCTGTATGCTTTCAAAATTGTTGACAAAAGCCAAGTAGCCTGACAGAGATAAATGCAAATGACAAGCTGTTGAGTAAGCATCAAACCGGACTGCGTTGCGACCAATGAAATTAATCTTTGGCAAACCTTTTAGCAACCCTGCCATAAAATGGCCACTGAATTCAAAATCTTGCTCAATGTAGGTGCATTTCTTTTTGTACGAGTCTGAACCTTTGTTTTTGCGGTTGAATCGTCGTGGGTGATTTTGTGAATAAAGTTGACTGTCTTGTTCCTGTGGGTGGCCTTTGAAAATAAAACCAACTTTGTCGTGTCAGTCATTCATGATGCAGTTGATTCTGCATCTCTTGGAACTTAAACTTATTACATGTTTTGTTGCAGGTGTTGAAGTCTTCGTTTGCAGTCTGACTACAACGGCCTGTTGCTATACACTGGAGACGGAAGCTAAAGTAAAATTTTAAACCTAACATGCAACTTCTAGGATGTTAGCCTTCAATTCAAAGTACTTGTTACATGTTGCTTAACAACACTGCCAACTTTGGTACCAGTCCTGCATAATACCATCCAGTTAAACGTTAAACCATCACAAATGTGAGTGAAGGCCACACCGCAACCTGCTTAGGTGGTATGCAAGTGGGCCAGAAAGCTACTCAATACCGGCATCTTTATTAAATTGTCCTTTTCAGACAGGTTAGAGGAATTCCAAGTGCTGCCATCTAGTGGCGGCAAATTTGCCCCGTCTGACGCACCATTACTATGCGAAAATACTTCATTTTTAACTTTAAACAACATGGGTAAAAATAATAGGTGCCCTAATTGGGCGGCTGGGTTAATGCGACCTATCTTTCGTAATTTGTTTTACCCAAAAGAGTATAACAACACATAAATACTGCCGCTGTCTCTCCAATGTGCATGTGTGTAAAACGTACAAAATAATTTGCATCATTTATAGACCACATGCTAAAAATATGACCTTCATGCAGCTGGTCTTGTAATCCACAGCTTGGTAAAGTGCTTCCGGTTGAGCATGGCCGTCCGTACTCGAACCCGAGTCTGCGGTTTGATCTCCCGCCCTGTCGCGCACCAAACAGCGCGTCCATCAGTGATTTAAATATATATATATATATACATATACACACACACACACACACACACACACACACACACACACACATACATACATACATACACATCCACCTATGACATGTCCTCAGCACTAACGTTTTGTGCCGGTACGTACACTATATGAAGTAAATGACGGGATTGTTTTCACCTCATTTAATATGCATCAACCATACGAGTTGGTGTTTTAGAAAAGCCTAAACTAGTAAGTCACAAAAAAGTTTTAAAAAAAAAAAAACTTGCTAAAATTCTAAAAAGTTAATTGTCCTTTTCTATTGAGAGAAGCGTCCAATGAAATGTGGTTAATTCGGTTGGGGGAGAGAGATGTGATTAGCGTTAGTACATGCATGGTTAGTGGTATGGTCGGTCAGTACAGCGTTTGGATAGAGCAGTGCATGGGTTAGTGCATTCATGGTTATCACACGACAGAACATTTCGCGGCGGCGGGGAGTCGAACCCTGGGTCTCAGGTGTTCTAGCGCAGCGATCGAGCCACTCGCCCATCGTGGCGAGCTCGGCGGTCACCCCGCTTTTTCCTCGAGTCATTCTTATCCGTTCAGTATTTCGTTCCGCGCGCGTTGGGTAAGTACAAAAGAGTGCAAACGGCCGAGAGCTGCCAGGTCGACATAGCCGTGTGGTCTATGACACGGCCTCTTGCCCCGAAAGAACCTGGTTCGATCCCAGGCCTCAGCTCATGCTTGGCGGTGCTTTTGCAATTGGAACCTCGCTCACGATAACAGTACGCATATGCAAATAACATTGCATATGCAAGTATTTATGTGTAAATACACGAGGTGGCCCCGCCCCCGAGTGGGCGGAGCCACCCAACGGGCCACGCCCACTGGCCACGCCCCTGGAAGGCGCTACAAGCCCCGCCCCTGGGAGGCGCTACAAGCCCCGCCCCCTACCCTAGCGTAATTAAAAATGAGTAGAAATCTAGTCGTGTAGGGGGCGGGGCGAAGCCCCGCCCCCTACACGACTAGATTTCTACTCATTTTTAATATAAATGATAATATAAATATATATATATATATATATATATACAATATATATATATATATATATACAATATATATATATATATATATATATATATATATATATATATATATATATACAATATATATATATATATATATATATATATATATATATATATATATATACAATACAATACACATACATATACAATATATATATATATATATATATATATATATATATATATATATATATATATATATATATATATATATATATATATATATATATATATACAATACAATACACATACATATATATACATACAGTATATATATATATATATATATATATATATATATATATATATATATATATATATATATATATATATATATATATATATATATATATATATACAGTATATATATATATACTGTATATATATATATATACAGTATATATATATATACAGTATATATATATATACAGTATATATATATATACAGTATATATATATATATATATACATATATATATATACTGTATATATATATATATATACTGTATATATATATATATATATATATATATATTTATATTATATATATAATATAATTCGCCCCGCCCCCTACACTACTAGATTTCTACTCATTTTTAATTACGCTAGGGTAGGGGGCGGGGCTTGTAGCGCCTCCCAGGGGCGGGGCTTGTAGCGCCTCCCAGGGGCGGGGCTTGTAGCACCTCCCAGGGGCGTGGCCAGTGGGCGTGGCCCGTTGGGTGGCTCCGCCCACTCGGGGCGGGGCCACCTCGTGTATTTACACATAAATACTTGCATATGCAATGTTATTTGCATATGCGTACTGTTATCGTGAGCGAGGTTCCAATTGCAAAAGCACCGCCAAGCATGTGCTAAGGCCTGGGATCGAACCAGGTTCTTTCGGGGTAAGAGGCCGTGTCATAGACCACACGGCTATGTCGACCTGGCAGCTCTCGGCCGTTTGCACTCTTTTGTACTTACACAACGCGCGCGGAACGAAATACTGAACGGATAAGAATGACTCGAGGAAAAAGCGGGGTGACCGCCGAGCTCGCCACGATGGGCGAGTGGCTCGATCGCTGCGCTAGAACACCTGAGATCCAGGGTTCGACTCCCCGCCGCCGTGAAATGTTCTGTCGTGTGATAACCATGAATGCACTAACCCATGCACTGCTCTATCCACACGCTGTACTGACCGACCATACCACTAACCATGCATGTACTAACGCTAATCACATCTCTCTCCCTCAACCGAATTAACCACATTTCATTGGACGCTTCTCTCAATAGAAAAGGACAATTAACTTTTTAGAATTTTAGCAAGTTTTTTTTTTTTTAAACTTTTTTGTGACTTACTAGTTTAGGCTTTTCTAAAACATCGACTCGTATGGTTGATGCATATTAAATGAGGTGAAAACAATCCCGTCATTTACTTCATATAGTGTACGTACCGGCACAAAACGTTAGTGCTGAGGACATGTCATAGGTGGATGTGTGTATGTATGTGTGTGTGTGTGTGTGTGTGTGTGTGTGTGTGTGTATATATATTTTTTTTTTTTTTTAAATCACTGATGGACGCGCGGTTTGTGCGCGACAGGGCGGGAGGTCAAACCGCAGACTCGGGTTCGTGTACGGACGGCCATGCTCAACCGGAAGCACTTTACCAAGCTGTGGACTACAAGACCAGCTGCATGAACGTCATATTTCTAGCATTTGGTCTATAAATGATGCAAATTTTGTACGTTTTACACACATGCACATTGGAGAGACAGCAGCAGTATTTATGTGGTATGATTGCTTAGGGCAAAACAAACTACGAAAGATGGGTCGCATTAACCCAGCCGCCCAATTAGGGCACCTATTAGTTTTAATCATGTTTAAAGTTAAAAATTATCGCATACAGTTAAATGGTGCGGATAAATTTACCGCCACTAGATGGCAGCACTTGGAATTCATCTAACCTGTCTGAAAAGGATAATTTAATAAAGACGCCGGTATTGAGTAGCTCTCTGGCTCACTTACATACCACCTAAGCAGGTTGCGGTGTGGCCTTTACTCACATTTATGCAGGCTTAATGTTGAACTGGGTAATATTACGCAGTTCTGGTACCAAGGTTGGCAGTGTTAAGCAACATGCAACGAATGCTTTGAATTGAAGACCAAAATCCTAGAAGTTGCATGTAATGTTTAAAATTTTACTTTAGCATCCCTCTCCACTGCATAGCAACAGGTCTTTCTCAGACAGACTGCATATGAAGACATCAAGACCTGTAACAAAACATGCAATAAGTTTGAGTTTCACAACATGCATCAACTGAGGCCCATCGTGAATGACTGCTGACACCAAAGTTGACTTTTTCTTTTTTTCCACAAAGACCACCCACAGGAACAAAACACACCAAAGTCAACTTTATTCACACACTGACCCACATGACTGAACCGAAAAAGAAAAAGTTCAGACAAAATAAAGGCTTTTACTCTTACAAAAAAACGCACCAACATGGAGCAAGATTCTGAATTCAGTGGTCATTTTACAGCAGGGTTGCAAAAAGGTTTGCCAAAGATTAATTTCATTGGTCGCAACGCAGTCTGGTTTGATGCTTACTCAACAGCTTGTCATTTGCATTTATCTGTGTCAGGCTACTTGGCTTTTGGCAACAATTTTGAAAGCATATAGCATTTCTTTACACTGTAAAAAGAAATGCCTGACACTGCAGGTTTCATATTACTTATTTGGACTTGTTTGAGACTAATTTTTCAATTGCCTTATGTTTCATAGTATTACAGTTTGCATGTTGTCATTTAACTCAAAATATGCACAATAGATTTTACATGCCAATGTTGAAAATGGACCACTTGAATTCAGTTAACAATTTAATTCCGGTACAGAGACACAGTTACAGTATAAACTTTACAGTTCACTTCATGTATTTAAAAAAAAAAAAACACTAAAACAATATTGCACAATGACAGCACTGAGAAGAAAGGCATCATGCAGATAGTGCACACCCAGTGAAAAAGTGGAGGGAGGGAGGAAAGGAAAGCAAGTGCGGAAGGGGAAAAACAAAATCATACTCTCCCTAAATGCTGACTGCTTCGCCCTCGCCGCATCTGCACCCGCCTCATGTAGGCCGCTCGTCTCGGGCGAAGGTCTGCTGAAGATTTGTTGGACTCATCTGCCTCGCACAACTGCAAAAAGACAGCACTCAGTTGCATGCGGTTCACTTCTGTAGACACTCACTGACTAGCAGATAGTACTCATCTTCATTTGAGGAACTGCTCCCGTCCCTCCGCCACGCGAGCGAGCCCTGCGACAGACAAATAAGGAAATGTGATTAAAAGAAGTGTGTACACTCTCCTTGTACATTTGATTGCCACGTCACCTCTGGCCAGTCTTGGCCAGTCATGCATCAGGCTCCTTCCTCTTCATCACATGGCAACTGCTTTTCTTGGGGTGATTTCTTCCCTTGCTCCCCAATCCCAGGTCTAGTGACCTCCGTCCGCTGGCGGTTTTGTGCAGCTTCTCTTCCACCTTGCAAGACACAAGCACCAAAGTCTCGCTTGCGCCGTCGCTGTGCGTTTGCACTCAATCAAGGCTGCACAACATATTGGAAAATGAGTGATATGGCAGGATTGGGCCAAACTATTGCATTGTGCAAAGTTATGCAAAAACTTGGGATGGAAATGAACTTTTTGAACTGAACGAGATCAATTGGATGTTAACTTGGATCAGTGACTTCTCTTCTAAGATAATTTGGCAAGAAAACAGTGCTTATTTCATTAGGCCAAATGACAAAGAAAATCTTTCGTTTCCTAAAGTGCATGCCATTAACGTATACCACCATGTGGCAGTTTTCCAATACACGTGCAGCCCTATATACACACACACACACACACTTCACCATTGGTGTCCAAACTGCGGCATGGGGGCTCTTTGTGACAAAAGGCCATTGACACGGGCCACTAGGGGAGCGCCAAAATTCGACTGATCAAGGGCATCGGAATATTAAGATACGCTGTTTACAAGTCAAATCCTCTGTTCAAAATTTCACTCAACACAGTAGTTTAGCCTCATTTTTGCTGTGTCAGATTTATCAAGACACCTCATGATTGACTTTCAAAATTAACACACCGTTTTGTAGCTGGAGCACAACATTTTAACAATAGAAAAATCTCATGATTGATTAGAATCTAATGAATTTTTGTCAAAGAATTTTGAATTTGTTTCAGTATGAGGCCCTCAAACAAACATTCGGACACCACTGGTGTGAATTGAAAAAGAAAAACTCCATTTCACGCATTGAAGCTGTGCAGGTCGACGTCTCCAGGGAAGCGGGTCTCCCTCAGAACCTGGCTGCGGAGTGATGCCACCCGACCAGCCGGGAAAGCGGTCCACCTCGGATCAGATTGTGTCGTGTCCCGGTCACCATCTGCACACAGACACAATGTCAAACTCAAAGAGCAACCAAAGTTGGAGGTCACTTGCTTACTAGATCACAGCGGTTAGCTACTCTTTGTTACCGTCGCCGGGTCAGGCCGTGCGTCCCCCTTTTGCATCCAGCCTGCAAAAGGCAGCTCATGCTAAGAGCTGTCCGCTGCTCGCGTCATGTCTTGAGCACCTTCGAGCGGTGGTTCCTCGTAGACCGACTCGCTCCCACGCAGTCCTACACTGAGAGGAGAACAAAGAACCAAGTACCACAGTGGTAGGTTAGAAAAACACAAAATTACATTGCAAAATTGGACATTCGGAACCGGCTCGCTCCAACGCTGCCCTACGCTGAGGGGAAAACAAAGGACGCGAGAATGGCAGTGGTAGTCGGTTAGAAAAAGACAAAAATGTTACAAATGACATTGCAAATTTGGACATTCGGGACCAGCTCGCTCCAACGCTGCCCTACACTGAGGGGAGAACAAAGAACGCAAGAACAGTGGTAGGTTAGAAAATGACAAAATATTACAAATGACATTGCAAAATTGGACCGGCTCGCTCCAACGCCGCCCTACACCGAGGGGAGAACAAGAACGCAAGTACGACCGTAGAGAGAATAAAGAACGCAAATACGACAGTGGTAGGTTAGAAAAGACAAAATGTTACAATAGTCAACAAGTCCTATTGTAAAATTAGACAGTCGGCTCCACATCAAAGTTTCATTTGTGTCCATCAACGTGACACCATCCTCCCCCAAAGGTTACAATGCACCGTCAATGGCAATCCTAGCACAAGACAACGCTGCTCTTATAGCAAGATTGGGCTTCTGCTTGTGGTACCCAAGCTGGTTCCTCCACAAAACCTGAAACATAAAAGGGGTGAAACACAAGGATTTGGTTTTGTCGATCGGTGTGACGGACCGAGTCAAGTCAAGCTCATTTCTATTGTCCAAAATCACAGTCAAGTCTCAAAGGGCCTCCCCCAAAGCCTCCAATGCGCCGGCCGGCTTTCAACCGCTATCCTCGCACAAGACAAAGCTGCTCTGGATCCAGAAAAGCCACAACCTCAACCACAACTACAGCGCACCTCTTAAGCAAGTCCAACCATCAGACCCCCAAACACCTGCCCTCATTTCAAGGCAACCTTTCCGGCGTGCACCCATAACCAAAGGCAACCACAGCAAAACACTGCCCCCTCCTGGTCACACGATCCCCACACGTGACATGTCCACGTTGGCATCCTGCTTGATTCTTGACTGGTTGTGGAATTGGTCCTTTCCTCATTGCTTCTCTTCAACCCTGGAAAAACATGTCAACCGGCAGGCAGTGGAGGAATTCAGATACAACTTTTTGGGCTATATTTGCAGCCGAAGTGTTTGGTGGTATTTTGTCACATTCGATGTTTACACAAATTTACAAACATTAAAAAAATGAATTGCATTAGAATAAACAAGCTACCACAAATAGGAAAATGGGGGTGAGCAATTGACATGCATATATAACATTTGAAATACATAATCAGGGGGGGAAAAAAAAGCTGGGCAGCACAAAAAAAGAAACACTTCAATGGAAAAAGAAACAAGCTCAATGTGCTAAATCAAATAAATGGAAATAAATTGTGACAAGATACACTCAAACCTCAAACGCTATTGTGTCCCTCAGTGTGAAAATCCTGCAAAAAGCAAAATCATATTGTGAGAAACGGCAATAAACGCCAAACATTTACTTGTGTGCTCATTTACCTGAGTAGGTCCCACGCGGTCGAGCGGTCGCACCTGTGCACTGCTGCACTTGATGAATCTGCCCAGGGCGTGGCGTGAGGTCCACCAATCCAAGCCAACCTTTTTCTGCGCATGCTCGCTGGAAGCCATATAAAAAAAAAAAAAAAAATCACGCATAATTTGCTGGATATATATATATATAAAAAGAAACACTTCAAAATCGCGCATACGTTTGTGAATCTCAAAATCACATCAAAATTACGCATCAGTTTTAGATGCACCAAATGTTTGAAAGTGTGCGAAAGCTGCAGAATTTGAACGGCGCGTGTTACGTCATATACTTACCGCCATGTTGGATATGCCTCAACGAACACGGCGACGACCGGTGCTATTTTTTAAGGCAGTTGGGGTGCTTAAATTGAATTTTAAATTTCAATAGAGTGACTGTAAAGTAAAATCTCGTGCTCGGGTTTCCAGTCGATGGCAGCTATTTCACCTATTGCACTAATTTACGGCACCTGCGCCAGGTACTGCGCACGCGCAGATGATCTCTCCTGGACGGCAATCACATTGGGACAAAAATCTAGGTGACTACAAAAGACAAGTAAAAGTTTGTGATTTGGAATTCATTTTAAATGTAATAGCATAGAAGATGCTAGTTCGACATTTACAATCAAAAAGACATTGTTTTTCAAGACATGAAAAGTGTACGTGACCGTTGATCCGCAAACGTCCATCCAAAAATTCACAAGCAAAATTAAATATTTGCAAATGCTCACACGAGATTAACAAATTGTAAATGTCACATATTTGTCAATCTCAAAAACACATGCCAAACATGAATATATATGTGTAAATTGAAGTTGAAGTTATCTTAAAATTCCTTCAAGGAGAGCAAAATCCCTCCCCCCTTAGTCCCACCTTCCTCAGCCAGTCAGAACCTAGAACCACAACCATCCTCCTCCTTCAAGTAGCAACATGAAGTAGTCTGAAGTAAAGGATTTTAAAAACACTTTTAAAGGGCAATGGCGGACACGAAAAACGTTTCTCAGGTTATTTCTCAAATTTTTGAAGAGGCACCAACGGCCAGGAAGAAGCTGATTGAGAACCAGAGCAACCTGCAACAAGTTGCAGACTACTGCGAAAACAACTACCTGCAGGTGACAAATGAGCTTTTACCATCCACTCAAACATGCAGGACACTTCATTAGGTACACACAAGATAGGTCTTTAACAAATACATGATGCTTGATGCTTCCTTTTGAGGCAGACTGTCAATCCATTAAGTTCATGGAATATGATGTAGTGTATAAATAAAACGACGGCATTTCAAAGTAATTGGAGTCGACTTGTAAGGCAATTGAGGTGTTTTTAATGAAATTCTGCAGGCAGATGAGCCAACAAAGGCTCTTGAGGAGGCCAAAGCTTTGACCACTCAGGCATTGGCAAGCGTCACCTATCAAATCAACAGCGTGGCCACTTTGCTGCTCCGACTTCTCGACTCTCAGGCCATTCAGGTCAAGAACATGGAGTCCTCAGTTAATCTCATGTCACTGGTAAGAAGCGCCGTTAGCCATGCAAACATCATTTCCAGTGCCTGCTTTCCACCAGTCCTACTCAAAGTTCAGTGTTTTTCCCCGCCTTTGGTCCAGGCTGCTTCCATCCACTACGAGAAAGTAGCCAGGAGAGAAATCAGCATCTTCACTACGTCCAAAAAAACCACACATGCCGCTCTTGTGGCTCCGCCCACTTCGGGAAGGGAACTGGAGAGAGGCTATTCACGACTCCCCATATCATACTCTTGCTTGGACACCACTGGACACAGTTTCCAGGTAACCCTAAAGGTCACATATCGAGTGTCATATGTTGCCTGTATGGCGGAACATCTTCTGGTGACCCCCACACAGGTCTCTCAAGAGACCCCCGGAAGCAGGACAGGGACTACTGACAGCATACAGAGAAATGCAGATGCCCCCATGTATGTCAACAATTTTTTTTTTTTTTTATGCATGTGCCAAGGTTGAATACAATACAATGAATGTATTTCTGTTTGTTTAGATCCAACCAAGGCATCGCTGTGCCTCTGCCATCAGTCCCCACCTTGCCTGCTGAAGCTAACCTCCCTGATGACCTCCCACCACCTCCTCCTCAAGCTACAATTGACGCCGGTTCATCTGCTCCTCCACCCCCTCCTCCTCCTCCTCCTCCTACCAGTTTGGACAGCGGACTGCCCCCTCAACCTTCTTTGACCTCACCAACATGTCTGCCACCACCACCACCACCACCACCACCACCAAGCAACCTCTGCTCACCGGACTCACTTCCCCCTCCACCTCCTCCAGTTGCAGGAGCTTTTTCTCTTCCTTCTCCATCTGTGGCGGGAGCTGCCACTCTTCCTCCTCCTCCACCACCACCGCCCACTGCCACTTCTAGTATTTTGCCCCCACCTCCTCCCCCTCCCCCTCTGCTACATTAACATTTTTTTTTTAATAGCGTTTGTTCGTGGATGAGCTGTCGCAATAATTGTTTGAAAGTTTTACAATATACAGTATGACAATGTACACGTCTTCATAGACTTGTTCTATAGAGCAGCAGCAGAGATACCTTCAACATGTTTCAACACCGGCCCCTTAACATTCCAAAACGACAAGTTCAAACGGATTCCTCACTTTCTCCTTCATTGACTTATTCCTTCCTTATTAGGTCTCTGTTAGAATCATTTCTATTCAGCAAGTCCTTAAAAAAACCTGTGATGACAAGTGACAGAGATAATATACTTGTTAAATGCTTATCTCGGCAAGTCATGATTACTTTTTACATGCCGTGCAGGGGCTGAGCCTAAAGGCAATCGGTCATTATCATACAATCACTATTTGGTAATTTAGGAACATATTATGTTTAGTTGTCCCAGGAATGAAAGCTGATTATAAGCTTTTATTTGCCAAAGGGTATTGATTTACAATGCTTTTTTGTGGTTGTACTTTTTATCACAAGGATATCCTGCTACATAATTTTATATATGGATAATTTCTCTAGCAAAATAAATTGCAACAAACATTTGTTTATCTTATTTCCAGAGCAAAAATATTAAGTTTGCCATCAATGCCTCTGATGTCATCACCTATACTGCTTACAACCACTAGAAGGCGTATTTTAATGGCATCTAGCACATTTACTGCTACTGCAATGTCTTAGGCCAGGATTATACAGTAATGCAATTGAGTCAATGCACCTTAGTTGCATCAAACAGGATGATGAGCATTTTTTTTTTGTTTTGTTAAAGTGGGGCAGTTACACATTCATTGAGCAACATAAACTTCTGACATCCACCCAGGATATGTCCTAAACAGGAAGTTAAAAGTCCTGCGGCTTTAAATGAGACAATAACGCTATAAAAATCAGTTTTATGCTTGGAACACATTACCTTTTTGGAGCCACGCACAGAACAAAAACATTTTAGGTTATGTGAAAAATTCCTCGACAAGGTAAGACTCAATATAAGTAGTGCATATATATTGTCAAATATATTTTGTTTCAATTTGGTTTCAAGTTTTTCATAGAGTTATAAAAACTCAGCGGATACTGAAAGGCACAATGAGCTACCAATTTATAGGATGAAGGTCCAAAGAGTATGTTGCTCATTTCTGTTACAAACACATTTCCAATGGTACACCTATCTTAGTGTTTTGAATATAATTGTCATTGTAAAGCCTGGAGGGTCATTGTGGGGTCACAAAAATATGATCTGTTCTAGTTTGTTTGCATAAAAGGAGGCGTGACACAATGTTGAGACATTGAATAACCTGCAAGGCTGTGTAGTGTTTACATTTTTGCAGCACGCTTGATTTATTTTGTTATGTAAAGTTAACATTGCAAAGAAAATCCAATTTATAGTTTTTTTTTTGTTTGTTTTCAACAGTGTGCGGGACCATGACCATTGTGAATATATTTCAATATGTGTAAGTAGCCGCCATGACGAATAACACAGCAGTGTCTTGAGATACGAGTGTGCCAACTTAGTTTTACGAGACGTTAGTTGTCATTTAGATGATTTTAAAAAAATATATATATATATGAGCAAAATTTTGAAATGCGAGTGCTATATGATGGCAGTGAATGCAACACTCTCCCAGATTAACTTGATTTCTAAACTAACGAGTAGCGTTTATGTGACGGTGTTGCAATGCTTTAACGAACAAACTTTTTAACATAAAATAAATTCATACTCACAGACATATATTCTTGCTCTTCTTTTCGATTCATTTCACTGGGGGGGGGACCATTTCAGAGTGTTTCAAGTTAGGAGCTTGGTCACAGAATGAATTCAACTCGTACCTCAAGACAGTGCAGAACACAAAAGTAATCACATGATCCTAGTAGACCAGAACTTGTTCCCAGATTCCCGAGCTTGGTGGTGTCCATCGCCGTGGTGCTGCTCTGCTTCTACTTGCACGCCAGGAAGAAGAGAGCCGTGTATGACATCACCGTGGCGAGCACTCAGGAGGACAGCGGCATTTCCATCCAAGCCATTTCGCTAACAGAACCTCAGGAGGGGACGGCGAGACATTACGAGAGACTCCCACCGAGCTACAGCACCATTGATTTTCCGCCACCTTACTCACTGGTGGGTAAACCTTAAATGAACAACTTTGGACTAGGGACTTTATTTGTGAAGAATGAGAGTGTTGAACTCACCAGTGTCGGTCTCCTCATCTGCTGCCATGATGGTTTCAAAAAGCACTCCTGGTGCTTGATAAGGATCTGTAAAATATAGCTTATCAGATTGCACATGGATTTCATTTTGGACTAGCCTATGCTTGAGCCGCAAACTAATAAGCCGTTAAATTGTCAAGAATTCTTGTGCGGTTTATATAATGTTGAAATTTCTTTCAGTTTGACCCCAAACTGACAAACGTTTGGCCAGGGGGCCCGCCTCCCGCCTACGAGATGTATCCCATCACGCTGCCTCTGGCTCCTCATCACTGGAGGACCCCCTCGACCAGCACTTGCGCACACCCACCAGCGTTTCTATGACCAATAGATTTTTGTTACTGTGCATCAAAGTTTAAATGTAAAAAGCTACACCGACACTTGTCTGAGTGATGGTATAGTTTTTATTACGCTACTTAAAATAAATATGAAGACGTTGCCAGTATTGGTGGAACAAGTATTTAAATATTCAGTAAATCCTTGGCTTTTTAAAACAATATTAAGGCAAAATATGTACTGAACTGCTTGTATGTGACAAATAACGACATCAGCTCTGATTGAAATTTGTCTTCAAATTCATTTGTCTACTTTCTGCTTCGCTCATGTTTACTTGCTTTGCAATTCTCAGTAAACCAAACAGGTTGTAGTCAATATTGGCTAGTTTGTTGATATTGATAACTGTCGTATTGTGTCAATAGGATTCTATTGCTGTCTATTTTCCAGATGAGTGACGAAATACAAATAAAGCACATTTCTTAACAAATACAATTATACTAGTAAATGGTGCTAGGGTGGGAAAATACATGGAATTTCATACAAATATCACATTTGGTATGTTACCGTCTGTCTTGTAATAATTCAATGTAAACATGACACTACGTTAGGTATTTGAAATTTGGAAGGCTAAAAGATTTCGACCCATGACTGACCTACCTAAAATACATGACTCTTTACAAGAACTGGCCATTCCACTACATTTTCTTGGTCAACTACTAGTAACAATCAATACTGATTAAATGTTCATCTTAAAATATTTGTAATGCCAATCTTTGAATGTTCCGAACTCCTGCGCAAAGGTAACGTGGATAGCGCTTAACGTCCTATCGCTTCTTGCCGTTGTTGCCGGAACCAACAGCGCCCCTGCTGGCTACAGTCAAGTAGTACGCTCCAATTTGCCCCAGATGCATCAAGATGTGTTTAGCGTATTTCAGATAGTTTTTTCTTTTGCCTCCCTATAGGACAGAACAAATTGTGGGGGTCATCGCCAACAAGTCCCACATCATGGAGCAAATTATGTCCCGCCTCTATACTATACATTTCTTAGCAAGTTGGCGCTTAGCACACACCCACTCACACGACGCCGCTAAAAACCGAGAGCCAAACTGCTTCAATATCGACAGAATGATGACAAATTAAGTACAACACCAAGTCGGTCCAAAGAAACCACTTCACATTTATGCCCCCCTGAATGAGGGGAGGAGGCGTCAACGGGAATGGTCCGCTGTTCTATAGCTTTTGCTGAAACTCAAAAGACCCAGCTGACAGGCACCCACTGTTGCTCGTTTGAGAGTTTTTCCATGGCGGAGCGTAGACTTCGGAACGTGGCTTCTAGGCTGTCGTTGATGATGCAGAGGTCAAAGTAATGTCCGTAAGCCCTCTTGATGCGCTCGCTCTCATCCACCGTCCTCTTGAGCTCCGAGTCCTGAAGGGAGCACGTCAAAAGGGGGATGCGTATAGGCCGTTTGGTTGTCTTGAGTTTTACATCGGCACTCACCGTTAACTGTTTTGTGACCACTCCTGACTCGATCGCCGACCTGTTCATGGCCTTGAGGACCTCAAAATCGGGAGCCTCGATGAACACCACGTAGGGCAGGAACTCAGACGTCCGTAGGATTTTGAGAGCCTTGGAGAAAATTACCGCTGTTGTCAAAGAGTTCACGTTATCCTGAAAAGTAACTTTCGTGCATGATTCCACCTACCTGGGGGTTGACATCCAGGATGCAGATCTTTCCCGTTTCCGTCACCTCGTGTATGGAGTTGATTTTCGTACCGTACAAGTTGCCGTCGTATTCGCCGTGCTCCAGGAAACGGCCGTTTTTAATGTCGCACTCCATTTCGCTGCGTGTCATGAAGGAATACATCTGACCGTCTCTCTCGTCAACCTTTGGTTTTCGGCTGGTGACTGGAGACACAAAAGTCAACTCAAGAGATGAAACATCATGATCAGGACATGCACTTGATTGCACATTTGCACTCACATGGGATGGTGGTGCCGTATCGCTGAGGATCGAGCACCAGCAGCTTGTTC
Source organism: Syngnathus floridae (assembly GCF_059516105.1). Taxonomy (NCBI): domain Eukaryota; kingdom Metazoa; phylum Chordata; class Actinopteri; order Syngnathiformes; family Syngnathidae; genus Syngnathus; species Syngnathus floridae. Next base: position 6,364,474 of record NC_142430.1, on the reverse strand, counting down.
TTGAGACTGCGACGCCCGACACCCTGCGCACCAATCAGAACCAGCGTCTTCCTTCTGAAAGGGGGCACCTTGGCGACCTCCTCATAGATCCGCAGTTCGTGACGATCAAATTCTTTCAAAGATTAATACTTGTAATTAACACGCAGCCCAGTCCAAGACCCTCTTATGTTGGGATTTCAAGTACCTGCGTTCTTGGTGGTTAAATACATCATCTTTTTCTTCTTCTTGCCACCCATTCCAGCACACAAAGGTCCTGTGAGAAACCAAAACAGATTGCTTGTTTTTGCCAGCTCGTTTCATAAAGTGTCAGCTGTTATAAGATCAGATGTTATATGCATATATGACCACTAGATGTCGCTGCACAAACGCTCTGTACTGTCCTTTTGTGTTAGCTAGTTAGATCCAGGGAATGGTATCCTTTGTGTTTCCAGCTTTCCTTCCCCCACTGGAACGACATTGGAAATATTTGGAATTTGTTGCTTTTAGATCAAGAATGGACAACGATGCGTCCTTCCCTGGTTCTGAGAGCTCTTAGAGTCTGTCAGTGGCTGTTCTCCAAAAAGTGTAGCGCAATTTTGTGACTCACCGCACAGCTTGGCTTTACTCTGTTGATGACTGCAAAATTTTTAAACAAGACCGGGCAAGGTTTGTGCTTAAGGGCCATATTTAAATTTGAAAATGAACAGATGGAGCAGGTCGTTCATTATTTGAAAGGTGTATATAGTACGTCACATATTTTTTTTTATCAATAAAATGATAAAATGCCAGCCAATTTTTATTTGTGAAAAGATGCACATCGTCCGTCAATGCAAAATCCTAGCTCTGCGGATTTTAATAACCGCCATCTTTAAGTCCTGCTGGTGCTCATTACCAGAATTCGGGGCGCTCGCAGACAGACTGGAGAGGTGACAGCGCGGGTGAAAAATGCACGCATGTCGTCGAGTGGAACAGATGTTGTCTTTGTTCCCTGTGTGTTTATGCAGCAAGGGGTCAAATCTGCATAATTAAAAAGCGTTCGCTTTGTTGTTTGGGCGCCGCCGAGAGGAGGCGTGTCGTCTCGGCCGTACCTGAGGTAACGAGCTCCAGATCTCGTTTCACAAACGCTTTCCTCTTCTCCTCGAGGAGCTGACTCGGAATCAAACCGGCGCTCCCTCCCTGGATGTGGCAGGCCTGAGAAAAGACACGAGTTGAGAGCAACAAACGGGGCCCCCCTGTCGTGTCGCATATGTGGGAGGCTGTACCGACCTGCCACCAGTTCAGGTCTTCCTGATTGAAAATCTGCAGAATGTCTCCGCTGCAGAATCTCAGTCCAGCCTCTTTACATGGAATCAGCGTATCGTGCGACGGGTCATAGTCAAAGTGACATTTGACAAAAGCCTGGAAAGACATATGGGATGATCTACAAATGAGTTTAAAACAAACTGGCACATACTTTGCATGCTGTTTAATTAATTCCGTGCATGACTGAGCGTTATTAAATTTGGCAGAAGAACAATCAAATCTACTCTCCGTCACAGTTTAAGGCTGATAAGCGCAACGTTCAATGATAGGACACCAACAGAGAGAAACAAGGAGAGAGGCGCCAGAGAACTCCAGCCAGAGTGAGCCAAAACGCATCGCCATGGAAACCATTCCCTCCCCTTTCTGCACTTGACGCCTTTTCTAAAACTCCAATGATGTATGATCATTATTAAAATAAAAAAAACAAAAAAAAACACACACAAACTATATTGGTGGAGGTTCAGCTCAGGACAAAAAGAGGCTTTTTAAGCAGAGCGCTGATGCTAATTGGCTGACCAGACACAATTGGCAGCCACTTTCCTCTTCGCTGAAAAAATGCTAATATTAAAACGCTGGCTGCATATTTGATCACATGGGAGTAAATGTCAGACAACGAGTACAATGCCAAGTGAATTGGATAACTGTCTGTTTTGTAAACTGCAATTTCTGGGCCATTAAAAGGTCACTTTGCGTTTGGTTAAGTGACAAAAAAAAATACAATTCAGATATCAGAACATCGCACTCCAGAATTAGATTTTGTGAGGCTACTCAAATAAATGCCTAACTCATTCTCCATCCCTCCCAAGAAATGTCCTACCTAAGATTCCAACAGTCTGGACTGACCTGTCTGGGTGTGTGTGGCTCCTGATAGCTGGGCAGGATCTTCAGGACCACGCTGCCGCTCGCCTCCTTCAGCATCTCCTGCAGGACTTTGGGGTCGTTGCCCACCTCCTTGCCGTTCACCTCCTTGATGATGTCCCCCACGTGGAGCAGACCTTGCTGGTCGATCATGCCGCCGTGGAGGATTCTGGCGATCACCAGCTCGCCGCTCTCCACGCGGAAGGTCACTCCCTTTGCACGCAAGCGTTTTGTACTGAGCAAAATGTAATTGCGTCAGAAAATCCAGTGCAGGTTTCTCATCCACTCACCAGGTGCTCGCCAGCCACCTTGCGGATGCCCACCATCCTCACGGCGTCAGGTGGCACCGGTTGGTTGTTGAGGGCTGCGTCCATGAAAGTACAAGGGCTGGGAGGCGGAGTCTCGTAGTTTTTAGAGGCCACGGAGTCATGAGTCTCCAGGAGCGACTTTTAAGGTGGCGAGGGATGACAGAAAATGTTGATGGCTCCAACACTATCTCCAAATCAATCATCACGGTGAAATTTCCTTTCCACACCTGAAAGTGAGGCTCCTTCAGGATGCGGACCAGCTCGTCGGCTGCCTGGCTCCTGTGCGCCAGTGGGCTGAGCTCCTTGAGGATGTCCTGGACCAGCTCCACGTTGTTCTCCCTCACCGCCTCCAGCTTGGGCTCCTCAAAGCGCTCGTGAGCCTTGGCACGGATGAGGAGAAAGCAGATGGCATCCACACATTTGTCATGACATTATTGACACAGGATAGCTCTCATGTTGCGCTTCTGATGACTCCAATCACTGATCTGATTCTCTACACGGTTAGATTGCTTGATTCTATCAAGAGCGCCGGGCAATCAATGCAATTCACCATCGCGCACGAAATCACTTTTTTTCCTTCCATCTGGCTTCCTCGCTCGGCACGCAACAGTGTTTATGGATTTACCAGTGATGTCAAAAGTGCCTGTATCAATCAACGAGCCGCTTTCATTCACGGCATGCCTGAGCAGATTAGCCTCTTTCGGTTAATCGCTAAATTTCCTCCAAGGTGCTACTACACTGCTAAGCCTTTAATGGCCCATTTTAACTGGATTGTAGAAATAAACAATCATCATTACTCACAAAGAAGACTTCTCATAAACAAACGTCGTACCAAACTGCATCTAACTTCCTGGCAACTATGATTTGGCTCTCACCACTGGGCTCTCCATGATGCCTTTGAGGAAGATGAGGTCCAGGTCGTTGGCAGTTGTCGAGCTGATGCTGTCACTCAGCGTGTCCAAAGCCTGATGCATGACTGCAAACAAGACACAAAGAAGAAAAGAACTCATTCCCGCTCCAAATGATTCAAACAGTTTGGGGTCCTTTCAGTGTAAACACATAATGGTATAATTCCCAATGAAATGAATTTACAGCTACGCAGTCGAGACAAATATTGGTTGTTTACTGAGCCTGTCACCTCAAAGCACTACATATAACTAGAAAATATTGACTGGAAGGAAAATTCAGAATCCATGTACAAGAAAAAATTACAGCGCTATTCTACCCGGCGCAATTCCCAACAGAGGAAATGAGGAGACTGACACTTTATTCGACAAAATTTCTTGAGTGATTACAAGCACGTGAACAATGCCCGCTTCTCTTCCGAAGCGCATCTTAAGCTGCCTCTCAAAGTCGGAATAAGGACACAAGTCACATCTTGGCTCCGTCTCCAAGCGAGACACAAGCCAGGCGGGCAATAACAGTGACGGAAGCTGACGACCTTGATCGTTCATCATTACGCAGCGCTTCCTTTCGTTTCAAAGTAAATTAAGTTACTAATTGCACGAGGCTTCTGCAGTGAAGTCTTTTTCTTTCTGCTTGGCCTCCTCTGACAAGAGTTCTGCTCCATATTGCCAGATTTGCACCTTGCAGAGCACATCAGAGCGCCAGACTCCGTTTTAAAGTCTCTTTAATCACATTAGCCTCTTTCTAATCACACTTTTTGTGTGACGCTCTCTGCTCCACCCAACAAACGTGACAACGTAAATCACTTTTTACCAATACCCTATTCTATCTTCTATCAGCTCAGCGATTAAGAAGTAAAACCACCAATAAACGCATGATTCATAAACACCCTCGAAGGAAGGATCGCTAATAATAATGATGATAAAACAGCGGGATGTCCTCTGGCATCACTCAGCAATTACAAGCAAGGCAAATTAAAGGGAGCCGTTGTGCCCTCCGAGAAGGGCTACAATTAAAGCCAATGTCACGGAGGCCGCTAAACGTTATTGTTTGTGCAGGAGGGGAAGACCGTGAACCTCTTACAAAGCATTTAGTGAAGGTTGCCTTGTTGCTATGGAGTGCTGTGAAGGGACTCCGAGAGGTGCGCAGGGCTGATTCTCAAGGGGGCCTCGCATCCACGATGGGGTGCAGAGTGTCATTCTCTTGTTGTACGTTTCGAACTGACAAGATAACGTGATTAATAACTCAGCTTAGCTTCTTTGAGATGGATGTCGAAGAGAGAGGCCGTAACATTTTATTGTGGTTTGAGTCACCGGATGAGTCATTTCTGACTTAATGAGGTGTTGAGACTTTCCATGCTGATGCCAATCGATCGGGAGCTGAAATACAAAAGAATTACAAGTGGAGGCCTTCAAAAGTTATTTATGGCCATTTTGAGGTCATATAATAAGTTAGTTCCCCCAAAAATGTGAGGCAACTGGAAACATTTAAAGGAGGACTGGCTGACTCCAAAATTAGCTATACGCTAACTCAAGGTCAGCCACATCTGCCATTAAAGCCGCCCGACACGACAATGCGGCCACAAATGTCACAATAAAAATTTCATCCCCACCAAGGCGTAACTTTTTTGTTACAAGCCTGTCCAGTTTTGTGTGCAGCTCGAGCGCTATAATATATTGCCCCGCGGACAAATGTGGGCGAAATAATTGTAAGTGTCAGCACATTATCACGTAGACTGAGCCCAAGCCCATTTCAATTGTCCCGTTCTCAAGAGAGCCCGCAACGATCTCAGATGGGCTAAACCGACAAAGTGAAAGCAAAGCGAGCGGCCTGAGTTACACCCTGAGAATTGTATGATTTCAAACAGATGTAAACAATGTGACCTGGTGTCTGATTACAGCATGATGGCGTATGAATGAGCTCATCAGACGCTCCCACCCTCCCCTCCTGAAAACCGGATTCATTATGGCTGTCCCTGCTGTCAAGTCCCATTACAATTGACAGGCTTTGTCGCAAGCCAGCACCCAGTGTGGCACATGCACTTTCAACAATGTAACTTCATGCGTATTTAAATGGACGCCGTGAGCCGTGACACCACCTAACTTCATCTGGCAACCACCTTTAACAATTTATGGCAACCCATACATGGGTCACGCGAGCCAATTTATGGATGCATAAATAACACAGCGGTATGAAACAATATGTAATATTAATGAACTTTGTCAATTAGGAATGGCGTGTCTATGGAACTCCAATGTAGTTCAACATTTCATTTTTGAAATGACCGAAGATCTCAATCCAGCCGTACAGTTGAAACAGTCTTTGGAGGAGAGATCAGAACTTTCCACAAGCACACGCTAACCTTCTGTCTCGACACAATCAACGCAATGCAACCACCTCTGACTCCGATCTTGCCATCTTTCTGCATCCACGGCCGCCCTTGTACTTTTGCTCCTCCCGTGCATTCCAATGCCGCCCTGGGGCCTATTCTGTCGGGACTTGTCATCGTCACCGAAGATGTGCCGACAGACTCCCCCTGGTGATTGACTTAACCGTGATTTGCTGCATTTATATCATGTACTAATTAAATCCATCCAGGTCATCCTGATGAACATGTCGCAAAGTAGACAACTGTGGTCTTACCTTCTTCCCCAAGCTTCATCTCCAGGCCCTCCAACGAGAAGGCCGAGCCCCCCTCCTCAAGGGAGAGTCTTCCAAACAGACTGCCAGCCATAGTGACCAACACCTCACTACACCGTGCCGACACACACTCATACACTCGCGGCAAGACGCCCAATACTGTGTGTGAGGCTGCGCTCCTCCTCCTCCTCCTGCCAAACGGCTCCTGGCTCTTTTTCCTCCCTCTCCACCTGCTCTTGACGTGAAAGTGTGTGAGCTACGCACGCCTGACTGAACGTCCTCTTCTCCGCATGAATGAATGCGGACGACAGGCTTGTGTGCAGGAGTAGACCGGAGAGAGAGAGAGAGAGAGAGAGCGAACGACACGTAAAAGGGGAGCGTGCAAGAAAATAGAAAGTGTGACGCTTACTCTGGGAGGAGGGGGGGGGCAATTTTCCTGGAGGCTTCCCTGTGGGGGTTAGCTGGGCAGAAGAGTAGCACTGAGCTGGCTTGTGAAGAATCATAAATGAGTAATAAACAAACAAGGCAGACGTCAACGCTAATCGTGAGCCTTGAGGAATTTAAGTGAAGGCGGAGAATAGGTGACCATTTCTCCAATTCTCCCTTCAAGTCTGTGTCAAAAAAAAAAAAGCTTTGTGAAATATAAAAAAGTACTTACTCTGGCTTGTTTTGTAATGCCAAGCTGAGTCCTTGGCTCGAGGACAACTCACATTTTAAGCGGCTCCCTCTGAACCTGACTGCTTTGTGTGAATACTTAAGAGCAAAACAATACACAGAGTACTCAGAAACATTAGAATGCGGATCGAATGGATTTTTTTGTTTTCTAATACTACAGGATAAGCGGCAGGGAGAATTGATGGGTGGCGCCATGTTTTTGTGGTTCAACAAACTCGAATCAGATGTCTCTCAGTCTACCTGTGACGTAGACTGGATCAGAAAAATCCTCCTTGAGGCATGACTAATTTAAGACGGGAGTTGAAGCGAACCATTCGCCAGTTCATTAAGTCACATTAGAACTGGTGAGATGAAATCCACGTCTGGAGTGTGGGATTAGCTCCAAAGCTTTCACTATCACTCGGGCTCTTTTGACGTCTTCATAGCTCCTCAAGGCACTCAACGTGATAGCTACCGCTGCGTTGTCAAGATCTTCTCCGACAGTGACCGTTATATCGCGAGTATAATTTTAGTCTCGTTTTAGCCGATGTTGACAAAGCCACTTACCGGTATCAGAAAAAGTCGTTGCCACGGGCATTTTAGGACGTCTTCCTTGTGTCCTCCGCCAAATTTGCTAGGTGACCTGCAAAAGCAAACAGACTTTAGAGGGGGAAAAACTCCAGACAAAACTGAAGTATTGATTAGCAAACGATTGCAACATCTCCGGCAGGAAGGCACTTTTGCAGAAAATAATTTCCTTCCATCATGGAGGGCCCAACTATCGTGTTTTCAATCTGCCTAAACAAGCTTCCCACCCACATTAACTGCAATCCAACTCACTTAGGAACTATTAATAGACGTCCCTGCAGTTAGTGCCTTTGTGTCCGTGGGGGGAATATTACGAACAGATGGAAAGATTGAACAAGCGGGTGAGTGAGCAGGCCAGCCAACGTTTGGCTTAGAGAGGATCTGTTGATTCTAATTGATCCATTTAACATCAGGCACCATGAGAACCAAAACCGGGAGTTCCAAAACTGGACTGTCAGGTGACCTGGTAATGTAGGAATGTAAACAGAGAATAGTCACGTGATCGGGGGGGGGAAGAAAAAAAAAGACTGCTAGTAGTGGCAATATGTCAAGTGGGCGGGTCGAATACGAGTGGGTTTCAATAACAGGGATGAAGAAAGTGCACAGCTGTTGAACTGGAGATGCCGGCATGAGAAGATGCTAATTTTTGGTTGCTATGACAACATATCGCAATGGTAAAAGCAGTGCTACGGCAGCCCCGGCAATGTCACTGTAGGGTCACACTTGTGTACATATCTGAACCTCAGATTAAAATTTAAAATGATTGTGCGCACTGAATCGCACAACAAGGAATACAGTTTGACAGATGTGTTTACACTACAAGTATTGATTATCATTATCACATGCTTAAAGAGCTTTGGGGGATAAATAATCAATATGGATTTGCTCTTTAATGCCACATGAGCCTTCCTTCCGCCCGAGGGATGTTGTGTTTGCGCAGGGAAATGCGGAGCTTGTTAAAAGTATAAATACAAGGATTTCTATGAATTCTTTTTTTTTTTTAATGCCCTCATTTTAGCATTATGGTAAAATGAATTGGATTCTGATTGCTTGCTCTTTGTTGGTGACACATTTTGGCTTGTATTTTTTTTATGACCTTTGCAAGTTTCCATACAACAACCACCTAAAGGCGGCAGCATGTAAACACGCAACACACATGCACAAAAGCACCGGCCAAACAAGACTTAATCCACATATGGAGCTTGGCGTCAGGCCTAAAAATAACCCCGTGCTCCCACAGGTTCAACTCCTCTCATTACTTTACAGGGAAAACTGCCGTATCCAAGACAACTGTGAGCGGCTCCTCACTGCCCCCCCCTCCCTGTGCATTGCCATGGCAACAGGGGAAATGGCGTAAAATAATGACGGAATTAAAACTCATGCTATTTAAAGATGTGACGAGCTTAATTAGAGTTGATCAGATTTACAGTACATGGAATATTCGCATAGCAGCCACAAAAAGCTCAAATATCAAGAATTGTACATTTAAGTGGGAAATTAAAAACTAAATAATGAACCAGATAAACACATAGCATCACCACACATTAAGTAACCGCCATAAAATATGAGGAGCTAATAAAAAATGAAAGTCATGTATACTGAATAGCACCATCTGGCTCAAGGAAACAAGCTGAGAATCCCCCTAGGAGAATTTGTTTTGTATTCACCAACCACGACTAATGCCCCCATGACAGACCATCCATTAGTTGCTGAGATGTTTTGGTGTGTGTGAGCGTATGGGGCGTTTGAATAATTTTAGCATTTTCTAAAAGTAAACGTGCTATTTTTAACTGCGTATAGCACGTAAATAAGAGATGATTCAGTCAGAAGGAGGTTCAAGCGATGCTGACGACTGTTATGAATAACACCAAAACATGGCGCTATAAAAAGGTACCTCTATGATTAAATCGAATGTATTTAAATCTTACGGTGGCAATCTGAGGTCAAGAACACACTTTTTAAGTACTGCATTAAGAATACACACGAGTCATGGAAAATTGTAACATTGCACTCAGGAGATTTCTGAGCCAATTTGACTTAAAACCTTAAACATCCAAATTAAAAACTGATAGGAAATATCTTTAGTATCGGGTCTTTAAAATGAAATTTATGAAATATATGTTGAATATAGGATCATTTTTGTGCTTTTCAAACATTGAATACAACTGAGATCATATGGTTGCACAAGTGCGCACACCCTCTTATAACCGAGATGTGACCTGTGTTCACATTCAAACTCAGGTGACTCAGTTTAAGGATGACCACTTATGAATTCGTTTTTCGTCGACCCCAATGTTTGCAATGGGGGTCCAAAACAACTGTGCACGTGCCCTGCAGGCGCGCATGCGCACACTCCAGCGTTATTAAAAATACTTTGGATATTCAAATATCGACGTTTACAGATGAAAAAAAACGTAATAATGTAAAATACCACTAAACTGCCAATGTTGCAATTGGATAATGAATACTGTACTTCACGGTAAAGGCGACACATGACGTCACTGGACAGGTGCAATGAGGGCAGTTATGCTCACACAATACATATTTATTATTTATTACGGCCACTATTTAGCGTGTTTATAAGCATTGGGCGGAATCTATGTAGCTATTTGTGCGTTACTGTGGACTTATAGGTTCGGTAAAACACAATTACTGAGAGAAAAAAAAAAAAAAAAAGACAAAAAAAAAAAAAAAAGACAAAAACGCATTGATAACAAATTGGCCGTTTTTGTGTTCGACGTTCCCTCCATGGAAGGGACTTGCCCGCTCACCTTGATCCCGGAGTCGCGTTCCTGAGAGCGGCTTGTGAATGCAACTCGGCTCGGTGCAGCTGGTGTCGGCGGCAGGTCTTGGTTAATCCTCGCAGTTACTTCCAGACGTCAACCGCAACCCACTCAGCGCGCTTGCCTTAAGACGAAGAAAAACACTTATTTGATCTTTGAATCGTACCGTTTCTTCGATCTTCTTCAATAAGGTTTGCAGATGGAGAATAAACGTCACGGTGCAGTACAACAATACACACACATACACGAGTCGACAATGGATCGGAACCTCCTGTCAGCGAAATTAATGAGCTGCCTCTTGGTAGAACAGTGACCTCTTGTGGCGCTATTTTGCATCACACCCATTATAGATTACAACTAACCAGTTTTAAACTGACAGACCGTAATTAAAGAACAGAGTATGAACAATCCAAAATAAAACTGGATTGACTCATAACTTTTATGCCATTATTTCCTTTATTGTAAACTTATTTTTCTCATACAAATTATTTACAATGTAGGCCACAAAAACAAAGAGGTGTACAAAGAGAAGCAATGCAGACAAATAGAACAAAAAACATGCATGCATATCGATCAATTGAAATAGATTATTTAGATGCAGGGTGACCCTCCAGGAAAATCACAGCTTTGATTGTTGTTGGATTTTTTTTTTTAGGAGGACGAGTCAGCGTTTTCATCAATTACCATCCACTGTTATAGTCTAAACTGTAAAAAAAAAAAAAAAAAAGAGAATGGTTAGGCACACTGCAACCACATTCATTGTGCCTGTGCTTCCATAAGTGTAATGCAATTGAATAAAATTAAAACAATATTTAGATGGACAGTGAGCCCTGACATATCGTGGTGGATAAGCATACTCCAAATGTTTTTGAACATTAAAAATTTAAATGTATATTTAAAATAAAAAACTATTGCATGGAATTCTGAGATGAAACATGATACATCTGGAGCCCACTGTGATTAAATTAGGATGATATTTGATGGAATTTAGTGATGATCTGAATCTTGATCACTCACCGTGGTTCAGTGTCTTGGCTTGGATCTGCACCAAACAGCAGCCATGCCATCGCCTGCTCAGGGGATGACCTTTTCCCATATCTGAACAAAATAAAAAATATTACAGGATACTATCATATAGTAAGGACTCATTTTCGGCACAGATTCGGACAAGCTTGTCTGCCATTGTCTAGCTTCCAGAAATCAATGCTTGACTACTGAGGAGTAAAAGCCGCATGACACTATGATAAATCTAGCCTGTGTAATTACACAGCAGGAGTATAAATGATGCCTAGTGTACTAAATAACACCCCATTGTGTGTGTGTGTGTGTACACTCTTGTACCCGTGCGACCAGTTTCCACTTAATGACTCGAATCGGTGATGTAATGTTTGGCAAAGCTGAAATATGAGACTTTGTATTTGATCAGGGAGCCGTTAACCTTTTAGACGAAGACACTTTATCACAAATTGCTCCTATAAGACGTCAAGCGGTAAAATGACAAAGCTGCTACACAAAGTTTGTAAAAAAAAAAATAATCAAATACTGTGTAGAGGAGGGAAATACGTTTTGTAGCTTTCTTCTAATTATGCAGAAAAGTACAACATGTTGTGTGTCACCTCTGCCTGGTGATGAGGTTGACATAATGCCTGACGGCGGCCTGGTACTTGGCCCAGTCCTCCGGAGAAGCGTTGGTGCCGGGACTCTCGGGTTTGGGAGGGTAGGCGTCGGCCAAGCCGCTCCAAAACACCAACAAGCACACGAGGAGTGCGGCGAGCATCATGCACGGTCTCAGCATGTTGGATGGACCCTTGAAGAGGAACAACGCAGCAGTCATGCACAGTCCTTCTGGGTCGCATGGTTGTATTAATATATCATCACATAATTATCAAAACAAAATGAAAACCTACTTGTTGGAAGTCTCCTGGAGAGTATTGGATGGTTGATAATGATGCTGGTGGTGGTGGTGGTGGTGATGCTGGTGCCCCGACTTGCTCCTCTCCTCCGTTTGCCGCCCTTTTATAGTGAGGCGCGCATACCTGATGCGTGCTGCTGAGTAACACTAAACCACACCTCTTACTTTTCCCGCTACTCTGCCACGCGGCATTGCGTAACTTGGAATCATCCGTTCATTAAAGATTATGTATGCTATTGCTCATCATTTTTTTTTTAAGTATTTTGGTGACCATATTAGCTCAACATATTTTAAAAAGCTTTCAGTACAGTGTACTATTTATGAACGATTGTACATTCTGCCCTCTAGTGGACGAACATGGAATTGTTCTGCCTGTCACTATATGTCACTATCATAAATATATGAATAATCCATCCATTTTCTGTACATCAATGATGAACACATTTAGATTTTTTCTTTTTACAAAAAAAAAAATACAATATCAATTTGTGCTTAGGGTTCATTTTGAGGGAGATTGTTGTCGTCAGGATCACTAAATTGTTTTGACTAATCTGATCTGCAAAGACTGAATATATTTCTCTGGGTGGTAATGAAATGATGCAAAGGATCAAATCTCTCTCAGGTGGTCAAACTAGTCGATTATGTTTTTTATGACCTTTGCAGAAGCTCCAGTTTATCTTGGATCTTCACAGTCTGCTGTTCAGGTTGCTTATCGTTGCGCGCGTTCATCTGTTTGCGTTCGCGACAGAGATAGATATGCGCATCGATGCTTTTGTTATTTGTCTTTTTTTTTATTGCTTAATCGCTTGGTGCCATTTCGCGGGGTTTATTTGCTTGCTGTGTTGGGGACACTTGCTATTGCGTTTTTTGTTAAAATGATGCTATGGAAGCAGGAGCACGTTTTTCTTATGTCACCTCACATGTCACAAAAAGTATAGAAATTAAGGCAAAAAACTGCGGTCACTATACACCAGTGGCATAGAAAAGATGAACAAAGAAACAACTCATTTGTATCATTTCAAACTATATTATCATATTATCTGGAGTAAAAGACTAATGATTTTCAGACCAATTAAATCAAATTGGACAATTTCCCTCGGCACATTAGTGGAGCGCTGACGAGACGCACACCACCTCTAATGGGATCGACACAAAAGTCGCCGTAAAAATTCTGCCATTAGGAAGATATTAATGTTCACTGCCGAGTGACGCCATCGGAGGTATTGCAATAACGAAACACGTTTATTGTTGTGGTTGGAGGTGCTTTAGGGCTAGGAAGGATGATTTTATGAATTCACACCACGCGGAGTTTAAGATCAATATTACGGGAAAAATGTGGTTGTTTAAGTTAGTTTGTGTATTTATTAAACTATCAAGTAGCAGCTGAAATGGGCCTAATTATGTTACAAAAATAGTCGTTTTTAACTAATTGTCCATTTATATTTGAGCGAGTAATACACATGTTGCAAATGCAACTTTAAAAATGAATTTTAAGGGATAAAATCATGTTGCTTAGTAAATGAAGGACACGTGTTGGTCGGGGGCTCCCATGAGACATGAGACAGTTCTACAGTCATGAGCTGTTTATAGAATAGTAAAAAAACATTTTTTTTTTTTCTTTCTCAAGGCTTGTCCCCAAGCGCTTGTCAAAAACACAAGTCGATTTGGGCCGAACTCCCAGCTGGTGGCCTCTGTGGACCTCCTGCTGGCAATAAACAAGCAGTGCCATAAAAGGCTGGAAGTGGATTCTAAGATTACTGATTGATTGCTCGGACCATCTCTCAGCAATTATTGTACCATCGTTCAAAGTATGATTAGAGGAAAGCCCAACTGAAGTGAAAATGGATTAAAAAAATACATTTTGAGTAGTCCCGGGGTGAAGTCGCCCTGTTGTAACTATCTGATCCTTAACGGTGGCCTTTCCGGAACATTTCAATTCTACTCCAGTAATCAACATCTCAGCGTTGACTTTCCGGTGCTATAAAAGTCAATGGGAAGAAACAACGATGTGCACAGGACAAACTCATTAGCTGTCCGCAGTGTTTGCATGTGAACAAGTCAGATAAGAGCAAAGAGGCAACAGTTCAATTTTTCACACGCCGCTAGCGCTTAGTTAAAACCCTCCCGTGGAGAAGCTCTGATAGAAGGAAACTTTACTTGATCGCCAACTTTGCCATGCCTTGTCTGAAATTTGACCTTTTTCTTAGCCGTCAAAGTTCCACTCCGGATAAAACATCTATTTGCCTTACTCAAGCAGTTTACACACGCAAGCATGATGGAAGCGCAATCTCCCGGGAGAAAATCCGACTCCTTCCTGTCAAACGCGTGGAAAAGGGGGGTAATGATGTGTTTTTATTCCGTCTTATCTCTGTCAGTGAGACACTTATCTGAACAGAGTGCTTTTTAGTCGGACATGACATGAGGGAGGGGGAAAAAAAATTAAATAATTGCCAGAATCGTTATTACATGCACATACAATGATGAATTGGAGAATTTCAAATGGTAAAATTCACTCTGGTGTTTCGCTACCCTACATTTAACTTAGCATCGTCAGTGTTGCATTATTAGCTAGTCATTGTCCACCATTAGCAATAACAATATTTGTCATTATGTACCCCAATTGAGGCAAGGATTAGCTAGCCAGATGCAGCTCACATAGGAAACGTTAGTTTAGTACCTAGTATTACCCCATTTGTGCTTTTAGTGACCACATTTGATTTTTTTTTTTTTTTACATAATGAGGCATTGGGAGACAAACTGGAGAACTGTTGATAATTTGTTGCTGTATACTCTATGTTGTCTAAATGGATCCTCTGAGCGTCAGTGAGGAGCGACCGCTGGGGGGGAAAAAACTCGTCATATTTCTCCGGGCTAGTATGTTATGGACACTGGCTATTTACTGGCATAAAGACTGAGACCGTGCACGTCAGTTGTTTTCCCAAATAGCGGCGTCTCGTGTGATTCTCCCGTCCCAAGAGGAGCGCGGCTACTCAAGTCTGCTTCTGACTAAGAACCATTTGTCTTTGCCGGGAAGCAGAGCGGGCCAATTACAGCGGCGGGCCCGACTTACTGATGCTTTCATGAGCAGGCCGGCAGCTTCAGGTAACTCTGATGGATGACGCAGGCGACCGGCCTTACGAGGCTTCAGGAAAAAGGTTGATTTGATTTCGAGGGCGGTTCTAGGTTTTCACTCGTCAGTACCATTTTTAAGAGACTATTTGAAGGATGGAATCAGCTTTTGATATCTTCTCCATCAACCTGTTATGATTCCCTGGCAACTTAGTATTTGCGTTTTGCTAGTAAGAAATGCACCTATTCAGATTTCTTTGCAAGCTGCCACAAGATGGCGCCACATCTAAGTCTAATAGTAAAAATTGAATTGATAGAATGGAAGGGGGGGCTGGAGTGACCATCTCATTTCATCTAAAATCTTTACATGTAGAGGAGCTAAGTTTGGCCCGGGTTGTTAGCGGAAGATAGTCTATATCAAGATTGTAACAATATCTACAAGAACAGAATAACACGCCTCGATCTCGATCAGAAATGGCGTGCAGCTTGTGATAGTAAAATCAGGTCAATTTTTACTAAAAGTGGAGAAAAAGATTGACGTTACCTGTTAGAAGCCACGAAAACCTCGAGTGTTTCTTTTTTCCTCTTCCCTTGCTGATGGATCTAGCAAAAATCGATTCTGGGAAGTAATTACAACAAGTGTGATCCACTCAACACTGAACGTCGTTAACAATGTTCAATAAGAGCAACTTACCCTTTTCCCTTTCTATTCCAAGTGGCAAATTGATTCATTCTGGTTGAAAGCAAAACTCAAGGACTTTTGTATGGATCAACATTGGTAGTTAAGATCTGCTTTCTTGTTTTGTGTCACCTGAAACACACTCATAGTTTGATATCAATCACTTTGACTCTGGCTTGGAGGTACGAGTGTACCCGACTGGTCTTATATCATTAGTGGCTTTAAAGAAACACAGACAGGTAATATCAGAGTAGCCAGAAGCGAGTTTGACAGATACTTGCCTGAGAGATAAACAGAAAAATATTGAGAATTCAGTCCATGAAGATGAACTGTTGGGAAGCATTTATATACTTATATTTAAGTGGTTCAACTTCTTTTTCTTGTAACTTTAGATATTCCTCTATTTTCCTGATCGGCAAATTTAAAATGCAAATAAGCATCCCGTCAGTTGCCTCGTGTGTGCACTTACGTAAAAGATGAATGATATAAATCGGGCCGGGCATCTTTCACTTGCACCAATAAAAATGTCTGCTTGAGTAAGTAATGACTCTCATTTGTCTGTGCTGGATCAGCGGCCGAGCTCGCTGGCGAAAAAGTTATCACGCTGCCAATACCACAACCAATCAACCGCTTTATAAAGTGAGACATCACGTTACAAATGTTTAATTCTTTTCAAAGACCGCTTCAAATAAGTTTTCCTCAGAGCAGCAAAATTTATGAGCATTATTTCTACCAACATAAATGCACATAATAATAACAGAAAACTATCAAACTAAGCAGCGAAATATACATACTCTTTGACTGGCCATGATTATTCTTGTTTTTAATTTGTTTTGTTGTTTTTAATTGTGTAAAATACACGGTCACAAAATTTGCCATTCAATTCCTTGTGAGACAACACCGAGCTGGGAAGAGAAAAAAATTGAAACAGTTGGACGTGCATTTAAAAGTTTAGAGAAGGTCAAATTAACAAATTAATTACATTCGTATATATACATAGCTCTCGGACATGATTTTATAGCAAGGTCTTTAAATATACTTTTAAAACAACAAGAACACAATCAAATTGAGAGCGCGAGAGCGATTGATAAGACAAAAATATTGACGGAGCAGTAACTCTGTTTCAGCAGTTTTTACAAGCTAACAAACTTCTCACAAATAAGCCCAAAAATGAAAATTTAAAATTAACCTACAGCAGTTTCGGTCAGCTTAAAAAGCAGGATTAGAGTGGACGGTCATTTTCAATTACTACTAGGTTGCGTCGAAATACTTCCTAATTTGTTTGTCTTTCAAAATGTACACCTTCTCAAACTAAATAGGCCTGAAATTGCGCGTGAAAGCCCGATAGCTCAAACTTTTTGCAAGTAGTGTATTATGAAAAATGGCCAGTCAAAGAGTGAGTTCATATGGATGAGACACCTTGTGGCTGTGCACAATAAAAGCGGCTCATTCTGGCTGTCCATTCTGCAGCCAAAACAAAATTTAACAGTGATGTCCCATTTTCTCCGCTTCTTCAGCTTCTTTCTCCAACAGCGACTCCACCATCTTGGGAAGGAAAACTTCAAGAAAATGAACCAAGTCCTGAAAAACTCCAGATGGGTCGCTGCACGGCTCCAAGCTCAACACTACCTTTGTGCTTTCTGCCTCACCCACCATGTGGGGCTGAATCTTGAACTCCAGCGGTCTCTCGATCGCCACTTCTTTCTCAATGATGCGATCTGTGACTTGGGCCTCGAGCTGCATGCAGCTGCCTTCGGGCCTCAGGTCGGTGTCTTTGATTAGTTCTCGCCGTACTTTTCTCCTGCCGGCCCACACGGCGTGTTTCTGGCCCCACAGCCAGTAGGGCTTGCCCCTTTTGGACATCCTTGGTTTTTTGCCTTGAGGGGAAACCGACATGTCGTCGTCGGCAGCAGAGAGTCGCCGCTTGGCGCCCACCGCGGCGAGATTCTCCATGCTGCCGTTTACAGACATGTTGAGGGAGTCTGAACTGGTCTCCATTTCTGCTGAGACGTCTGCGGCCGAATCCCCAGAAAAGCCAAAACCCGATGAGACAGTGAGGTCACATCTGAGGACACTTTGGAAGATCTGCTCCACAGCAGCGCACACCTTTTCGAACCACACCGGGCGGAAATCATCTTTGGCCGTGCGGAGGGCTTTGGGAAGCGTGGATGGTTTGAACGGAATGCTGATTTTCAGCTCGTCTTCTTTGGTTTGCGCCACTCCGCCGCTGGGGGTGAATAAACGTACAAGGCCCCAGGACTTTCCTTTGGTGGACTTCTGCAAGTACTGGAGGCTGCGGCAGTACTTCTCGGCGTCCTGGCAAGCCTTCTGGAAACATCTCTGGGAGCGCTCATTCAAGTTCCCTGCTACGTTGTGGGAAAGCTCAAAGGGATCCAAAACATTGAGGGGGCCTAGTTTAGGTCCACGCTTGGTGGGGCTTTCCTCCTCGTTATTTTTGTGACTCAAGTCTGTGACTGGGATTGCATGCCCCTCCCGCAATGATATAACACTACTTGCAAAATCAAACTTGGCATAGAAGGAGAAGAAACCAGCCAAAAGGGTGCCTGGCAGAAACGACATCGAAATTCATCTTAGGACTGAACGAGTTTGAAAAACCATCTAATTGCGATTGTTTTCTGCAGTTGCATTCTAATATGTAATTTTTTTTCAAGGTTCTCTTTCAACGTGTTATTTTAATAATCACGAGGACTAAATTCATTTGTATTGCGATAAACTATATCAGAAAAACTAATCTGTTGTTCCTTGTGGAGTGAGTCGAGTTCATTGCCACCACATACTAGTCAAATTGCAACTCGTACCTTAAAAAAACTTGCGAATTGGGTCTTATCCCAAGGCACCATTGTATATTAAAATAATGACGGAATCACGATGGATGGACTTACAGAGATCCTGGCTGTTTCCACTGGGGGGCACCGCGATGGGCTGACTGGGGAAGGTGCAGTTCCATCCTTCAATCACACATTCCTCTTCCTCACCTACAAGGTCAACAAACCTTTCACACATTGGAACTGGTACATGCCAGCCACACTTGCTTTTCCAATGTAAATACAAGACTAAATCAACTTGACTTGTTCAGAAACATTTGTGTATGACTTAAAAATGTTGCATTAGCATTTTATTATTTACATTATGAGACACAGCAAATACGTTACTATGATGAGCTCACTATTTGGCAGAGCCAGTCATCACTTACAGGCCATGTCTTTGAGGCGCTCCACAGTGGGGAGAACGGGAGGCTCACAATTTTGCAGGAAGAAGATGACAAGCAGCGTCAAAGCATAGTTGTTGAGCAGTGGACCGGAACCGCTGGGGTTACCTTTGGGTTACAACACAAACCTTGTGACAGGAGATTTTACTGGAATAATACGTTATCAGCAAAATCAGAGTGACTGATATTAGAAAGTTCTTCAGGCAAGGACAATGACTTCTCAGCAGGACTTTTAATTAGGTTGTAGGCTGTGCCTTTCACTTCGAAAATGAGAATATTGTGATTTTTATTAATCCTGTAAATCAGGGGAGGTTTTGTGTTGTAAAACGTGATTAAATACGGTAGTTTATTTGAATTGGGGAGTGGGGCTGTCATTTTTTACTTTACCAATTTAATATAAGTTTAAACAAAACATTTACTAGTAATACAAATGTATACAAATGTCTTCATTTTGTATAGTATGTATTATAAACAAAAATATTTAACCTGTTTTTAATGTACTACATGAAAAAATATGTAAAATGACTTATTTTAAAGGGGAAAACATTTTAATGCAACACACAGCACAGGATTTCTGATCATGTAAAATGCCCGGTGGGCCAGATAGAATCCAAAATAACAAGTAAACAGAAGTGAATTTCTACTGACATCTAGTGGCCAAATATAAAACAAAACCTAAAGAGAAGAATCAAATCAATGTGTGTATGTAATCCACTTAAAATTCTCACTGAATTGGAAATTTTACCTGCCAGTTGGTTCTGTTTGGCCCAGTAGCGTATTGTGAACACCAGAGGCCTCAGTCTCTCGTCTATTCCTGAGCATAGCTGAAGGAAGCGGGTGTTCCTTACGGCCAGACTGAGGAGGCAAAACAAGTTTTTAAAAATATTACATTAATATTAAGAAAAATAATAAAAGAGCATGAAATATAATCATGTAAATCAACCTGTTGTTGATCGTGATGTCCCCTTGCAAGTTGAGCTCGCGGTGATGAAATTTGACCACCGGGAGGCGGGCACTGCTGACCACATGGACTTTGTGCACACTGGGCACGCAGCGCCTCAAGATGGTCGCCACCAGGTCCAGAATCTCGGCGGGGGAGGCCGCGGACAGGTCGATGTCAGACAGGATGGAGTCCTCCGAGTGGCCATCGTCTGACATGCACTCAACTGCCTGATACCGGAGGATGACAAATCAATCCAAAGTAGAAGACGGACAACTATTTAAATTATGTCGCACCTCTGATGTACACTTGGCCCGGGCCTGGAAGACTTTTGTGTTCTCCAAGTCCAGAACCAAGTCCAGGTCACAGGCGTGAATGCCAAATGTGTTGACAGATGAGCCGAATGGGAAAATCTGGCTATCTGTAAATTGCACATGACAGGAGACTTATAAAAATAAAGTTGGGGGATGTTTTTATAATATAACTTTTTTGAGTTGAGCCTTTTTCATTGCCAACTCAAGCTGAAACAAAGAAAAATAATAAAAGGATTTTGGATACCTGGAAAAAACTCCACAAAGACCTCCTGCAAGAGTTGCACCAGCAAGTTTCGAGCCTTTTTCTCAGTATCTGCAAGCTGGAACCGGTCCTCAATGTACTGCATCTGAGCATTAACCTAACGGAGACCACATTAGTTAAAAAAAATCAAGTCTAAAGAGGAACTAACCTGTTTAAGAAATCCTTGCTTTGGCCTCACTCGTGAGTTTAAGGATAGATTTTTAACATTACTTACAGAAGGAAGCTGACAGAGTTGTGGTTTTAGGTGATCCAGAACTTGCTGCAAGTTCTGCATGTCACACTTATTTTTGGGGATGTACTTGAATTCCTTCTTCTCCCGGGGTTTGACACGCAGCTTGAGTCCTTTCATTTTATGCTCGACGCAGGTCAAGGCTGCCTGAATGCTCTCTGTCTCATTGAATTGCACAATGGCAAACACACCCTGGAGATGCAGAAGGTCACCGCGTAAACAATTTGAACTCAGTTTATGAAAAAGATCAAATAAAAACAATCGCCTGACTTTGTCTTTGTCCACGATAACGTCGGAAACGGCTCCAAATTGCTGGAAGTAGTCCACCAGGTCAGCCTCTGAGATCTCTGGTTTTATGCCGCTGACAAACACGCTGTGCTGCTCCTGGTTCTTCCTGGTGGTTCGCACATTGCTTAATGTTTGGTGCTTTCGCCCTTTGACATGCTGATCCACGCTTGATTCTAAAGATGGAGCACCACAAACAGAAATTAAAGGGAGAAATACAGAACAGGAATACATGGCAACTAGGCTTCTAACTATGAGAATTAGTTCCACATGGCTTAAATTTCACCACCCAGTACTAGTTATTTGTAAATTTGTTATTTTACTTTCACTTCAAGTTTATATTTAGACATTGCTGTGTAAAAAGCTAGCTAAAGTAACGAAGCTCATTTAGTGGCGTTGCTTACGGTTTGGTAGGTTGACGTTGCATAAGACACAGTGAAAACCCCTAGGCGTCGTTTTAATGTCACTTTTGGATTCCATAACTTATTTAAAAAAAAGAAACTGAATTACAATTATCTTATTAAATACAAAAAAATGATGACAGGAATACTCAGTGTTCCATGTGTCGCTCAAATCTCCCTCCAACGCGGGACAAACGTTAGTTCCGGGTTTACCTCCAAAAGCTTCCGGGTTGTTCCAACTGCGCTTGAAAAGGTTCCGTGAATTTAAAATCTCAAGGACAAACAAAAACGCATCTTTTAAGTACTTATACATAAAACATATACACACACCCATACATAAAATTATGTATAAACACTTTTTTTCTTAAAGGTGTAGCTCATACTGTGAGAAAATCATAATTATTGCCAATCACATGAGTCTTAAGAGAAAGCTTCATTTTGTTTTTAAAAATTCTTGCTCTCTGAAATTGCAATTTTTCACAATAAATGAAAATGATTCAAATAAACGCCCACCAATTTTACAGGTGGAAAACCTCTAATTCAAGTGAAAGACATTGTAAATCAGAAAAAAAATACACAAAAACGCAATTTTATTTTCTGCCACAATTATAACACAGCTCAAAATCATGTCATGACAGAAATACGTTTGAAACGTAATTTAATTAAATTCCCTGATGTTAAAAACAACAACATAACACAATGCTTAACTTTTCCTGATAAAAATTCAACATAAGACATAATAGTGCCAACTAAAACACTTAAGATTAAAAAAATAAGAACTCATTCTGAAAAATTGCTCTAAACAGAGGCGCTCATTTCTACTGCTTTTACTCATTTCTTAGCTGATCTTCCTCTTCTATTTTTCGGCTGAGCCTCCGTCTCATCAGTGTTGACCTTGCTGGTGGACTCATTTGCGACCTTTGCCCCTCGCCTAGCTCTCTTGGCAGGCTGAGGCTCCACTGCTTTTTCTGGGAGGTCATCTTCAGTTTTATCTGCACTTTCAGACTGGCTTTGCGTCTCGGTGTGCACACGAGGGTTTGACCTCTTGCCTCTGACCACTCTCGTGGCTCTTTTAGGGATCTCTTGGACTTGGACCTCCATGTTCCATTTCACTGTTTTTTGTGGTTCTTGCACAGTGGCGTTTGAATGGCTGGTGGCACTTGACTCTTTTTTGTCGATTTGAGCCATTTCTGTTGAGGATTTAGCAACTGGCCGTCTCCCCCTTTTGACTGGTTCTACTGGAGCTGGAGCTGACTCTGGAGCTTTTTGGGCCTCCTCGCAGGCAGAGGCCAGCCCTCGTCGCACTCTCTTAACCGGAACGGCTTGTTTCACGTCATCTTTCAAACTGGTTTTGATTCTTCTCCCCCTTTCTTGCTTGTGTTCATCTTCCGTTTTATCTTCTGGCACCTCTGAGATGGGAGCATCTTCGGCAGGTTTTGCTCTGCTGCTTCTGTGGGATTTTTTGGGTGGGTCATCTTGGTTCTCTGCGGGAGGAGGCTCAAGTGCCGCTTGCTTTGGTTTTCGCACGGCTCGTTTTGTTTTTGCAGAAGCAGGTTGACTTATCTGCTCTGGTTCAGAAGCCTGTGGTGCTTCTGCTTCAACTGGGTTAAGATTTTCTCCATCAACATTTTTCTCAACCTTTCTGCCTCTCCTCAAAGTTTTTGGAAGCTGCGGGGTTCCAGGCTGTGCTACCATGGAAGTCTGCTCGAGCTCTTTTTCACGCTTGGCGTTCCGTCCTCTGGTTCCTCTGGCAAGAGGCTTGGACTGAGTATCTGTTTCCTCAGAGGTGACTTTGAGTTCCTCTGGCTCAACCGTCTCAGCGATGACTTTCCTGCCTCTTCCTTTTTTGTTCGTGGGTGCTGGTAGCGGAGCTTGTTCCATGTCAAGTGTTTCTCCTGGCTCGGTTAGATCAACGGGCTCTTGCTTCGTTTTCCTGCCCCGGCTAGGCTTCACGATCGAGTTCTCTGCGGGAGTCTTGGAATCCTCTTGGCTGGTGTTAGTTTCTGAAGTTTCGGTCACCGCATCTTTCTCTGGCACTATTTCAGGCGGAGCGTCACAAGTTTCTGCCTTGGTCTTCCGACTTCTGGTAGTTTGCCTCCCCGCGGTCGGGGCGGTTGCTTGAATTCTCGTCTTTCTTACGGCCCTGATTGGAGCAGAGAGGACCTCTTCCTCCACCGGTTTGCTTCTTCTCCCCCGAACAGACTTCTTTTGAACAACAGGGACGTCTTCCTCTGCTGCAGTCTCCACTTGTTGCAAACTCTCGGTGGAATTTATGGCTTCCGTTTCATGGTGTTCAGTTGCCATCTGCTCCTGGTGGTCATCACTAAGTTCCTTGATATCTAAACCTGGTGAATGCAAATGAGAAACGTCGGCGTAATTTAACTTAAGGAAAAAAAACATGTTAGGTCTTGAATGATAATGCAACGTAGGCTCACCTTTGGGCTCTGGCAAAGCTTCGGCGGCAGCTTCAACTTTTTTAGCATATCTTCCTCTTTTAGGCTTGGGGGCAGCTTTCGGTTCTTCAGCGGGTGGTTCAGTTGGCTCTACCTTTCTCCCCCTTCTTCCTCTGACAGGAGCAGAGACAACGGGTTCCTGAGATGGTTCCACTATTACCGGTTCTGCCGCTTTGGTTCTTCTGCCACGGACGGGTTTCTTGGGTTTGGTTGAATCCATGGAGGCCGTGTCCATTTCCGTCACTCCGGAAACTTCAGAAGACTCACAACTAACGGTTGGAACAGCTGCTAAAATCTCAGTTGTCTCTGCTGAAACAAGATGGGGGTGGAAAATATTAGACATCTTTAATTTGTGCGAGTCAATTTTATGATTATGACGTGCCGTACCTTTAATGATGTCCGTTTGACAAGCGCTATGGTTCACACCTGCTAAACTGTTGTCCTGTGCTTGGACAGAAAGTACCGTACCTTCTGCTACGTCCATCTCATGACTCACAAGCTGTTCTCTAAACTGTAAGAGATGCATAAAATTGAGAAATTAGCAATGCATGCAGCCAGATATCACTATAAATTCTGTCCCTCATTCCATCCTTCACCTCAGCAGGTTCCTCCATGAGCTCTTGAAGCCCCTCAAAGTCCTCCACGGGATCAATACCCCGCAGTCTGGGTGACCTCATGAGCCGCTTGATGCCAAAGTGCTCATCCACCGGTTCACTTCGCACTTTGGGAGTCTTCATGAGCCTGTCGATTCCGAGGGGGCCTTCAATGGGAGCGTGTTTTTGCTTCGGTGTTTTCATGATTCTCTTGCTAGCTAAGAGGCATTCCGCAGGGGAGCTGGTCACTTTAAGAGTTGACGGCTCTTGAATTTCTTCAGCTGTTGTTGGTAGCTCCTGCAAGGCTTTTGTCGGTGTCTCCAGAAGGTTTACCACCCCAGTGAAGGAAGCATCGGCAACTTCAGTTTTGAGGACTTTCTCTTGTAGGTCATTGGCTTCACTCTGTTTTGGAGTGGTGAAAATTCTTCTGACTCCAGTGAGGCATTCTTGTTGCTCAGCTTTCTTCTGCTTTGGTGTTTTCAGGAGGTTCCCTCTCAGATCCTCCAGAGGTTCAGCCTTCTGTTTTGGGGTCTTCAGGAGTCTCTTCACACCTGTGAGACACTCTGGGAGCTGCAACTTCTGCTTCGGGGTCGTTACGGCACTCGTCTTCATTTCGGTGCTTGGCTGTTTGGCGAAATCGGTCATCATCTCCATAGATGAGGCACCACTGATGAAGCTGGAGTCTTGACTGCCATTAAGGAGGCGTTTCACCGCCTCTTTGTTGTATCGGCCCACTTTTACCTTCGATCCGAGAGAGAGCGGCGACAC
Source organism: Syngnathus floridae (assembly GCF_059516105.1). Taxonomy (NCBI): domain Eukaryota; kingdom Metazoa; phylum Chordata; class Actinopteri; order Syngnathiformes; family Syngnathidae; genus Syngnathus; species Syngnathus floridae. The sequence continues at coordinate 6,339,322 of NC_142430.1, read as the reverse complement.
GGCCATCTCACCTGAAAATGGGTCGAGTCGTGATTTTCTTTTCTCCTCCCACTTGTTCCGAGTTCACATTCGGTCAAAGTGGACACCATACCTGGCTCCTCGGGAGTGTTCAACACAGAAGGATCAAATCCAGGTTGTTCATCAAGTATCAACGGAGCCGTCACGGAGCTGCTGCGGTTGACTTCCGATCTTCTCTTGCTCTCTTTTGAAGGCGTTTTAAACATTTCCGAGATTCCTAAAACAAAACATGGGATATAAAATGGAGGCCCAAGAAAACAAGACCAGGCGTAAGAATGTAATTACCTGACAAATCCTCATCCATATTCAGTTTTTCTCTTGAGATTGCCGTGTTGAAGATGAGTTTTGGTGCAGCGGCAACTGGGTGCGGAACTTTCTGCGTGAACGCTCGGCCCACAACAATGGTAGCAGGCGAGTCGGCATGTCCGGTGCTCGCGTGGCCCGGCTGCTTTCTCAGCGGAGTCTTCGAAAGTCAGACTAAGGTCAGCGCATGAAAAGATAACCATGCTTTGCTTGGACAGTAAATTTACCTGTGCTGTGGCCGCCGTCTTCTTCGCAATCCTTTTTGTCGGGACAGTACTTGTGACTGCATTTCTAACAGGCACAGGCGCTTGAACTTTGGCTCGGCCGAACTTGACCGTGTCAGCCCAAGACATCGTAGCTGAAAAAAATGTGGAAAAGATTTGACGAGGAAAAAAAAACAGTATGATGTAAATAAAACAGCAAGTTGTTTTGATGACATCATCATCATGTTTTTGTTCTTAATGCAAGTTAGCGATACCTTTCAGCGATGCTCGGGAAATGCCGCTTCTCCTTAAGAATTTAATGGCACTGTTCGTCAAGGGAGTCTTGCATGACTTTCTCTTCATGCTCTTCCTTCTCAAAGGGATTTTGGGCGTCGCCGTGACAGACTGCACCGGATCACTGGCGGCGGCGGCGTCTTTGGCAATCGGTGACGGGGTTTTGATGCGAGACACAGAAAACCGTCCTTTCAAGGATGGAATCTTCTTTTGGGAGCCCTGGGGTGTTTTTTGGTTGACATTTTCCTGAGGGGTAGGCCTGGGGGACATCCTTTTCACACTGGTGGGTGTTTCCTTGTTAGTTGAGCCCTTGGGCAAAGGCGTTTCCAATTTATTGCCGGAGGTCGGTGTGTTGGGTTTTGGTGACTTCACAGAGGGAGATTTATCTTTTGAAGAAGCCTGGGCCGAATTTGGCGACTTACGAGGAGAAGGTGTCCTGGGTTTTGGAGTCTTCTTTAAAGCAGATGGCTCGTTGGAGGATGGGGATTTTCCCTTTGGAGAGTTTTTGACAGGTGTTTTAGGAGATCGAGGGCTCTTCTTTGCACGACTTTCAGGATCCTGCAAAAAAACAAATTGGATTGTCAAAAAATAAAAAGAATCGCACCATGCACATTTTAAGGTTCAACCACAAGAGTCTCACATTTGGCAGGCCGATGACTGACGCTCGTCTCAGCAGCGATTGTTTGGCTTGAGTAAGACAGAAGCTTCTTCTTGGATTCTCGCCTTTACGCAAGGGAGTATCCGGGGGCAATTTTTTGTCAAACAACTCGGGAACAAGGTAGCTTCCGAAAGAAACGCGTTTCTTTTTCATCCGTGATGCCGGAAGATTGAGCAAAAGCTCTTCGCTTTTGCGTTTTCTTGAGACTCCTTGAAGAATAAAAACAAATTGAATGAATATCAGTTTGATCGGGAGCGGGGATAAATTGTCAATAATATAACGTTTACCTTTTTCAGTAGTTCTTGGTGAATTTTTATTTCGTGGACTCGGCATCACTTTGTCATCCTGGGTTGGTGTGACCTCCTTACTCCTACGTCTCATAGGCGACTTGGGTGTTGGAGTACAAATTTGCTGAACAGCGTCACTGCTGCTCAACTTCTGAGTATTGACATTCTGACCCGTCTGGAGTGAGCTCACTTCACACTTGAGATTTTCTGTACCTGGAGTCACCACATCAGAGACAAGAACCCGAGGGCAACTCTTACACTTTTTGTCAGACATCGGGGTGACAATTGTACTCTTAGTCTCTGCTGTGACTTCGCCATTAGAGACTTCGGCCGTTGATGTGTTTTGATTTGTGGAAACATTGCTTTTTCTCGGGGTCTGGAGGAAGGTGGCAGAAGATTTCTGAGGGGTCTTAACGTCCAGAGATTTTCTGATCATTTGATAGAGATCACTAAAAGGAGACGCCGTCTTGCTTTGCTGCACTTTACCATCTCCCTTGGGGTCCTCCCCCTTAGCCTGCTCCAGTGACCGCTGGATGCCGCGGTTGGTTCCATCTTTTAGATGGGGGTTGGGGGTTCCGGGTTTGCTCCCTTTGGCAAATTTCTTCGGTGTGGGAGGCGGAGGGTATTCAAACCTGAAATTAAAATCCATTCAGTATAGACCATCCGTTATCCATTTGGACTTTGCTGCTTTGTAATGTAGTTTGCCAAGGTATTGGCGCCACCTTGTGGCTACTTGCCAAATCACAAGATACACTGTTTAAAAAGTGAGTTCCTGGAGATTTAAATAATGGCCAACATTTTAAGGTACAATCATAGCCGCAGGCTCAGCGAGTACTTAAACAGATGCAGGCACAAAAACAAAAGAATGATAAGGAGTTAAAATATTTATGCCACCATTTTGTATAACGCACCTGAAAGAACGATCAACAATGGTTATGACATCTCCACCCTTTAAACGCTCAGACTTTTGTAGCACCTCCCCATTGATACGGGTCGGGTTCACTGAGCTCAGATTGGTTAAAATAACCTAGGAGAAAGAAAGGAAAAATTAAAATGCTTATTTTTAGCATTAGGACCCCAATTCAATGAGGAATAAAATAAGATGTATTGAAAATAATTTCAAATGCAACAACAGCAATAGCCCAGGCATGCACGTTCAGTGTCACTTGTGTTACCTCTTTATTTTCATTCAAATCAATTCTGCAGTGTTCCTTAGAAACTTGGGGAAGCTGAATACGAATGTCACAGTCAGCTTTCCTGTTGCAAAATGGACGCGTTGATAAAAATAAGTCAAACTACATAAAGGACTTGACAATATTTATAAAGTTGGAAACTTGAGTCAATTATGAAAAAAAATCACGATTATTTTGAATGATACTGAAATTATGTTTAGAAATAACATAAAATGAATGGTACAGTACAATGAATAATCAAATTGTGCATTTGAGCTCACCTTCCAAACAAGCACGATGCAGTAAGAGGAAATTCAGTGCCATCTCCTCCAGTCCGCTTAACCACGACTATCTTTCCATGCAGTGGCATTCTGGCAACGTTACCTTTAACCGAGAGAAAGATATTTGTAATCGTTAAACAAAACCTGCGCTAATCGGGGGAAACAAGAAAACACCAACAAATGAACAATCATCGATCGAATTATAACCTCGTGTACATTACAGTACGTGTTAGGAATTATTTGCTTCAACTCGAAACATCGCTCTACATTTCGCACAGAATCTTCAACAGGCAATTTAAATCAAAAATGATTTATAAAATATTAGCAGAAAGACAATAAGTGAAACTTCGTCAGCCATGGTATATTTAATAAATAATAAAAAGTAGGCTTACCTGGATTCTTTTAATTACACGTCGACCTCGGAAAATCCATACACGTACACACGGGGTTGTTGCGTAAATAAATGGTTAGTAAAATACTAATATCATTACAATAAGAGATTAAAGCCAAAACAGGTTAACCACGCGTAGCTAACGCAAAACTACTTACTACGAGGCATGCACCGGTTTTCTTTTTTTCTGAGCGAAGCTGTAGTATCCCTCCGCTTGTCTGTACAAAAAGCAATCTTAACATCAATATAACACGTCGACGTATGTATCAAGATGATTTAGAGAATGATTGTTTTTAAAAAATTAATTTAAAATCATTTTAGGTAGTCTTTCTACAATTCTATCGTTCTTTGAAGAACAGAACTATATTGTTTACAAATTTCGCGGAGGGATAACCCTTGTCTTATAGCGCTATCATTTTAAAACATTTGAAATTCCGCGCGAAGGACTCTGATTGGTCAAAACGCCACAATATCTGGTAGGCGGGGCCTGTCAGATAGCAGGTTTTTTTTTTAAAACGTGACGCATAAAGGACGTGACGCATTTATGCACAATATTTAGATTGTTACGACAAGATTACAGGTATAAACAAAGATAAAACTGATCTCATCTAGAGAGCAATTTTACCATTGACTGAATGAATGCATGAATGTAAACACAATTTAGCCAAATGATTTGTAGTTTTAATCGTGAATGGGGTTGGAAGGGGGAAAAAAGCATTGAAGGAGTTGTTGAAAGAGAAAAAATACACATTTCTGACACACACTGACCACACACACATTGTATTATTATTAAATGTTGGTTTTATTTTATTTATATTTTTTTATATTTTTTAAAATTTTCTTTCTTCTTCCCCCCCCCAAATCGCTTGATAATCTTGACAAAAAAATGCAACATATTCCATATTTCTGTCGTAATCCAGATAAGCCACAGAGTCAAGTTGCACGCTCTTTCGGGCAGTCCTGCATGTCGAGGGAAGCAGCTTGGACCATATGGATGTCGCTGGGTCGCTTTCAGTTTTTTTTATGTGTGACTGAAGGAAAATATCAGGGCTCAGTAGCAGAGTCTGTATGTGATGGAGGGGAGTGCAGTACAGAACATATACAAAGGACAGGCCAAGCATACAAAATGATTCCTTCCTGAGACGTTGGCGTGCGTGTGTGTGTACAGTAATGATAATCTAATCATGATGGAAGTGAAGGCGTTTTGGCGTAAAGTGATCACAGGGTGCAGGGTTGGTTAAAAAGTCATTCTACAAATCAGGTATCGGGACTTTAATGGAGTCTTTGGACACCCACTATAGCAGGGGTAGGGAACCTATGCCCTGTGGGAACATTTTAACCAGCCAATTCTAGAAAATAAACCCTCTCAAGGCACCACTGCATCAGAAAAAAGTTCCCTACCCTTGCACCACTGATGCAAATCAGCAATAAGTGAGACTCCCTTGTTTTTTCAATACAGTGTGTACAGTCCACCACTCTTCACATTTGAACTCTGAAGCTGCAAACCTGAGCCTGAAAAGCTACAAGTGGCATCCATGTTTTTTTTTTTCAAGAGCAAAAGAAACCACCACATTTGTTTCTGCTACATGGCCCAAAAAATGCTGGAGTGCTACTGTTATGAATACACACGCAAAGGTGGACAGCCAGTGATGTGGAGTGTGTGTGTGTGTGGGGTGGGGGTGTTAAGGGTCTGTCCAGTATTTAGTCGGACACAACATGAAAGAAATTCCTTCAGTAAAGTGTGCTCAAAATGTATTTTTTTCTTGAATCACAAACCCATGAACAAAACACATAAAAGGTATTCTTTAAAAAACAAATCATGTGAAGCCTAAAACTCTTCATAGTTTTAAAGAAATTAATACAGCTTATATACACAAACTCAAAAGGCTACTTAACCTTAATAATGAATCTTCATTAATTGGATTTCTTGAAAGGACCTGTGACCATATCATACAACCGAGTTCATACAATCATTTGTTTCCATGTTCCTGGAGGCAATAAAATAAGAAAGAACCTGGAAGAATAGGAAGAGATGCTCATTGCAACTTGTTTTCTGTGCATATTAGTGTGTGCGTGTTTGCATGTGTGTATGTGTGTGTCGTCATCTGAGGACTGGAAGGAAATGTCATTCTCTTTTGCTTTTTTTTTTTGTTAATTAGAATAATGTACACGTGTGATCAAACTATTTTTTTCCTCTCATGATGGATAAAACAGTGAGGGGAGTACAACAATCTGTAATCTCAGAAAACACACCCTCGTTACGGCCTCCCATTCAATCACGATAATTCCTGAACTTTTCTATATATTTATATATATCTGTGTACGAAATCTGTTTTATTTTTTTTATTTTTTGAAGCTGGGAAAAGAGAAAAGACCCAGAGTCTCTGAGGTGGAAGAAGGAGGCAGAAGAGGAGGAGGGTCTTTTGACAAGTCCCGAGCTTGTAGTCTGCATCTTCAACAGCAACGACAACAACAACGAAAAAAAAAAAAAAAAGTGTCTTGTGTTGGTCAAATCTGTCCAAAAGTCTGTCACATCCCATCCTGGCTGCTCTCACTTCCTGTGCTGCTTCAGGCGACTTTCCAACAGCCTTCTGGAGAAAGATGGAGGAGCAGCGGGAGGATGGGAGGGGGATGTGGGGGTCATCAGCAGAGTTTACGGTGTTGTCTCTGGGAGGCGGCGCGGCGATCCCCCGGCCGTACCTCCCCTCACACGAGGAAAAGCAGACCAGGGGGAAGGTCTCCATCTGGCATCAGTCAAGAACTTCTCCTTCACACCTTCTCTGACTGACCGGCGTGTGTGAAAACAAACAAAAACAAAAACCCCAACGTGGGCCGTTACTACGGCGATTGTGTGGCTGGACTGCTTTGGGCGGAGCTCGGGGACAAACTGGGGCTGCAGCTGCCCGGCGGAGTGGCGCAGGGACGGCCCCCCGAGGCGCCGCTCTCCAGGCCCTCGGAGTTCTCCAGCATCTCCTGGATGAGGGGAGGCATGGAGCCCGGGATCTCCATCTTTAGCGTGATGACACGCTCAGCACCTATTGAAAATAAAATAAAATAAAATTAAATTAAAATTAAATTAAATTAAAAGAAGGATTGAGGTATCCCTCATGTTGGGTACGCACCTTTAGCGCTGATGCTCCTCAAATCGGTTATCTTCATCAGCATCTTGGGGAACATGTGCGGTTTGTGTGGCCTCCTCTTCCTCACATAGATCTTCAGTGCCTCCAGGAGAGGTTCCTGCAGGACGTCCACCTTCTCTGCTTGTTCCAGATCCTGACGATCTGTCCAGAGAAAACAAATTGGTCATGTCTCCAGAAGGCCACCAGATCTGCGATGACTTGGGATGAATGTCGCGTACCACCACACAGCAGGCAGATGGCGCTGAGTAGCCCGGTCTCAGCATCGTCCATCTCCAGAGGGATCAGCTGGTTGGCGAAGGCGAAGACCAGGTCGGTGAGCGGTCCGAAGCCGGCGTTGTGCATCTGGGTTCGGTTTAGCGTGAGTCCGTCTGAGAAGGTCATGGTGTCTTGCTCTGGCGTGTAGCGCGTACAGATCCGGAGTATCTGTGGGGACAGAGCTTTGAATGAGGTTCAAAGTAGGACAGCCTGACATTGAGGTTCATGAATATTTCAAACGTGCGCTCATCATCCAGTAGCAGGCTGTCGTCCTCACCAGGATGTCCAGACAGGCGGCTTTGAGCAGGGTGATCTGATCGGCGATGGTGAGCGTGGTGAAGCCGGGAAGCTGCTTGGCGAATTCCACCGTCTTGATGATGCATTTGGTGGACAGCTCGCTGAACTTGTCCCAGAGGTCCACGTCCAAGGACACGCGTCGCTCTGAGCTGTTGTTCTATCCGGACATTAATACAACAATTAATTCCACGCTCGCACTTATTACGACATCACCGGCGTCACGTGACCGACCGTAGTGTATTTGCCGAGCTGGCAGAGGGAAGGGAACGTTTCCTTGTGGGCCTTGCGCACCCTGTCGATCATCTGCTCCGTGTCGGGACTCAGCACGTAGCTTTCCGTACATTCCTGCTTCTTTTCGTCCTTCTTCTTCTTGTTCCGGTCGTTTCTAACAGCTTCAGAAAAAAAACAGGGAGAAATCATGAGGAGGGGGGGGAAGCGGCGTGCACCCTAGAGGCCCAAAAACACGAGATAGGGTGTTTAGCATTGGAATCCCATTACCCCCCCCCCCTACCCCAAGGCGTCCAGAACGTGGTGAAGCTTAGCCTGTGCGTGGGTGGTTTGGGTGCTGCTTGATAAATAGTGCTGGGGGATGAAGCTATCCATAAGGCTGACAAATCACCGCAGCTTTCATTAGTGGGTGCCGGCTAATCTAATAACATGATATGACAAATATCCCGCCTCTAATGGTTTTCCAAGGGTTGGCTTTTGGAGGCGAGAGCGGCTAAAGCCTTCCAGCGCCTCGCTCTTAATGTGACGGCGGGTGCCAATGGTAACAGACTTACAGTATATTCAAGATAGAATCATTTGAGTGAATCAGGTTTGTCTCTTCTGCCCTCCAGGAAGCTAACCTTGGATCAGATTTGCTCGTTTTAATCCTAACCTTGATTGTTAAGGGGCAGAACATTGGGGCCGATGGGAGATCAGTGACAGAAGGGCCTGGCCCGGGGCCACGGAGGAAAGCGCTCCTCTGTGCCGCGACTCGTTCATCAGCCCGCCAGGAAGAACACGAAGACGGGTACGACTCTTATTGTGTATCTTATTGTAATTCGGTTTTTAAAGATCATCCCTGCTCCCCTGTTACATAAAAATGGAGAAAAGCAAACCAAATTTGGGTCAGCAGCCTCAATGTCCAATTAATTCCCAAATTAAAGTGGGGCAGCCCTTAGTGCGCACGGACATTACCCACGTTGACAAATTGGCGGCGCCATCATAAGCCGCACAACACAATTTAATGAAGTCATTAAAGAACTATTAGGACTGACTGGCAATCTGTCACGCTGAATTGCCACGTGCAATAACTTGAGGAGGAAGGCGGGAATGAAAGAAATATGGCCTATTGTTTCCCATTGTTTTTGCCAGTGCGAGCGATACATCGTATGAAATTAACAATGCTAATCGAGAAACTTTATGCATAAGGACTTTTTGTGGCGGAAATGATTTACAGTAGCAGCCGAGGACGGAATGCGCTAACACACGTCATTCCATCATTTGTTCTGATGCGAATCTTGCCTGAGCCTTTAGTTAATAGACAATTCCTGTTAGCGCTCGTGTGTGTGTGACAGTGAGAGGTGTGCAGACGGGGATAATTCGAGTGAGGGGAAAATTAAAGCGCTGGCAGCTCGTCCATCACGCAGATTAAATTCAATGAAAAGATAAAAATGTCAGCGTTCCCGCAGTGCGCCGACAATAATGACACTTTCCCTCTCTTTATCCTCCAAAGCTCGCGAGGTTTCTTCTCACGCATTCAGTAGGCTGAAAAATGCCATTTTGTGAAAAGAATTAATAATAATGATTTTTCTTTAACGTCAATGATGAAAGGCAGTCATACCAATCCCATAATAGTGATTTTTTTAAATTTATTTTACACCCCCTCCTCCAATTCTGTTCTCTTTGGCACGGCCACCTGGCCGCAGGCCTGGCGCTGTCGTCTGGAGCTGTCTGCCGTCGGACACAAGGTCACCCAGACGTCCCCTGGCTCTCGCAGGAGCTTCACCTTCTGTGCTCGAGGAGGATAGGGGGGCATTGTCATCGAGCCTGTGCCGCCTTGAGCCGTTTGAAGCGATATCTTTATTCATAGACACCTTTTTATTTGTGCGTGCAACGTGAAGTGCGTTAATGTGTGCGTGACAGGCGGAGACAGATCGAGACTCCCTACTGTGCCCAGATGGCATGCCTCTCCTTCCTCACCACCCCAAATTCACTTGCCAAAGTCACTGCTGAGGACACGGGATAAGCAATCTGCACAATTTACAATAAGTGACCCAAAAAAAAAAAAAGGCGAACACAAAAAGGCAGGAGAAATCAAGCAAGCAATCTTGTTTCTATTTCAGATCTCAATTTGAGCCATTGATAGAAATATCCACCACTAGGTGGCTCTCTAGCTCCATTTGAGAGCAAGCTGGCTGCTGAGCTCCCTCTAACCATGATTAATGGCCCCATTCAAAGGTAAGTAGCTCAGAGGATAACTTCTTTTACTGTAAGCCACAGAGCGGTGGCATGGGGAGTGCCCTCGCCCACAATGTGACAGAGAAACGAGCTAAATAGCACAGGGAAGACGGGAAAATGACCATGTAAGGGAGTGGTGTCAAATTCTGGCCTGCAAGCCAAATTTGGCTCACAGTGTGATCATATTTGGCCCGCAAAGACAAATTATGCAATTATTGCAAATTGTCTTCCCGTTTTAAAAATACAGATGTTGCAAAAAAATACATACCATTTTTAAAAATTTAAAAAGTTCTTATTGATTTCAAAACTAGTAAGTCATCATTTTGTTGTGTAGCCTATATATGCATGAATTATAATTAATCGACAGTAATAATGGTCCTCCAAAAAAACAATCTTTGACACCCCTGAGTCGTAAGCTGATTAGAATTGAAGTGTGTTAATCAGTACAAATGGGTGGTGCACACACATTGGGGTCATGTATAAAATGTCATCAGCTCTCTGTTGATCACACCTCAGACAATTATTTCATCGGGTCGAGATGTGGATGTGTGTGTTGTCACACAACCCCCACCCCCCATTACACGCCTGCTCATCCGCTCTCGGCAGGTGAGAACATATTCATCAGCGGCTTGCCAAGCCTGGCGTCACCCTGACGGTGACTGCCAGACTGCATCACGTTTACGCTGAATATTCTCGGCGAGGCGCGTTCACTCCAACCGGAGCATTATGGGATGTTGGGATAAATTTCAGGGTGAACTTAAAATGCTAGTAAACTTCATTTGACCTTGAAAGGTATTATTTTAAATATGATTATTAAGTGTATGGGTGGGGCTGGTGAGTGACGTGGGTGTCAGCCAATGAACGCAAACCCATGTCAACGACAAATCCTTCTCCCCCTGCGAGCCAGATGTGTCAGCGGGTCATCGTGTACTCACACTCCTTGGACATTCCGACTTCCAGGCACTTCTGAAGCCGACAGTACTGGCAGCGATTTCGGGTGACTTTGTTGATGATGCAGTTCTTCTCGCGATGACAAGTGTACACCATGTTCTTCTGGATGCTTCTCCGGAAGAAGCCCTTGTGTGGTGAGGGGAAAAAAGAGATGAATGAAAAAAAGGATTAGCACTATTGTTTTCCCCTTTTCAACACGAGCCGACAAAAAAGTCCCGGGTGACATTTATAAATATTCCAGTAAATAGGCCAAGTAGAGCGGATATGGCAGCTGCAGTTAAAAGGCGATGAACATTTTTTTTTTTTTTTTACATTTTAACATCATAATCATATTATACCAATAAAGCCTACAATGATGAAAACCGAATGTCCTTGTCTCGATGCAATGATGTCATGTAAAATAATCCAAAGGCTCAAGGTCACGTCAACATTGTGATTGTGCGGAACAGAGGGAGAAAAAAAAAAGTTCCATTTCCTGTATTTCTCCTTTAGAAGGGGACAGGATATAAACAAGTGATTCGTTAAACAATTCAATGAGATCATCCAGCTTGGTTCGATAAAAAAAAAAAAGATGACAGCCGAGACGTTGATCAGTTTTGTAATTCAAAGGAAAGCCTTTTTGCACACGGCGTGGGGTTGTAAGCCGCTCATCAGTGCTACGAGCCCCCAATAAAATCAATGTTCACCTCAGTGGCTGCATTATTGCGGTGTCAAAAAGATAAAAAGAGGTTAATGCAGATCAGCCACAAGTGAGTGAGCCCTCAGTAGTGATGCAAACACGCCGCTGCACACATGCAAAACAGTTCAATGTCGCTATTGATCACACGCAACGGGACGCTAGTCTTTGGAGGGGCGACTGGTGGTTGGGTGGGGCAGTTTCCAGCCAGCCCCCCCATCACGCTACGGGATTAGCGTCACTTGCCAACAGATGGCCGCTGGACCTAAACCCGCAACTTGCTTTTAACGGATGGCGTGAATCCCGGCGGAGCGATTCATGTTTCGGAGCGTGGCGAGCGGTCGGAATGAATAAACATCAGTCCACTAGATGGAGTAACTTGCACGGGCTGAGAAAAATGTGTGTGTGTGTATTTTGACCTATTTGATCCAACGGTGCCCTGACCCTGACCTCGTTGTCAGTAGGGGATTGACCTAGTCCCTCTCGACAACACCAGGCTCAGGTGCCCTCTGACAGGACCGCCCCCACTCGTGAGCCAGTTAATTGTCCCCGCCCCCTCCCCCCTCCTTTTCTTTCAGGAGTCATTGCTTCCTGCGGCCCATAAGCCTCTTTTTGTATCCGCGCTTAATCCAGCCGGCGACAAGAGCCCTCGACGGGCCTGTCAGCCACCCTGCAGTTTTAGAGCAGATGAACGCCGCGAGGAAAGGGACGGCGAAGGGGGCGGGGCTTGCCAACGGTTCAAAAACGACTTTCACGACCTCGGTACCTGATGTGCGTTTACGAGCCTTCGCCTGGCGTGTGTGTGTGTGGGAGGAGAGGGGGAGCGTGGAAGGGGTTGGCGAGTTCACGAAGGAATCCTCTCTTACGTGACTTTCGCATTGTTGCCAGATTAAGAGTGCTTCCCAGCCACCTACTGCGTTTTTCACATGTGCGTTTTTATGCTCCGGGGTGTCAGTCAGCGTTCTCGCAGCCACGGCGGAAAAGTCACGCTTTAAGAATGCTAAAAATGGATGACGGATTTGGAGGCCAAGAAGTAGTCAGACGACTTGAGAAACACGAGAAATATGAGTCGTTTACTTGATTTATGATAGGGGAGGGAATTAAGAGTGAAAGAGAGTGAGGGAAAAAAAAAGATTTTTAATTTTATTGCAAATTAACACTTTTGTTGAAACAAAAAGACAACAACCTTTATGGTCGTGCCCTCATTATTGTAAACGGGAATAAATCGCCCCACTACTGATTGCATCATTATAATTTCGAGATTAGAGGTAGACATAAACCAGCTTTGTTGACATAAAACAGCTGAAGTTTTTTTTTTATGACTTACAAAACCAATCAATAAATCAAAAGTGTCATGCCAAGTGCTTGTGGAAAGAGTTGATTTGCTGCTCTGCCGGCGGACACGAGGAAGCGAGTTCTCCTGCTCGCCGTCATGCCCCCGAGACAAAACCATAACTGTGACGGTGTAAGCATGCATATTTAATGTTCAAGTCTTAATATCTAAAGGTGCAATGCCGTCGAGTGTGTGCTGGCAGAGGGAGTTGAACAACAAACAAGCCAGCTGTCTCCAAGTAAGAGAGCTCAACCCTCCCTTCCCTCCCTCCTCCATCAGCATCTCACTCCCGTATTCGCTGCAGCCCGCAGGAAATGCCTTTGTAGTTTGGCACGCTGCAGCAAAGTCGACGCGGCTAACCCTCAACTTACCCCAGTCTCAAATGAGACAAGCATATACGTTCTCGCCTCGCGTTGAATTATTGAATACGCTTTGCCAAGTCATCTCCTCTGTAGTCAGAGATACGGAGGAGGCATCCTGAATTTTTCAAATTAGCACTGCGGATGTGCACCATGTAGGCGGACGGCTAGCAAACAGGGGGCGCTATGTAGCGGGACGAAAATTGTATTTATTTAAGGAGGCAATTCAGTTTTTGTTTAGCGCACTGATTCCTAACCACCCGGGGGATGATCCAGTTTGACTTAATTGGTCTGAAAAAGTATTTATTCAATTATTTATTACGATAAATAATGTACGATTGTTTATCTATTTATGCCAGTGGCGTATGAATGTCGCCACCCGTTAAAAATAGCTTTGTTTTCAACTACAAAGGCAAATGTCAAATTGTGAGGAAACTCAGGCAAGAGTTTAATATTAGTTTAAACTCATTTAAATGCCTCCCCCCCCCTCACACCATATGGTACATCCTTCCGTGATGTCATCGGGTTCAACTGCGGCCCCTCGACCCCAACTAACTGATTTGCAACCCTTCAAACCATCCCCATTTCCTTTCTTCCTTCCTTTCTGCGTGTCTGTCCACCACAATCCCATCGTCCGTGCCATCTAAGTGTCTTTTTTGTGAAAGTTTTATTTTATTGTGTCTTTTTATTTGGTAGCTTTATAGACTCGGGGTGGAGGTTGTTCCCAAAGCCAAAACACCTGGTACTTACATTACATATGAGTGAACACAAATAACGAAAAACCAGAATGCCAAAGGCTATTTTTTTTTTCTTCTTGCCATTTAAAATCTCTAAAAATCTTACCAAGAGCGAAAACATGTCATCTAAGACTTTTGCACCACTGTACCTTTGACAGCAAGTGATAACACAGCAAGTGAGAACACTGATCCGCACACATCAGCAAAAAAAAAAAAATCGACTTGATTGCGTGCAAATGTACACACGTACTGTATATGATGATAAGATAAGGATTTTATCTCATTTTTGAAAATTCCATCTGTTTGCATTATATACTTGAAGACTCTGTAACTTCCTCTAACAACACAGATTAATTTAGGATCTTATCACACAAGAAAAAAATTGCACTTCCAAGTATTGTATGACACCCCCCCCCCGCCCGTCAAGACTTCAAATGACGGTTATGAGTCAGTCAAATAAAATTGCTGGCGAAGCAGATTGCGAGAAAAGGGCCCTGAATCTCACCTTGCAGCCTTCGCAGGCGCTGACACCATAGTGGTACCCTGAGGACTTGTCCTGGCACACAAAGCAGGGCTTGTAGACGCGGGGCGGCGGGGGAGGCGAGGGTGGGCTTGGCACTATCTCCTCCGAGCTGGTACTCTGCGTCTCTATCGCTGCGGGGAGAGAAAAAGCAACAAGATGAGGCGAGGGGGGGACTGGGGGGGGGCTAAGCCAAAAAGCGCTTAATCGATAAACGGTGACATTCACGGAGCGGCACCTTGAACACGCACACACTGCTTGAATGTTCGTTTTGAAATGCGGCACGCACCAACACACCCCCGGATCATCAAAGAAATAGCGAGCCCACCCTTTGCAGTTTTTTTCTCCCCCCTTGGAGCTAAAATGATGTCTTGATGCGAGGAACTGCATTGCTGGCAGGGTTCAAACAAAGTGCTTCCCTCTGATACACGGCCTGCAGTTGCTCTTTTATTTATTCTTATATAATCAAGCCTTTAAGTAGGGATGCTTAGCAACTCGTCGGATGAAGGGGGGGAAAAGAAACTGCAAGCGAGTCTAATTGCATCCCCCACCTCCACATCTAGAACGGGAAAACTTGAATAGAGCCTACAAGTCATAAGAATAAAACATATATGCTTAGCTGTTGTCTTCATGTAATATGTATTGGACTTTGACCTCAATATCCGGCGCGAGTGTTGACAGATTTTGTGCACGGCGGAACACGGATGTCAAATATGAAAGAAGCCACACACTGTGGTAGAGCAAATAATGCCATAATCCCCGCTAGAGCTCAGTGCACGAATGCAACTAGGCCATGTTGTCTTCCACTTTTATTCACATGCCAATATGATGCCTTGGAATGACGTCACGCTCAATACGACGTCGGATGGGATAGACACGCGAGACCACCTTCCTGTCAGATCTGCACCAACGTTTCAGCCCAGCTTGCCAACCTCCGTGTCGGCGAGGCAGATGGTGCGCGGACGCGAGATTATGTTCGCCGCTACTAAAATAAACACTGCCCAGATCTATTTGCGGTTTTCCTAGAAGAAAAACATCTTGCCTGCTCAGCATCAAACAATGAGAAATATATTTTTTAAAATAATTCAGCCCTAATTTGGAGACCGCAGGCAGGAAGTGTCCGTCCTTTGCCTTTCATTGCACCTCTGTGGGTGTCATCCGGAGCCCACGGCGCCCGTCACGCCGCCGGGCCGCGCGGCCACTACACCCATGTCAAACAAATTAAACCCCAAATAGAGCATGTCTTACATAACGTGGCATATTCTCTCATTAGCAAGCGGCCATTCACAGTTTTTGAAGTGGACTAATTAAAGCGCGGCTTTATTCCAGCAAGAGCGGGCCTCTTCATGCACATTAAAAGCTGCCTTGATTAGAAACATACAGACAAACATACGCTGTGACCCCCCCACCCCCCACCCCCGCCTCACATCAAAATGACATCTTCATCGACACATGCATGGGATTTTCCTTATCAGTGGACTCTCTCTCTTCCTGTCTCTCGCACAGTCTTAATGAGAGCATCCATGGAAATCTGGGACACGAGGACATGAGTCTGTGAAGGGGAGGGGGGGCTGGCAACTGTAATTAAATACAATGGCTGGCTTCTGGAGTCCCGTCAGGCCGAGACATGAAGCAAAACAATGGCAGGCCTGTGGCTGCAGAAGCTTCTCGCCCAGCCTGCAGCTCTCCACCGGCTATTATTCAACACCATCCAGTCTCTCAATCAACACTGCCTATTATTGTCCGAGCCGCACAATCATACAACGGGGGAAGTGACTCACGTCGCCCGGAAATCAGCTTTCCGGGTTCTTGCAACATGCTAAAAACGCTTCAAATGTACACAGGCGGACTTGAACATGAGTCAAAAAACCGGTAGATACGGTCTTTCACTCTCTACCGCGCAGCTAGCATGCTAGCTTAATGGAATGTGCTGCATTCGAAGCAATTATTTAATTACGTTCATGTGTGAGCGGTTTGTAATGGCGGTTTTAAGATTCACTCGACTAGCCACAAGCGCACTTAAGGGGGTGGTGGGGTTGGGGTTGTAGGGTTTGCACTCAGCCACATCCTCCTAAAACAATTACGGCATAACTCCGCGCAAACGGACAAACATGCGCCAGACATCCCGATGATGAAGCGGCGCGTGCAGTCGTTCCGTCGTTGGAGTAGTCTGGCGAGCGTCAAGCACTTCAAAAGGAATCAAAACACACACACACACACATAGAAGAAATCCCCAGACTGATGTCTGTCTCGGTCCTGTGCTGCCGAGCAGTTCTGGAGGTTCAGCTTTGGGTTAGCCCGTGGAGATTTGATTAGCTTTCATCCCCACTGGTGACCGGGTCCAGCTGTCCGCCATATTGATGACATTTCACCGTCATTAGGGGCCGGCTAACTACGTTAAGCAGGCTGGCTGCTGGGCTGGCGGGACTCTGGACGAGAGACTTGAGGGGTCTTGAACTGGGGTCGTCCACTTGTCTTGTATTAGGTTATGTGAACACACACACACACACAAGTGTGGGATACGTAGAAGAATATAAAGAGGTCCATTTGTCTTGCAATGCAGCGAGTGCACGATAGAAGAGATCCTAGACAGACCCCCACGCCAAAGGCTTGTAAGTCGACTCAAAATAATGAAGTGGGACAGCCAATGAAAAAGCCTCAGGGGTGCAAAAGAGTCCAATGAAAGGCAGCCAGTCGTGGGCTCATGCATCAAACAATTGGCGGACATTTTTTTGCTTTTATACGTGATGAAAGTGCAACAAGTGAGCAGCGAAGGCCATTAGTCATTCATTGACTGTGTTTGAAAATATTTTTTTTGGGTCAATCAAGATGAATCAACAAATATGCACATTTGGGTTTCCGTGAAGGCGAGTTAGGAAGATTAACAAAGACCTCCCCCACCATTTTCGTGCTCCACCTAAGCCGCTACATGTTTATCTTGCAGTCTACCTTCTCAGGATAGTGACGTCAACAATAGCAGCATTCAATGCCCTGAGAATAAAAAAATTGTCATCGATGAATGTTATATTAATTTTGATTTCAGTTTACTGATAGAGTGGTCATATCACGGCAGCCAATTATTCTGACTTTTTTTTCCCGTGGCAAATGACACATCATGTTTGACGTTTCAAAGAAATGACAGTTTGTTTTGCAAGCGCTGCACTTTGCGCATATTGCAGCAGGAGCACAAATGGATGTGACAGCTCGACTTGTTAAAGGCCCCCGCGCAGTATGTTTGAAGACCACGCAAGCCCCGACACCTAAATTTTGATGGATAGTGCGGCAGATTGGTTCCAAATGATTAATGCCTCCCACTATGAGCATGGAAAAGCACATGTGTGAGTGATAGATGAGGGTCCGAGCAGAGGCCGAAGGGCAGGGCGTTCTGGGCTAAGGAGTTTTTCTAGCCTGTTACCGCCATCCCAGGAAGTGGAGATGTTTGTGTTGGGCCTGAAGCAGGAGAGGAGGGTGGGGGGGTCGTTTAGCCAGGACACGTGTGCTTAAAATATGGCGAAGATGTGCAATAAATATTCTGTTTGCATGCTGTAGGTATGAAATCTTGCAAATCAACATCGGCATGCTCCGAAGGGCTCCCAGATAACTTCCAGAGCTCTGAAATAACAACATAGCTATCAGCACCGCCCCGGCAAATGGGGGCCGCAACCAAGAACATGTGTGGATGAACTGGGGGAGGGGGCACCAAGTGGAGCAGATGGCAAAGGTGAGGTCTGCAAGGACTCAATGTTGTGCAACAATCGCTGCTGCTGCCTTGTGAGTAAATTTTTAAAGACAATAAAGCGCTGAGCATGTTGGACGCAAATGCAAGAAATGAATTATAAACACCAGCCGGTCGGTTGTGTGTTGTTGGTGGGGGGGGGGGGTGCAGTAAGTTCCCTGGCAACAACGCGAGGAACATGGTGCAACTCTAACCGGCAGCTGTTTCGAGTGTGCTGAGTGACAGAGAGTCGATGCCAGTTGGCATTTGCCCCCGGGCGGCTGAGGACACTTGGCCGGAGCTGATGAAGCGGTGGGCACACCATGTGGACACACACACATGACTGTATTTTTGTAAGCTATACAATATGGGTACACAAACCTGTCAAGCTAGAAGACTTCCTTCACATTCCTGCAAATGGACGCTAGCAAATATTTCAAAAAGAAAGTCTCCCCCCCCCTCCTCCCCTCCCCAAACAAAGCTGTGCACGCCGACTTGTTTGCTCTCTGACACGCACACACGCTCGGCTGGCAGAAGGCGTAACCTCCCTTTGTCAACTCTCGGCAAGTGAATAAATCGGCCGTTGGTAAATCAAACTCAGGTTCGTCGCTGGATTATAACGCAAATCCCGCTGCCTTTTCACAATGTTTTGAATCTTAAAAAATGAAACATTAAAGCCTCTCGGTTAAATTGCCTTAATTGTAGAATATTATAGCTGCACCAGGGGCGGCGCTAGAATAAAAAAAATCAAGATCATCTCTGTATAGAACATGACCTTTACTTGTACGCAATGTCGACCTAGCGCTGCACTGCCATCCGTACACATTAACCAAACTCTATTCATCTTTATCGGGCTGGGTGTCACACACAGTGCCTCTCTGTTTCATGGGGGGGCCAAAGGGCCTTCGTGAATACTCCCACTTGAGTGTTTGCTCTCCACTCACTCTAACAGAGAGGTTATCAGCACATTGATACTCGCTAATCCGACGTGACTGACAGCATTGAAAGCCTTCGTCCTGATTCTTAAGCGCATATTCAGCACGAGTCATAAATATGAGGAGCTATTTTACATGAGAGGGCTGAAGTGGACCTGGAGAGGAAGCTCTGGGAAGCTCATCAGAGATATGGAGAGAAGAGAAGATCACCGGGGACAGGCTTTGTCATGTTAAAGCACTTCTTTGGACTCGGTTCTCCCTTTGCCCTCCTCGCTCTTTCCCCCGCTCCCCCGCTCACACTCTGGGCGGATAACACAATAGTCAATCACAAGGGGAATAGATTACCGAGGTTTGATCTTCTCGACTTCAGAGCGGAGGCATGACAGTGGAAATGAGGGAGAGGTCAGGAGTGCAGCGTGTGCGTGACTCCCGACGACACTGTGTGCAACGATGCTAAATAATGGGCTAGCACGGGCCTTTTCTCTTAAACGCGCTCGTGTTTGTTACCACGGATTCATCAACGCTCGCCGGGCAACATGGAGGTACAAGCCCTGACAGGCTGAAACGCATTCCATCCCCTAATGATAGCATGTCCCTTCATAAATTAGCTCAAAGTGTCACGCTCGGAGTTGAAAGCATATCATTGCGCATGTAAATGGAAGTATTTGCGCAGGTGCAGACACGGAGATGCGGCAAACATAGAATTATCTTGTCACTACTTTGTTAAAGCGCTTCTTGATGCCAGAAAGTTTGTACGCCATTAAAAATGTGTCGACAAGATGTACAAAATACATTGCTACGCATCAAAACAAATGACCTGATCATTTTTTTATTTTTTTTTTCTAATTATTTGAATTAATTTTTTTTAATTTTTCCAAATTCAATTTTATTACATTGGTTTTTAATTATTTTTTTTTAAATAATTACTTGAATTATTCTTTTTTAAATTAAGTTTTTCCAAATTACATTTTATTACATTGTTTTTGATTAATCCTAAAAAATTATTTGAATAATTTTTTTTAAATTAAGTTTTTCAAATTAAATTTTATTAAATTGTTTTTTAAAAAACATTATTATTAACTGCTAAAAAAAAGTGCATTGTTTTTCATTAATTTAAAAAAATATATTTGAATACATTTTTTTAAATTAAGTTTTTCCCAAATTAAATTTGATTAAATTGTTTTTTAAAAAACATTAACTGCTAAAAAAAAGTGCTGCCTTCTTTAATATATATAATTGATTGTACACACACAGAAAAAAATAAACTACAGCTGTCATCACGCAACCAAGCAAGTGTATTCTTTTCAGGCTGCGGCCGCAACGTGAGCAAATCTTGGCAGCATAACGAACCGCAGCTAAAAGCATCAGGATCCCCACGATACCTTTTGCCGGCAGCCGGCCACCCCTCTCCTAATGATGACTGATGACACGCAGTTGCCTCCGCTGTCTGATGTGCAGTGTCAGGGGGCTCCTTAGCGGAAAATTTAAAAAAAAAAAAAAGCAAGAGACAGACTCATTTGTCTTTAGTCACGTTGGTATTTGAGACCATCGGATTTTGTAGACAACATCGGGAGGCTAAGTTAGCAGCTAGCGGAGTCATCAAGAAAGCACAGTGGGATGTTACCCGAATTTAATGAAGGACAAGTTAAGCTTCTCGTCTGTCTGTGTGTGTGTTGTCTGTGCTTCTGCAGACACCAATTTCCTGCATGAATCCCTGACCTTTCCGTGTAGCCTGGAGGGAGCCATTTGATCATTTCCAACACACACAATTTTCTAGCCTCCATACGACGACTGGTTTTCGTCAGCCGTGATATTTTGGGTGAGCCTCGGCAGGAAGTCGGTCAAATTCCGCCACCTCGGAGGAGCGCTGATTTAAAGTCACTCGTGTGGCTTCTTCCAAATATTCTGTCAGAACCATAAAATGGCCGATTTACCGACGGGCTTTTTTGCAAATAACTTCAACCGAGGTGTCAGGTGAGCTTCCACTTCTCTCCTTTGTCCCTCAAGGGTCCAGTTAACCCCAGCCGGCCTCTGTTGACTGTTCCGTCTCTCGGCCTTACGACCGGGGTCCTCATTCCGACCTTGTGGGAAAGCATTTATTGTGACCCACTTGGACGACCAATAGGAGTTCCCAGTTAACTCTGTCCATTAAGCTAAGTGGGGCCCATCATTTATTCAGCAGTTGTCGATGCATAATTCAGGGAACAAAGAGGACTGTCATGAATCGGGCAACACACAGGTGAGGCTTTGCACGCATCTGCAAACACTTGCCACTCATGACTCTGCAGGAAAATAAGTGTTTAACTGGAAGCAAATTCAAGTGAGGGAAAGCCAATTTGAAGTGCTCCCCTCCTTCTCTCTCTACTCACGAGCACGGGTCCTGTGGGAGCCACTGATGTTAATACAGTTATTAAGCCTCTCCACTGAAGCTGACTCCACCTCTTCAACCCTGGGCATGAAGGGTTTCTCTCTCGCTCTGCCTGCCAGGCAGCAGGCAAGCTCACTCGCTTCCACAATAAGATCAAAGAGTCGGAGCGGAGCAGCTCAAGGGGAGTCTGTGATGGGGTTTCCCACTGAGCGCTGAAGCAGGTTGGGGTCGGATGCATCGAGCCCACGGTGCATCCCAGCAGGCTTTATGGAGGGAGGCGGGGAGGGCTTCCTCCATCCTTTTAAGTCATCTGACAGAGATTCCCATGCATGTCTTCTAAGGTGTTGGGGATTAGAGTCATGAAAGGCTTCGACGAGTGAGTACTCGCCAGTGGATCTTACCGGCATCGAAGTTGATCGCAAGTGGAATAAGGGGTGGCCAGGTGAATAGGTAAAGCTGTCCTGAAGGGAAAAGCTTTTTCATCAAATGTGGCATGGGTTTGATCATCTACATTACGTGCAATGATTTATTTACATGAGTGGAGCAACTTTGCACATTTGGGCAGCCATGCACACTGCACGCACTGTGCTTGATATAAAAGGGCCGACTGCTCACATATTAGACGAGCCTCTTTTATCAGCAGCATGACCTCATTTCAAGAAGGCGAAAGGTAATGAGGGGTTTCCCATGAAAACTGGGCCACACACTGGCAAAATGGCAGCATTCATGCCGGCTTTTCGGTTTAATCTTGACGTTATAAAAGGGACGGACGGACGGAGGCAAATACTTTGCATGGTTTTAATAGGACGAGGATTTGGGTCATTTTGTACCAGCCTGTTGGTAGCCATGGAATGCAGGCCAAGTCTGTCACACTTGGAAAAAAAAGATTTCAAGCCAACCTCCTGTCTACCTTTACTCCGTTTGCTAAAAATATATCCACAGATATTATCATTTGAAAATACCAGGCCTCCCAAGGATCAGCTCCCCCCCTCCCTCCCTTGCTGCCTGAGATCTCTGTCCTCGCTCTCGTGTTTTCTTTCGGCTGAGAGGTGCCGACAGCCCAGACACAATAATCCAACTCTATTGTAAGACTGCAGGCAGCACTGTGAACACGGTTCCCAGAAATGGCGAAAAAGAGCCATGAGAAGATGGAGCCGGATTATCGAGCGCCGCCAAATATTTTGGTTCAATTTACAAGCGATGGGCATAGTCGATTTCCTCAATTAATGGATTGCAAAGGATTTGCTTAAATGCCTGAAACATAAAATTCATTAGTGGTGTCCCTCAAGGATCAACCTTAGGTCCACTTTAGTTTATTTTTATGAATGACCAACACATTCATACAATACAAGAGCATTTCTTCTATATTTTATGGATTTCATATATAATATGTGTATGTTTTAATAAGTATAAATGGTTGCCTTGTCTGTGCTCTTAACAGGAGCCATTTTGGCTTGCAATGCGGGGTGTATGAAGACAAAGCACAACATTAAGAATTCAAGCATGCACAGAGGATCTATGACAACAAAAAGAAAGGGGCCCACAATTACCAAATAAATATTTCAAACATATACTTGAGATTAAGTGTCGTGTTTCCTATCAAGCATTTATCTATTTGGCTAAACATGAAAAGCTTGGGCTGCTGCATACAAAAGTCCCCTTATCACCAAGTGGCTCTATTCATAAACATAATCCCCCTTCTCCGGTGTCCTGTTTTAACCTACATGTGTTTGGAGTAGTCAAGCTTCAGGCCATCTCTCAGTTGACACAATAGTTCTATCACAAACAAGCGGGCCGGCCGGTAACCCGATCGCGTCTGCCTCCGTCGTCGCGACAGACCGTCCAATCTATCACGAAGCGCTTATGCACTCCTCCTTTCCATCTCTTCATGTTGGCAGTCTATTTCATCTGGGTCCCAGGTGGGCCTTTAAGAGTCAAATGTCGGGAGGCCGAGTTCCAGACGTACAAGTAATGAATATGAAATGATTGAAAAGGGGCTGTGGGAGCAGAGCGACATTTCGGAGGGATTGAATCAAGATGGGCCAGTCTGCTCTGGTCTGGTCTTGTCCCGTGATGGAGCCAAAAAGATGAAGATACACAGTATGTATATCTAAAGTTACATTACAAAAAAAAAAAAAGGCTCCATAAATCCAGACATAGAGGAGGTCCTTGTCTTCCTCCAGGAAGGCACTTAGACCAGATATTACGATAGCCGGCCTAAATCAGGACAGTAATGAGATTATCTGGCAGAGAGCAGTTATCTTGTCTATCTTAGAAGGAGGAATGCTAGCTAATCAAAACCACAATTGTAGCAAGGGGGGTTTGTTGCACAAATAAAGATTAAGCTTTGAGTAATCCCGTATGCGCTTTTGTTTCTTATAAAAGACACAAGCCAGGAAAAGGGCCACGGCGGTTGGTTCTTGTGCCTGCTGACTGACTGAGACGGGCGCAGTAACGCCGTGCTATTTTCTGCGCAGACAGCAAAAGAACCGCCGGAGCTTCAGTATTTTTAGCACGCTAAGCTCGAGCCCATTTTCTTGGCTTCCCCACTCTCTAAACAGGATGGCATTCCATTGTGGTGTTTGCGTAGGTACACCCGACAGTCATGTGACCACTCCTGCTTTTAATGTAGATGATTTCCCAGTCTTATTTATTAAATACAGAAAATTAAAAGGTGTGCATTTAAGGATTTATAGTGACACTGACTGCCGAGCTTACAGCCTGGCAGGTTGCAAATTTTACCATATAGATACGCGGTGGGTGGGTTGGAGGGGGGGAGATAAAGTGAGCCGGAGAAAGGAGACACTTTGGGAATGAAAATGCCTCGCAGATGAATTCTGCGGTGATGAATGTACCAGGTTCAATAGCCAGATGAATTTATATGTGTTCCATTATGAGGGGATGGCTATGGAACATGGAGATGGGAGAGGGGGGTGGAGAGAGCCCTCCGTGGGTGTACTGAGGAGCTAGCCATGCACGGCGCGTTGCGAGCAAGCCATCTGTAGAGATAAGTAAAGAAGTGATTACAACAGGGCCAGCTCCATTTCTGACAGTTGACGCTTGGCTGCGCCCACGCTGCGAATTGATTTAAATGAAGAAGCTATGAATATTTTAAAGGGCACAACCCTCAAACACCCGAACCCCCCCCACCTGCACAACACCAACAGACACAAGGGGGGAAAGTAATTATTGAAAGTGAGATTACAGTTATTTCCAGTCCCTCGATGATGAATCAGGTATACTGTCACATAAAAATAACTTTTCATACAATTTAACGCACGTTTTTGGAATGTGGGATGGAGAAAAGCCACTCAATTGTGAACAGGAGAGCCTGAGCTGAGATTCGAACCCAGAACCTCTCTACGAGGCATAAACGCTAATCACAAGTCTGCTAAAATTCCCCCCAAAAAACTGAAAAATATATCAATAAGATATAAAACTGCAATATTAATGCTATTCGTTAGCCTGTCTATGGCATTTTACATAGTTTTTTAGCATTAAGCTAAACAAAACGACGGTCTCATTAAAAAGGTGCAGCGAGCAATCTTGAAGGTTGGTGACAAGGTGCTGTTCCGGGAGCGAGTGATGGCAGGTTGCGAAACGTCGCCCCGCAGCCTTTACGGCAAGAGAACAGTTGAACTCCCTTCAACCTTTTGCTATTCCGAACATACCCCGATGACAAAAATGGATTATTGACGTTCGGCCGCAGGTGAAAGCAGGTGTGTTTCTGTGGACATAACTTGAGCCCACTCTCTCTTTCTGTCAAGTGTTTGCAGCGTTGCAAGCAAACTAAATCACTGTCGCCAATGGCTGAAAAACAGCTCGGGCATGTTGCACAATAAGGGGCCTGTCTGACGCCCCCCTCCACCCCACCCTCCGGAAGAATAGAAGACCTTGTCTCAATGCCACTTCAACATCTGCGACCGTCCACGGGTCGCTCTCTCAATATGGATGCAAAAGAAAATCTTCGAAGGCCGAGGCACTAATAGCGCAGTTTAGAATATTCATTTTGGGGGATTTCCCGACTTTATGTCAACACAGTCGCAGATTGCAATTTTCCTCATGTAGAAAGCTGCTTTGCCAAGAAACCCTTAAGTGGATTAATGACGACAAGCAAGTACATATTAAATGACCTCTTAGTCCGGATGTTTGGGATAGCGAAATTCCCATCAATGTCAACGAACTGAGCGTGCAATCACTGTTCCTAATAATATGAAATAGAGGGAATGGGGGGATGTAATGTTCACAGTTTGTTTGCATGCTTGACACTAATCTGTCGCCCGAGTCTAAACACATCACCCGCCGCCTTTCCATGTTTCCGTCTGTCAACCGTGAACAAAAGGACACTTAAGATACAAATCTTTTTTTTCCTGACGGAAAAAAAATGTCGGACTGACCTCACTTGGCAGAAGAAAACAAACTTTTTTGTTCTTGCCTCCCGCAATGCTACTTCTATCCTTAAATAGCACATGAGTCAGATTAAGCCACGATTCATTTGACCTCCCCCCTCCTCCTCCCAAGCTACCCGCTAGCCCACTTGGCACTCTTAACTTCAGAAAACAACCTAGCTAAAGCCCCGGAACACTCTCGATGAAAAATCCCTGGTGAGCACTTTGTTGTCATTCACAGGACAAAGGCTTGGAAAGATATTAAAATAAATAAATAAGACAAAGCACAAGACGCCTATGCGCTGTTGAGCCCACCATGCAGCATAACCCCCGTTTGTGAGTGTGACAGTCATGTGAACAAGGCCACGCACATTCTTTCATGCATGAGTCCGTAATTGCTGGAAGGTTTTTGACGGGCATTTTAATCTGCAAGTCCAGCCTTTCATTCCACACATTCAGCATTATGATGCTTTGGGTTTGAGTTGACAATTGACATTTATTCAACTGTTGGTCAATTCAAACTGTGGTTTTGATATCAACCATCTCGAGGCTTGTCCTGTGCTTCTTATCTGAGCAACAAGAAACCAGCACGTCTGAGGAAAAACAACAAATCAGAAAAGGGGGTGTGGCTTATGAGGTGTTCGCCATTATCTGTTGGACATGCAAAATCAAACTTTTGTAGTAGCACAGCACTATGAAAAATCTTCTGAAGCCCGATGTAGCAGGTCATATTTTTTTCTATACATTCCCACATATATTAAAATTAAATGCAATCATTACAACACTCACTAAATAGAACTAAAAACCTTGACTCCCTAAAATTAAAACAGAACATAACATTACCCAGAGACAAGTGGTATTTTAAGCATCAGCTTTTTACAAAGAAAAAAAAAAAATAAGGGAAGGCCAGAAAACCAGAATACCAGTTTTGGGAAATTGTTTTTGAACCTGGCTGCTTGGAATTCCTGCTTAAGAAGCAGGGTGACGACAGAGAGCTGCTCTGTTTTGTTTTGTGGGTCTTCTGATCTAATGAGTCCCGCAACCATGTGATGACACCCTTGCTGTCTCCACTAAACCCACCACCGCCTGTCCCCAGTCGCCCACTATTTTTTTATTACCTGTGAGGCAAACCGAGGCTATAACGCCCCACATCGACCCACCCAAGCTCTGACGCGCAGCGAATGCACAGCAGAGCTAAACAATGTGGACTGAAGCGAGGGATCAGAGGTCTTTTCCTGGGCCAAACCCCCACACGGTCTCGACCGAGCTCACATGGTTCGAATCAATGCTGCCACTAAAGCTGTTTAGTGGGCCAATTCAATAATGACTATCAAGCTCGGAGCGTATCATGTTGGCCAGAGGGCGCTTATTTGCGATATTAGGCAAACACAAGATAGTAGCAGAGTAGTTGTGCGGGCTTTTATTGCTCCCACCACACATCAGAAAGTCCCTTTTAAAAAAAAAAAATCCCTTTGTCATGTGGTTCTAAAGTCTCGAGTCAAGGAGGAAATTGGCCCTTAAGAGCCTGTGGAGATTCCTGCCTTTTTTTTTTTTTACACTCCTTCAGCTGTGAAAGACAACAGAGCCATCTCTGGTTTAAAGGTCTCGGTTTTGCAGAGCTGCCAAAAACACTTTGTTGTTGCAATAAAACTCGATTGCAGCACCACAAAAAAAAAAAACTTGCAATGCACATACAACACAAACTATTCCCTTAAACTCGGACACCGTAATATGTTCATTTGCGTGTTTTTGGAACACGTGAAAGCCACAGGATCGCTCGGGAAGTGTGACTTGTGGCCACGGAGATTACCAAGAGGTTGCAGACAGGCAGCTAGGAGCGGTTTGATCTAATTAAAGTCGGCATGCCTTGCTGAACCATGTTTGTATGAAGTGCATATTTCAACCTTGTGGCCCCAGACTGAGGAAAAAGAGCCAACGCGGATGCACACACACAAGAAGGGGAGGGGGGGGGGATAGAAAGTGGGTCAAGTATATATAATGCAGATATGAAGCTCGGGATTAGTGTGAAAGGGTGCACTTGTGGAAATAAAATCAAAATGTAAAGGCTCTGGATTAAATTCCATCACGTGAAAGGTAATCCACACAATTCAATAGAAGTGTGAGGGGGAGAGGGGGGGGGGGGGGGTACCTACAGTGATTGGAACCGTTCCAATGCTGGTTTCTGACGGACGAGCTGTAAGGATGAGGAGCCCCAGGCACCAGTCCTTTCTCCGGGAGCAAACACCCTCTGCTCTGGTTGTAGTAATCCATCATCAAAAAGGGGTTCGGGCTGGGGTTCAGTCCCACTACGTCCACGCTTTCGTACATCATACGGACCAAACAGGGGGGTCGTTATCCCACCCCCCCTGCCCTCCCAAAAAAAAAAAAAAAAAAGGTATCAAACTAGTGCGCGCACCAGCCGAGGTAGAAACAGAGAGCACCAAACGGGATCAGAGCAAAAGTGATAGATCCATTTGTTGTTTTTGACGCGATGTGAAGCTACTGGAGGACATTTAGATCATTCTGCATGCTGCGACAGCTACGCGCAAAAAAAAAAAAAAAACATGCGCGCAATAAAATCCCAAAGAGGACCGCGCACGCAAAATAGTCAAGGGAACCCCGTCCAATTGCAGCTTTTGTTTTATTCTAATTATTTCTTAACAGTCCGAGTCTCCCAGCCTGGCGCGCGTCGTCCACTGCGCGAGCCCGCAATTCAGCAAGCCGACCCGACCCGGCGTCCGTCCGCGGATTCCTCAGTATCAGCGCGTCGTTTGCGTCCGTGCGCGTACAAGGATCAAGCCTGCACGGAGGGAGCGTGTCGCCGCTATCATGTTCTGCAGCAATGTGACAAGGCGCAGCAGCTGAGGGCTGAGGCTCCACCCCCCCCCACACACACACTAGCCCCCCTCTCCATCACCCCCTCCCCTCCGCATCCGTTGCACCTCCTCCGTTTTAACCCATTCAACGCGTCACGGCGCTTCTCCACAGAGCATCCCGAGAGAGGCACCACCGCAAAAGCGGCCTCCTTTCGGTCTACTCAAAGTTCTTAAAAACATGTGATACTTTCCAACATATTTCCCATCCTGGTCCTGTCCGTCTATCTGGTTCAACCCGGTCCCCCCACCTCCTACCATCCTCTCGTCACTCCCAACCCTCACATTTTTTCCCCCAGTCTCCCTCATTTGCCTAATGCTATGCAGCTGAACTTTTCCTGAACCCCGGCAAGTAGGCAGCCTCACCTCCTGGTGACCCGCCGGATGACTTGGATTCGCCTCTCCGGCTCGCTCTCATCTCACCATTATTCAAGAGTTCCCACCTTCAACACTCAATGCAACACTATTACACCTTTTTTTTTTTTTTCCTCGAGTGTGAGGCGCCTCACTCGGGAGACCCGAGCATTTAGCATCTAGAGTCAAGGTGACCGACGCTTTTTTTTTTTTCTCACAGTAATTACAGCCTCGGTCCAATCCAGCTGCTTTCCATCGGGCCGCCAACTTGCGTCACATCCCTGAAAGCCTTGTCGCTCCTCCTCGACATTGCAGCATTCCATACGACATTGTTGCTACTTGTTATGCGTAACTTTAGGAACAACCAGACATTTAGATATGGAAAAGCACTTTTTCCCAGAAATAATCTTAATCAGGGTCAAACAGTCACCATTATAAAACCATTCTAGATGCTGGATTTTCAATCTCTCTGTGTGTCATGTGATCCAAAGTACAGTTGCTGGTTGGTACAGCTCATGCGTGCAAAGGTATTTATTCCATATTTCACATCCACATACTTAATATTTTCTGTACTATGAAAGACGTTAAGCCTGGACACTGGGATGCTTCTTCGCTTTATCAGCACGACTGAATCACCTATCCCATTACCTCGACAATGCCCCCCACCCTCCTTGACCAGAACCACAGCTGGCTCTCACCAACAGCATTTGGGATTATCTGCAGAGGGGTGTGTACGTGTGGGGGATGTGCTCCGCCCCCCACTCGCTGTGACACTTCATTCAATGCAGGCCGGGCTGTGTTTACTCAATGCGATAAGAGCACAGTGTGCAGGCCTGAGCTGTGGCGACAACCCCCCCCCCCCCACCCCCACCTGCACAGATAGCACACTCATGGATTCCTTGACAGTATTAACAGAAGATGCTAATTTTCCGTATCATGCCTAAGAAGGTGAAACGGCTTCAAGCAAAGTCTGATAGTGTGAGATTAAAATCTTGATCTGCTAGATTGATAGGAGATGGTCAGCATCAGTTGGGTGGAAAGTTCAAGCAACGCAACGGGTCCCTCCCGATTAAAGCATCCATCAAACGTGCGGCAATCGGCGCTTATGTAAGCGATCTGGAGCAAAGCTGAAAATGAGTCTTTGGTGGAGAGCGAGGGGGGAGGGAGGGAGAATGGAACGACGAGGAGGTGGCGGGATTTTAGAATTCAAAAGGGTTTTATGAGCAAGGGTGGTGAGGAGATTGCTGGCTGGACCTTGAGGGTGTCAAACTATTTTTACTACTCCTTCTCGCTGCCTTTCTTCAGGGGTGCGAGGGAGCAGTAAAGAGCGCTCCCAAAAACCATTCCTCTGACGAGGAGATGAGCCGTCAGGTTAAAACAAACAATAGGTCGTTATGTCATCTGGATTATTGTGCGTGGTAAAAAAAAAAAAAAGTGGAGGAAGAGCAGACCAAGAAGATCTCGGGAGACCCGTCAAAGCGCTCAACACTTGGTTAGACTAAACACCGTCCCGTGACCAGATAAGGCCGGACGCTTTTGAATTCGACGAGGACTTATTTTGGACTTCCTGTGCTCCCCCCCCCCACCCCTGTCGAGCTCATGTGCCTGCAGATGGCTAATGCCCAGGCGCTAAAGACATTGGGGCAAGCCCTAGCAAAGCCTTCCTATCTTCCCTAAATCTTCGCAGCGGCCTAATAAAGAAGCTCAGTGGGGCAACATCGGGAAAGAAAAGTAGCGAAGGAAGTCATAGAATGGAATGAAGTCAGAAAAGCATGCCACCAGTGTGTACTTAACAGGTACGGGCATGTCCTCCATTTTCCGGCAAGTGCTGTCAGTATAGATGGAATTGATAATGGTGTCATTCAAAAAAAGCCACTTCGCATCCAGTTGTCAGTTGAAACTTTTTCGGTTTTCGTGCGTGTACTGTCCGTGTTTGTTTACACAGCTGATTTTGGTGCTACGGCCAAACTCGACAGCTGTGCCGTCGTGTAATGAGAACGAGAAACGTTCTGTCAATCTACTCAACAGCATATTCACACCAAAAGGGAAGAAAAAAAAAAAACACAGGGATTGAAGCCAAAATGCTTTACGGACCTCTTTGCCATAATTTCCTTGGCGACCTTCTTTGGAAAGCTCCTCCCTGTCATTATCCCTTTAATGCTGCAGATTCCAGCATTTATGGTACAGGCCTATATCTGCCCATAAAGCCTTTTATTGTTAAGTCCAACTCTGTGGTGACCGTAACCTGGTTTTCCCATTTTTTATGGGGACCTTCACTATATCACACCGGAGGAGGACAAAGCCGTCCACCATCGGTGTTTACCAAAGTATGGCCCGCTCATAAATCCATCAGGGCCGGCGGCATTCTGGAAATACCTCAGCGGAACGAGGGAGGGGGAGGTGTGTGTGTGTGTGTGTGTGGAGGGGGGGTTATATAGCTTATTGTATTGCTTGTAATCTTCCACACTCTGCGGCCTTGAGTTGGAGAGTCCATCTCGGCGATGATCATTTAGGTTTCTTTGAGACCATCACTCAGCAAATCAAAGAGAAAATTGCTACGGAGGAATAATAGCTCAGGCCATGCGGGACTTGGAAAGCCCCGCCCCCATCCAGTTGGCAAGTTTACATATGAAGAAACAACAAGATATCTAGATATGGAAACGAAAGAAAAACACTAAAAAGTCCCACGTTGGTGTTAATTCCATGGACTCAGAGTGACTTGCAAAAAGACGGAACTGATGCAACCGACACATATGCATGGGTCGAAAATGGAGAAAGGCTGGAATGGATGAAGCCTGGAATTCAATCTGACCTTCCCTGACTCATAAAACACTCAGTTGACGTGCACAGTGGAAGCTTTCTCTGATGTATTCCGAGTTTCCATTCTCTCAGTCTTGACAACGTTCCTTCCAAAGTTTCTTGAAGGTATCCAGTTAGTTGAAGAAATGATAGAAGCGGAAGAAGATTTTTTTTTTTGTACGCCCCCCCAAAATGCAGAGCTGGTTCAAATGTTAATGAAATGTGAAAGGCCCTCTGCTTAGCCAGCAAGTTGGGATGGGGGACAACAAAGGCCATTGGGTGGGGGGTGAGCGACAGAGCGCCACGACTGCGAGCATGACAAATGCCCCTGCCATCGCCGCCGCTGTGGCCTCTGTTGCCCTGCATCATCCAGCAGGGCGGTTAAGGGAGGGGGGGTTGTTTGGGGGTCCGCCTCATTCGGACCCGGGGAGGCCAGCAGGAGCAGGATTAATGGAATGGATGACTCTGCCGCTTTAAAAAGAGAAGGTGATGACGGTGAGGGAGGAGGAGGAGGAGTGATCAGCATTTCAAAAGGGAGGACCGCTGAGAATGGAGATGGAGCAGCTCAACTCTTCTGTTTGTGTGTGTATTGTTGTTGTTGGTTGCATATGAAAGGAGACCTAGTGTGTGTGAAGGTCATCTGGGAGTCCCGCACTGACAATGGAAGTTGTGGCAAGAGCGTTTCATACAGGAACTAATTCAAAGATGGAAAAAGGAAGTGGAAAGCAGCCATCGACGTGCGGCGTGTTGTGTCAAAACGTGAATCCGCTTCTGTCAACACCAGATGATTGATATGCCGTTGCTCAACAATGTTGCACATACCTTCGCCCACTGCCAAGGGCAACATTTTATCTGCCCAATCAGTCTTCTCTGACATTATTGCGTCTCCATTTCAAAATCTGAAGCTCCACTCCAGTTATAAATTACAACACACGTCGGCCAAGGCTGAAGTGTTCCAGGGAAAATAAATAAATTATAAACGGCTTCACTTTGTGTATTTGTTTGTCCATCTGGTCAAGTTAGGATGACAACATAAGATGTTTGAATTCCATTTGTGGCCAAACTTCCCAGAAAGTGAAAAGAAGCACAGAGGGGCTCTGGGGCTGACAGAAATGAAGCTGTGCAGTTACTATGGCGACCCGAACCATCTGTGTTGTGAACCCATCGAGAGGGGGAGCGCCTCAATAGTAAGTAAATAGGCTAATGCGAAAAGTGAATGGCTCTGAAGGGCAGATCATTAGCGGGCCGCGTCTCCGCCATTCTCTCGGCGTTACCACGACGGGTGGGGGGCCCGATCGCCAGAAAGAGCCCTGATAATATTTAACCAACGCAGATCTATCATCAATCTGGACCCCCTCCCAGTCCTCACCCCCCCTAAATCTGGCCTATTGTCATTCACACCCCGACTCCCTTTCACTCCTTATTCAATAATTTTGAGCCATTGTTCCACCTTACATGCCCCCTCTGAACTACATTACTTCTCCCACTCAACTATGAAAGGAGCGAGGGCGGCGGTCGGAAAAAAAAAAAAAAAACATCATACGTTACAATGTCAAGCCGAACAAAAACGTCAGCCGGCCATGGCTTTTCTCAAGACTTTGACTATATCCCAGCATAAATCGTTATTTGCAACATGACGTTCTCCATTCCATCTTTTTTTTCCCCAATGCTCCCAGTGAGCCTTGAAGACACGAGAATATTTGCGCTGAGTAAATAGAGAATGAATCCTATTTGAAAACACTGTAGCCCGACTGTCTAGACCACATGTAAGAAGAAATTGAATGCTTTCAAGTCTGTGTTTATCTGCTATGCAAAATTTGGATGAGACAAAGCTGGCAACATCACGATAACCTGAGTACGCTTCTCGCTTTTTTTCCCCCCTCCTGGATCCAAAATACTCGATGGCAGAACCACATAAGTAAACCATTATCTTCATTGCAGCATTCCCGACTGCTGATAAGTTACTATATAGGACTATTCCGCTGATAAGAAGTCATTTACGTCCTCCGAGACATAATAACGTGAACAAATGACAAGGGTCATGTCAACAAAACATTTGAATTGGGAGACGGAAGACTCAACCCTCACCATCCTTATCCGGAATCATGTTCTTGTTGCGAAATGGCTGTACGCAACCCAACTCAATGACGCAATACAGTATAGGCAATACACAGAAAGACGTCAACACAACTTGCTCATGAGCAAAAACAGTGTCACAATGTCTTGACTTCCTCTCTGGTCTCAATATATTTTGCAAAATTCAGAAGTGGACTCTAGTCACGCATAAAACACAAAAATACTCCAATAAGGAGCCATTAAAGTGGATTAAAATAATTAAAATACCAATACTCAAGGAAAAAACAGCCTCCCTTAATACAAAGGTCTTAACTAGAAAAGCACCAAATAAATTATGGAGGTAGATATTTGCATATTAGAAGATAAAATGTTTCTAGTACATTAAATATTGTTGATACTGGCTTGAAAGCAAAGCGTGGGGAGTCTCTGTCACCAATGTCCAATCAGAGGTTCTGCTTCATCCTTGACAATGGCGCCATGTTTTTGTGCTTTAAGTATATTTTACGTGGAGTTTCGAATCAACACGGCAACATCCATTCATCTTTAGATGTGACGTGAAGGGATTCACCTCCTGGGCTCATGCAGAAATCCTCCCTTAGCGAGATTACGGATTCCAATTTGGGAATGGGTCAATATCGCATCTGGCTAATCAGTTGGAACGCAAAGGACTGCCCTGCACGTTCCTGGGAGGCGTTGCTTTGCTGACGTATTTCCTAATCTATAACTTAACAGATGAACATCACGTCGTCGAATTTCCTGACGCTAACGATTACCATGTGACATAGCACTTCAAACCGCGTGATAAGACGAGCCTGCTCCCGGTGTCCGGGTAGACCAGATTAAAACAGAGTCGTCAATACAAGAGCTCAAACAATCAATGATGTTATTGAGCCGCAAGCCGCAAAGGAATAGACCCCCCCCCCCCACCCGTGCCGGGCGACCTCATTTCAAACACTGTAAATCGTTTCAAAGTGAGCCTTCATGTTTCAGATTGGAGTGCGGCTTGTCATGAAGCCACGTAAGGTACTTTGTTACAATCCGCCGCTATCGCACGCGGGCACTCGCACACTTACGGACGACAAATGCCATCATCAGCACAATGCAGGTGCCCGATTATTCCAGCAAAGGAGGCAACAATGGTGGCCGCCCGCTGTCTGCCTGTGCCAAAAAAAATTCAGCCGTCTGGCAAAAAAAAGCTGAGTACGGGCCGCATCGTCCAAGGTATTTCTGTTGTGCCAAACAATGGTTGACCGCTTGTCAACATTGAAACGACCGCTCACGCTGTTCCCTCTAACACAAAATTGTGGTAGAACCAAACTGAAGGAATATATCACACTATCTCAACGTGGCAGGTTCTTATTTATAAAAAATGTTAAAAATTATAAAAAATACATTCCTAAAAATTTGCAATATTTATTATCATGTAATATGGAGACCAATAAAAATTTACGATGGCGTTACGATTATACAGCTTCCATTCCCTTCCCCCTCCGAGAGCTCCATTGGTCCCTCGTGCCGGTGCCCGCCCTGAGGAAGCCTCCAACTCTATATAATCAACTTAAGCGCTTTGCCGTATGCCGCTATGCTGAGCCGCCATGAGGTTTGCTGGTCACAGGACCGCACTGGCTCGGCTTATCTCGCGCGGCGCAGCAGTCAAGTGGTAGCGAAAGAGGAGCCGGCCCTCTCGGTGGTTACGCCGATTGAGCGGCGAACAAAAGAGCGTATGACAGCGTGTGTGTTTATGTGTGTGTTAAGAAACACTATATTTAACCATGCGTTGCTTTTTAAAAAGAAACAAAAAGCCAATTCTGGATTTTCTCTTTTAACCATGTAAGTGCATGACGGTGGCAGCACTAATGCTTTTTTTAAGTCCTGAATGACCTAAGGGTATGAAGACAACTTTCGACCCCTTATTTAAATACAGCAAACCTTCCAAATTGCACAAATCAACCTGTATTTGCATCATACGGTTATGAAATAAGATCCGTTTGCTGTTTGCTTGGTAATACAAGTGCCAAAAATAACTCGGGCAACATTTGTTCTCTGCTGTCGTATTTCATCGAAAGGAAACGCTGGTGAAGGTCTGGTTTCCGTTCTCTGTTATTGTTGCCAAGTTGCAAAATACTGCCAGCATTACAAAGCACACCCAGTTTCCTAATAATGAAAGCCACCTTTTATAGGCGAGGGGAGGGGGGGGGGGTGCTTCTGCTGTGGTAGCACGAAAGACATTTTGTATCATGGCGGGGTAAATTACAGTTTGTAATAACAAGACTGCAACAGGATGTCCCTCCAAAAAATGTGCATGACGAAAAAAGTTTGCTTCACATATCGTTCCCTCCGTCCTTTTCGATTCACTCGGCCCAAAACTTTATTGGCTCTGTGTCCTTTTCCGCCTCTTTTGTCACATTCTCTGGAAGCCCAGTAAAATACCTTTATCTCTACCACCCGCTCTCACCCGCCTCGCTTTTGGGGGAAGATCAGTGCCGGCGAGGAGGTTTATTTGTGTAATTTACATCCTCTTCGACAGCCTTGCGCGGCCCCCTACAAACCCTTGGCTTTTACAGCAGCCAGACCCCCTCGTAAAGCAGCGGTTCTTTGTGATGGGCGGGCGGGCCTGGCTGACGGAGCTGCGATCCAGAGAAAGCTGGTTGTAAAAAAAAAAAATAAAAAAAAACAACGGTATTGCTTGGCTTCCTGTCTAGCCCGGTGTGTGCGTTCGTACACGTGTGTGTGGGCCGTTCGTGCCGAGCCGGCCCCATACGACCGAGGCGGGTGGGTTACTTGAATAAGCTTTAGTACAGTAGATCCAGCGATCAGGCTTTAATCCTCCAGCCATCAGACACCATCTGTACTAGGCCACCTCGCAGCACTGGCGAAAGGTCAAACGTTAATCCCATTAACAGGTGATACGGGCTCACCTGGAGAACCGGCATCAAGCACAGGAGGGAAAACAAATGAGAAACATGTGGACACATGCTTTTTATGGAATCTATCCTCAGCTGATTGGGAAATAGCTACGCATAAAAAAGAGATAATTTCAATATTGTGTTCATTTTGCCTTTCATTCTGCTATCTTAATGCTAATGAGCTAACAATTAGCATCCGTGTTCCATGTGATGGCGTTTTTAAGGAACAGATATTTAGACATAAAACACAGACAAACTAACAATGCTCACAGGCATATATTCTTTATCATCTGCAAAAAAATCTATTACCGCAGATTCTTGAGTCACTTACAGTAGTTGAGTGATACTCTTCATATGTCTGCATACTGATAGCCAGTGCTAGCATATTCTATCCAATTACGTTCTTACTATGGGTGTCGAAATTAGCACGTTATCAATGAGTGGCAACTGCAAAAATAGTTTTGCGCTTCGCCCCCCCCGAATATACATCGAGATTCAAAGCGAGGTTGGATTAAAGAAAAAAAATCATCAAAAGGAGCTGAAAGATACGATCGTGAACGAGAGCTCCGCTAACAAGTACGAAGATGTTGCGAGAGAAAGCGGAATGGAACACAGTAATGAGGGCAAAAAGACGCACGTCAATGAGAGCTAGATGAAGAATTGGGGTGACCTTGTGGAGAGGAGAGAAGGAGACAAAAGCCTCCGTGAATACAAAAAGTAAAGACGTAATACCCCTGAAAAATTTAAATGGGGGGAACCGATGAGCACATTATCAAAAAGCAGTGACCCAATCACCGGCCTTGCGCCAAATCCCTCAAAGTGATGCGTTAATGAGCCAGTCAAAATACACACACAAGCGGAGCATCGTATCACTGGACCTCGGGGAGAACAATGACCTCCAGTGGCTGTACTGATTTACAGGAGCAAAAAAAAAAAAAAACTCATTAACAGTATTTGGATGCTCAGCTCAGAGCGTCTAAAAGCGGTAAACAAGTTGCGCGCCCGCTCGACAATGTCACGCACACACGCGGCTCGGCGCAGCCCGCCTTCTTCTGCAGGCGACGACATATCAAAAGCAAGTGCGGCTAATTAAAACAGTGCAGACAGCGCCATATGCATCCTCCTTTCATTACCCCGCGTTCAAATCGGTCTCGGCAATGTAAGGGATCGGGTAGCAAAAGTAAATGTTGCAACATTTCTGTAATGGCCGTGAGGGGGCAATGGCAAAGACATTACAAGTACACACAAACAAAGTTCTGTGTCAACATCTACCTCTGCTTAAGGCTAGCTTAATGCTAATGTAGACAGACAATAAACACACTCTATTCTTTATCCTCTACGTAGAAGTATTAGTGCCGTACTGATGAGCTGAGATGCCTCAGTAAACTGTATATCAGGCTTATACTGCCCCCAGGTGGCCGCAATGTTCATTAAATCCATGCACCGGTTTGTTTTTATTCAATTTAGTTTAGTCATTACTTTTCACACTTGATGTTGCCTGTTGATACTTGACTCGCTGCAAAATGTCATTGTGGCGCACACACAAACTTAATTACAGCTAATCTAAAAAAATGAGTGTCCCCTCACATTAACATCACAGCGGAGCCATGTGTCCCCCCCCCCCCCACCACCCTCGCCGGATGTATTATTTTATTCCGCCCGGCCTGCTCCGATTAATTATTCATCAGGCAGGTGAATTGGGACGCCCACAGGTAGAAAAAAGGGAGGAACACAAAGTCCCTCTGATTGAAAGCTTTAGGGAGAAAAAGAGACGAACCCAATTGAAGGCGATGAAGGGCGTGCCTGTCCTAGTTTTATCATTTTAATATAGTAATACACACACACACATGCGCAGAGCGAGGCCTGTGTGTGTGTGTGAGTGAACGAGCACGTGTGCCTAAGCAGCTTTCAGAGCGGAGACAGAAGGCAAAACAGAGCGCCCCCGCTGGCATTCTCAGTGGTGTGACACAGAAAGCTTGTTGGTCGGGGCATTAAATCTTAATGCACAGCAGTGCCAGCGAGAGGATGGAGCAAATGAGAAGATGAGTGGGAGAAAGTGGAAGGAAAGGAGTAAGAGGTAGAAAAAGTCGAGTCGAAAAAGCCCAAGATACAAAGCCTCGCCATTTGATGCGCTTTCAAGATCCAGAAATGGTTCTTGTTCTATATGCAAATGAATCCCTCTCTCGACTTTTCCCTTTCCCCGCCTTCCTCGGCTGAGTGATAAACGCCGTCTACGGGTTATAAATCCAGAGGGAGTCCCGACAGGCGTCCCAATAAAGCGCTCTATTTTCTCCCTGTTTGTCGGCGGCCTAGAGGAAGTGAGATAACATTAAGGGGGATGAAGAGGAGGAGGAAGAGTGAAATTTCATCAGTGGGACACACACACAGGCAGGCACAGGCACACAAAGGCCGAGCGACAAACAAACGGAGGGGAGAACAAAAGAAGATGCATGAGTCGGCGGTGTCCAGTTCGCAAAACGCAAGCTCCTTGTCGTCAAGCCATCCGAGTTGGAATGAAAGTAGAAAGTAGATTGACCTTTTTTTTTTTTGTAGTCAAATAATTCAAGTTATTAGCAGCATTGACAGCTAAAAATGTTCAAACTTTCCTGTACAGTGTAGGGGACAGTTTGATCTATTTTCCAAATCCTTAAAGGGGAAAAAATCGTATCAAATTTCGAACAAGTCCGAAAGACTTTTTTTTTGGCTCCATCACTTGTGACAATATGAAAATTCCAGCAATGCATGTCAAAGTATTTGATGTTCTGGCAGCCTTTCTATAATGGCTGCAGCAAGCTTTGGCGTCCGTTGAGTCGTTCAGCCCGCTGCCAAGTACATCTTTAAAAGTTATTAAAAAAGTTTGGAGAAGGCTGAAAAGCAGTATCGGAGTGAAAACGATTAGCTGGTGTGAATGTTTAGTTGTTGCCGATCGGCGTTTGCAAAGTCATGTGTTTGCAGTTATGCATCCCCACGCAGAGATTTTATCTTAAGAGGTTGAGATATGAGCAAGGGTGAAAGCTCCGAGGATTCATTCCGAGTCCTCCCCTGCTCCAAAGAGGATTCCCACCTGGTAACAATTGAACCTCGGCCCGGTGGAGCGGACCCCGATGAGCGAAAAAAAAAAATGTCTGTCGGGAAAGCGGTTTCATTTTTCAATCAAATAAATCATGACCTTACAGAAAATAATTTTTGTCTTTTAATGGGCTCCCTCGCGTTTGAAGTTTGTCGGGGGACAGCTCAGCTTTGAAGTTCGTGAGGAGGCGGAGCAAACTTCCCACTAAGCGAGTGTGTGTTTGAGAGCGAGCGAGCGAGTGAGCAATCATATCGGCCTCCTCCACACGTCTTGCAAAAACGAGAAGTCCTCGGCACATGATAGTTACCCCGGCATATAATTTGCCTTCACGTTCCGGGAGACAAAAACACAAGCAATAATCAGAGTAGTCCGATACCAAGCCCCGAGTCCAATAAGCCAATCTAACTTTACGTCTTATCTCGAAACCATGAGTAAAAATGGCCCATTGTGGTTTTTCTGAGAGATGACCAAGTGGAAGCCAAAGATCTTTTTTGACCCACAAAGCTCTCCGTCCATTCATAAGCGCTGTATTTTTGTTCGCTACCAAGCTACAATTTGAGAAAAGCTTTGCATAAGAAGTACCAAAATATGGACAGTAGCAATCCTTTCATGTCTACATTTTGGCAAAATGGCCAGAAGCACATTTATGGAGCGGACAGATGTGCAAACGGTGCGCTAATCCACGCAAGCAACAAGACAAACTTGTGGGAATAAAGTACAAAGAGTCATCCGGGCGTGCCTTCCCGATAAAGACTTAAATATCCCTTCAAAAACGTTTCCCCTGGAGCGCTCGCACTACTTTCCGTGTGTACCTTCAGTCCAAGCGATCTGCTTTTGACATAAAGGCGATTCTTCAAAGGTCTGGAAGCGGCCCACTTTGACAGCACATCTGCCCGGGACGGAGACGCCCTCGCTTGTCTGCGTTGTGGGAGGAGCGCGGCGGCTATATACTTCGAGCTAATTCACTCCCCATAGCAAGCCTGCACTTGCCGTTGGGGCAGGAGTCACGCTTCGGATAGAAGTAGTATACGGCGCCGGCTTCACAAAGACTGACACGCAGTAATTTATAGACTTTGGGTAAGAGAGGGGGAGATGTCCATTGAAGATAAAAAGATTTTGAAAAATGAAAAGCAGATGATGAAAAGGGGAGACCTTGAGGAGATAAAATAAAAGTAAAAGGAGGGCAAAGAAAGTAAGCTAAAGTGCTGACAGGAAATAGTCGTGTTTGGTGGGTAAATATTGAATCGGCGAGATGTCAACTGTTTCCCTCCAGAGTCGTCTGTGTCAACGGCAAATAGACGCTTTGGCATCAAAACATAACGTGTCAACACGTTTATTTACCGAAGCGTCTGGCTCGGGTGTTGGCGACACAAAGGAAGGGTGAAAATTAGAACGGTATTCTTTTTTTTTCCGTCAGCACATGTCTGGAATTCGTGTGTGCGCTTATCGGTTAGATTTTATCTCGACAGCGGCTGATCAGTCAATGCCACCGACCGTGGAATTCCTTCGTCCGACATCTGTCGACAGTTTCGGCGCAAAAACAACACGAGGATTGCTGGACTTGAATGTTGCGTCAGCTTTTTTCTGTTTTAGTTTTGTCCAAATGTAAAGGTGATGAAACACGTGACATGCTGTTGAAAAACCACTGCAAAGGTTTTTATGTTCAAAAAGTGTCAACTTATTACAATTTTTGTGTGTGTTTATTATATGCACATACATATAATTATAATAAAAGGGACATTTGGGCGCCAGAAGGGAAAAAGAGGAGCGAGTCGCTTTCATGTGCCTCGCAGCACAGATCGCAGTGCTCAACAGCTGTTTGCCTCTCATCGTAAATGAACAGAAAATGGGAAGAAAAAAAAAAGACCGTGAAATGAAGAAACGAAAAAAGATCAAGTGAAAATTAATTACAATGAGAGAAAAAAAGCAACGATTTCTGAGTTTCCTTTTATTGAAAGCAATTATTATTATTTTTTTTTAAACTGCAAATATTGATGCTAATGCTATTGCTAGCCGCGTGATTACGTGTGGTGGCCGCTGCCAAGATAAAGCCGGTGGCCCCATAAGCTGCAAGCCTGGCCGAGCTCCTTTAGAACTTTTTGCACAACACAGCCCGCCATTGTGCTACAAAAAAAAAAAAAAAAAAAAAGCGCATTAGCTGCTGAGAAAAGGGCTTTCCCCTCTCAAACCCCCTCGGACAACAAGCTTGATAATTCAATCGCTCTCCGAGGCCGAGGATCCATGAAACCGCTCGGAATCCACTCCCCCCTCCCATCAGCTAAAAACTCCTTTCCCTTCCTCCATCATCTCCTCCATTAGGTAAGCGGCCTATATTTTGATCGATGTCGTCATTCCCGGCTTATCAAAGGACAATAGAGGAACGCCGCCTCATTGACATTTGAATGTACGGGTGAATTATGACGGGCGTCGCTTAAAGGCCGCTAAGGAGATAGCCATATATATTTGTGTGCGGACGAGAGATAAAAAAGGAGAAAGGGGGTCAACGTTGAGAAAGGGTTGAAGGAAAGGATACACGCTGAAGGAGAGGGGGATGAGAAGAAAAAGGAGTTCTTATCGCGTTGCCCTTGTCTTGACTTCCTCGCGGGGGCTTTGATGAGAAGAGAGAGAAAAAAAAAAATACTCTCGCTGGCACATCAGATTGAGATGATGCCAGCGTTTAGCCAAGTGAGCGCCGCGAGGCCGCTAGCGACAGCCTGCTGTTTTTCAACCAATCGCGGCCCAACCACGGCTTAGCCTCTCCTCGTGTGAATGTTCACCATAGATACGATACCTAATAGACGATGGCGTCCGGCTCGGAATGAAGCCGTCCGCCGGATTACGAGTAGACAGGATTTGCATAAGCGGCCGTGGATGTAACAAAAAAAATGAAAGAAAGACGAGGAAAGGAAACACAGAGAAGGGGGCTTAGAGAGTGGACCACACTTGCCAAGCCACTCGGGGATAAATCCTGCGGTTAGGATCAAGTATTCCCGGCAGCGATTTGGCCCCAGGTTGCCTCAAAGCAAAATGGAAAATAACAGGCTGGGAGTAAATAGGTGGCCGGGTAATGATAGCTCTGTCTAAAGTGGAAGAGTGCGGACAGATGAGGAGAATATCGGGAAGGAAAGAGGAAAGTGTGGGCCGAGGAAATGCGGCGGGGGATGACAAAAATGGGATGCGCTTCATTTTTCAAGCTTCCGATAACGGTTAATTAACAAGGTCAATAAGCGAGATGGGCGGCCATATTGGCACGCCGTCTTTAATAAGCTTCCGTTGTCGCTATCGGACGTATCGGCGGCCTTCCAATGGCTTTCCGATAATGACAAGCACCTCCTCCAGCTGGGTTCTTCTTCTTGGGTCAATCACATAAGACACACACACACATTGGACAGCTGCCAACGGGGAGCACCTCACGAGCATCATTAAATCCCGAGTGTTTGTATATTTTCGCCACCCACGGAGCTCGCTTGCATGTCCCCCCCGCTTGAGTCGTGCGGACCACCGAGGCAGAGAGGAACCACCTGTCCATCCAGGAAGCAGCACACACACACACACTCCAGCCAATATTAGCATATCCATATTTACTCACAGCTACCGCGTGCCTCGATGGGTTTCTTAATGGCTTCGCTTCCTTAAAGTCTGAAAAGTACGTTTCTTAAATCGTTTTGAAAACAGGTTCCCTTGCTCATCTAATCGCGACAGACAATGGAAGGCATTAATGATAAGAACGGGGATCAATAGCCGGGTCGGGTTATTGCCCGCAGGCTCCGTTTTCATCAGGGCGAGCGTCTGGAAAGCTTTTTAATTGAAAACGCTGCGCCCGTGGTGTGTAATGAGACATTTGATTGGCTGTGTAATAATATTTGTTGAAGTTCGATACCAGCGTGACGGCTCCCCGGCGATGATACTCTGTTAAGCGTTAAAGCTCCGGGCAATAAATGTGATATCAATACCTGCTCCAGAGTGTAACCCGAGCCCATGATGACTATCAGATAATGTAAAGACGTAAGACGGGATGCTCGAGATGCTGACAAATAGCGACAGGGGGAGACTGGCCAAAGCCTCGGCTCAATCTGTCGGATTGAAAATCCCTCTCTCGGAAACGTCGAGAAACGACTGGCTCGGAACTCGAGTGTCTTTCGTCGCTTCTCAGCGGCGGATTAGCTTGGAGATGGCTTAGGTGTGACGGAATATGGGGAGGGGGGGGGGTATGTCTGAAGTGGGCAAAGACTGTTGACGCTTTCGTGTGTGGCAGAAGAAATGTGCGAGGAAGTGTCCCAAGCTCTCTCTGGTGTTTACTGACAGGAAATGTTTGTCCAGGCATACGAGAGGGGAAGCTCGCCGCCCCGTATCGCAAACACTGGGAAAGTGGCCCAGCACACACACATATACACACAAGCGTGTAAAAAGGGGAATCTGACGGAAGCGCCAGTCTTTGTGAGGGAGGCGCGGCGGGGAAATGGAAGCGGGAGCTCGGGCTACTATTGCCGCGTTCCAGAAAAGCGGGAAGTCGGAAATTTCCGACCTCTGAGAAGGAAACATGGAATGGAATGTCAGTGGCAGTTGAAAGAATGCCCAAAATAGCAGTATGGATAATTTTTCAAAAGTCTCAAATGTATCAAACTATTATCACTCGTTATTG
This sequence comes from Syngnathus floridae, assembly GCF_059516105.1. NCBI lineage: Eukaryota > Metazoa > Chordata > Actinopteri > Syngnathiformes > Syngnathidae > Syngnathus > Syngnathus floridae. Next base: position 6,294,876 of record NC_142430.1, on the reverse strand, counting down.
CCTTCAAAATATCTTTCAATCTTGAATAATGCTGCATAGCTGAGAGGCAAGATTTTTGTTGAAAACTTTCAATGGGTTCATAATGTGAGGAAATGACAGTCGACATGCACGTCCTCCCTTATTAGATTTGTTTTGATCATCCTAAAAGTTGGATTTCGCAGCACGGCGAGAAGAGCAGGCCTAACTTTTGAGTCAGCGCACGACTGCAGCGACAATCTCTTTTGAAAACAAACTTTCTCACCTACTTAGACGAGAAACTTTGCGCGACACTTCTCCCGGCTTATGATTGATTGCAAAAAAAGAAGTTGGCAACAATGATCGCGCCCGCGCGTGCGTGTGTGTGTGAGAGGTTTATTCCGGGAGCGCTTGCCAGTTTTTGTCTTCTCGGCTGTCCTGGCTGATGTTTTGATTTGTGTGTGTGTGGCTCGTAAACTAAAGGACAGCCCTTGAGGCCGTGTGAGCACGTGGGCGTGCATTCGTGCCGTTTACCGACACACATCTCTCTATCAGTGACGAGAGGACGCTCACGTGTGTGAGCTCGGTCGCACGCGCGTCACGGTGAGACAAAAGAAAATCGGACTTACTGGCAGGCGACGGCGTGCTGTAGCCGCTGAGAGGAAGTCCTGGCAGAGCCGGGGGCGACAAACTCCCCAACATGTGAGGGAAGAAGTAGGAGTAGGTGGGCATTGGGAAGCCGTTGAGGTGCGGGCCCGGCATGGGGTTGCCCTTCCCAGCCATGACGCGTGTCAAACCCCCCTGCAGTTTGTAACAGAGCCAAAAAGTGAGTCAGTGTCGTTCACTGGGCTGCTTTAATCCCCCCCCATGGGAATGCGGGATTAGTAGCGCGTAATCCAACAGTGTCCGGCGAAGGTCGGCGGAGGTTAAAATCCCGTACTTACTGAGGGAACAATGGTTGGGGTCTAAAAAGCAGCGCCAGGGTGTTTTGATCCTTGTGTGCCGCGCTGGCTCATGAGGAGGTCGGGTCCGTCGCTTCGACAAGGTGATGCTGATGTTGCACGCTTTCTCTACGGGGTTCCTTCCTCGCTCAGATCACATGATGCCACCATGTTCTCCCGGGACGGGCCTCCTCCTCCTCCTCCTCCTTCCCTCCCTCCCTCCTCCGCAGCCTCTGTCGAGAGAAATCAAACAAAAAGGGATCATTCGTTTTTTTGTTTTTTGTTTTTTGTAGACAGAGAGCTAAACCGTGCTTTTGTTTGGACGCTAATTAACGGTAATGTCTCGTCTGAAACCTTACGAAAACAACCCATCTGCCTTAATTACCTAATGGCGTGTTAAAAGTGAGGGGAGCGGCGGGCGCGAGATGTTTCCTCGCAGCTTTTGCGCCCCGCTCATTAACAGTGACAGGCTGCAAAATAGTACGTGAGACGAGCAAAAAAAAACAAAAAAACACACAAACGCCAACACAAAAGGAAAAACTTGGCTAATTACACGAGTTGCCGAAGCCAGAGGTGAGACCCAAGGTGCCACTCTGGGACCATCAGAGATTTGTTGCTGCAGAGTTTACTTTCAAAACAAAGACGCCGAATTGTTATCGGCGCAAGAGAGCGAACGTAATTGCTATCGAGAGGTACGTCGACACGGCGGCGTAAACAAGATTAAGAGAGTAGCGGGGCTTCAAAACAGCTTGTCACAACACAAGCGAGGTTTATTCTTTCCCGTAATGAGCCGTTTACGAGTCAGTATGAGGCAAAGTGGAATTATTGGTGAGGGGCGGATATGGCTTTGCATGAACATTGTTGCGTTGGAGCATGAATCACAAATGAACTCCCGGGAAGGGGGAGAGGTCAAGGCAGACATGTTGCCGCTTGTTTGGAGTGCGTAAAGCATCGGGATGTGACAGCGGCGTGTACAGATGGGAAAGCGACACATCGGGGAGCGTCAATCACTTGGAGACGATAAAAGGGAATGAATTTCAATCGACGTTGCAATTTTGTGACGTCATTTTCCAGCTGCGACATATACATGGTTACAATAAGAGTGATGTGTCAGCTCTAATAAGTCTCTTAATCAAACTGAGAGGTGACTTTACGAGCTTGGCCCTTTCTACTCATCGAGTTATTTTTATTGATTGTTTTGCTAGAGTACTCTTGTCACTTTGTCAGGGCGAGGTGGTGTGCGCCCCGGTCAGGCTAGAGGCGGAGCTTGTATTAGTCTGAAAGCTTAAACGCCATTTTTTTTTTTTAAATATAACCCATGGGAGGTGGTTATTGTAGTATTTGCTTTTAAAAGCCACTCTGTCTGCTGCCATTAAATCAAAAGTGAGCTGAGTGAAGTGATGCTAGCGTACTTTCAAAGCAGAAATGTTAAAAGCAACATGCTATAGGATTCAAATGAGCAATTGTGATTCAGCCTATAGTTGCCCGAGGGCTCGATTTATGCATTGAAGATTTTCAACTCTATTTTTAAAGCACTATCTTTGTCTAGCACATGTTATCTTCATTTCTGTATATGTTCCTGTAAGTGCACAACTGTACGGCGGCGAGCTCCAGGGGGATCCTAAGTGATCACTAACAGTAGGGGAAAAATAAACAAACAATCTGGGTCACTTGGTCTTTACTGTGGCGGTGGCATGTAACAGCCAGAGAAGAGGAAGGTTCAGAGGTCGCGTGGCACCGGAGAGCGTAATTGCTTGTGACAGCAAACTTTGAATTAATCATCGGCCAAGCAGCAAATGGCAGAGCGAGGTCGGGGGTGGACGGGTGGACAATACGGAGAGCGGAGCCACGGGGGACGACCGATGCAACGCATGACATACAGTATATGGCGCGGATATAAATAGACATGAGCAGAAAGCTTATACAATCCTGACTGAAACTGACATGAAAAAATAACAGCAGATGCGCTAACCTGCCTGTTGCTGGACAAAAGGCCCGCTTAGCAAGCGATGAATGAAATATGAAATATCGTCCTTAGGTTTTAAAGCGACATCTGGCGATACTCTCGTGAGACGACGTAGCGAAACCCGCCGGATGACTTTGAATTTCACTTTGAAGGCTTAAGTGTAAAACAGCCGGTGGGGGAGAGCACAAAAGGCTGTTGAACTTTTTTTTTTTTTACATGTGCTCCATCATCCATGTATGGCAAAGGTGCTAGTAATGGAAGTCGCTCAGGCATGACACCTTCAAATTTTCATGAGGATCGCTTTTGTGCGCTTCGATACATGTCACTGGATTCAGTCGCGAACGCACGGATGTCCAACAAGTCTAGATTTTTTTTTTATATTATTCAATAACATATTTTTGTCCCTCGTGGAGATTCACTGCAAGAGCAGCAAGTGTGGGAGGGGGGGGGCTGGCGAGTATGCGAAAGTGTGCTAAGTGCACATCCAAGCCGGTGAGAAACGTCAGCTCTTTTGCCAAAGCCCCCCCCTGTGGCTTGGATGCACTTGTCAGCGAGGCAGGCAGGGTGACATTTGTGCCTCACCTCAGAAAGGTCACACGCTAATTATCTCAAAGGACAGCGAGTGGCCGGACCTGCAAAGAATAAAAGCCCGTGTAGAAATTGACCATCTGCACCGCCCTGGATACACACATGATATCATATTGAGGTATACTCGGTCAATATTTGCAAGAGGCTATGGTTACGGAAAGCTCACGTGCTCATAAACACACAAGCCTGGAAGGTGTATACACAAAAAGTCCCACTTGTGCTCAAAGAAGGTCGGAGTTACAAAATGCCATAGATCAGCGATAGCAACGGCCCGCGGCAAGCTCCTTGTGTCTCGCTCTTCTGGACATTTTTCCAGCTCTGTAAAAACATGAAGGGCTGGGCTCCATTGTTTACACAGCTGGCTCTACCGAGCCGCTTGCTTAATATGAAATATGAAAAGAGCGGAGAGGTGAGAGGGGGAGAAAGAACGACGAGGAGAGCCAGGGTAGAAAGGCGGGCTTTTTCGGAGGGGCAATCCAAATGACCGTGATGAAGCGCTGACCCGATTCTGACACGATAAATGTATAAAAATTCTCTTCAATAATCGTTTGATCTGACCTACATACCAGAAAATTGAATTATATTCTACTCACGGAGAAAACAAACAAATGTTTGTTATTTGCTTGACCTTTTTTTTTAATGACATTTCCGATAAAGATTTTAGATTCAGACAAAGTGTCCGCGTCAACCCGAAAAGGCAGAACATGATAAACATGTGACGTTTATCCAATATGTTGTGACCTTATTAAGACATGTCATTTTTGAAAAAGTGCTTTTTTGCGTCAAACAGACTATGAAGTCATCAGAGGCCATTTGTAAACACTCCACAAAGTTAATAACCACGAGGTCAAGCCAGCTTTTTGCAAAACCCTCGCAACAACACTCAACCCAGCTCATATTAAGCTCGTGTTTCTCACGAGAGCGTTAGCAAGGCGACACCATCGCTAACCTTGTTCCAGTTAGCCGGAGAGGCCCTACGTAAATGAAGACCACATTTCTGACCTGGACTCCAAATATACAGTACCGAGTCAAAACACTTTTTCATACACACCTCCGAGCCAGATATTTACACGACTTTGGAGTCTCACGGGGGGTGAACACAACACGGATTGTTCAACACACATGCGTCAGGCGCGCTCACGCAATCAACATACATCCGCGTCGGCACACAAGGTTGTGTCACCTTTGAATACCTCCATCCAGGATGTCAAGCTAACAATGTTTTGAGAAGGACCTGAGCACATATTTCAACACAGAAGATCCGATGACACGAGAGTGAATGACGCACTTGAAGGCAGGGCCCCCTTCCTGTTTATGCCGCCGCTCGCCCGCTTGAGGATCAAAAAAGAAGCGGCTGTGCACTCTTGAAGGAACGACTGCAAATAACCTTTTTTTTTTGCATCACGGAAAAAAAAAAATCACTGTGATTAGTTTTTAATCATCATGCTTTTGCTACGCTTAGTAAAATGGAAATAGAATTGCAGCAATATGAGTAACATGCCAACATAACACGTGCTCACATAACACACTGTGACCTTTCTAGGACATACACGCAAAGGCTAGTAAACACAAACAGCAAGGATCCGATTGAGTGACCCAGAGGTCACAGATCCAAATAGAAAAGCTTTGAGATTAAGAGCACGCATTAAGCACATATATCTACTCTATATTTGTTTACATACATACGGTATAACGCTGAGATCGTGCCAGCTGGAAGCATGCAAAATAAAATTCAATCATTCGATCGCAGCAGCTGGATGGCGCCAAGTACGACCGAGGGGGCTTTAAAAGGCGGCTGCGCGGGAAAATCGTGTCTTTTTTTTTTTTTAATCTCGCGTGAGTGTGAGCGGTGACTCTCAACAGCTCCTGCGTGACTATTTATATTGTCTGTCTACAAATGTTGCTGCACCATTTGTGTTGAGCCATCCTAAAAAGGCTCAATGTAGGACTCTGAAGAGCAAGTGGGACACTCATCTGGCCACAGTTAATCCCCCTCTAATAGAAAGACATCAACAAAGACGAATCTCTCCTTGTCCTCCCTCGGCTTCGCTCGCAGAGTCATAAAACTCCCATTTGAAAATGCATGGGCGCCATAAGCTGCCAAGCCTTTCTATTAACCGCGTTATAGCGTAGGTGACTATAGCTGCTGACGACAGCCGGGGAATTCGGCTTTCCATTAGGATAGGGGGAGGGAGGGGGCGAGGTGGGGGTAGATGAGATGCGAGGATGAGAAATGAGACAGAATTGAGTCATTTTTCTCTTTGGCGCGGCGCTGCAATCCGACGCCTGGATGCTTGAGCGCGTGGAAAATGGCAGCGCTTATGAAATAAGCTTAGCAGCACATTTGCTAATCGTTAAAACGTGCGTATTTATCGGCGCGTATTTACGAAGTCTCGCGTACCTCTCCGGCGACGGCAAAGATGGATTGATTGGAGGGTTCCTCTGAGATCACCCCCCCCCCCCCTTCCCCGACACCCTCACAGTGTCCTTAGGCGCTCACCAGATGACTATTGATCGGTTAATTGATTGATTGGCATCTGGCCGACAATGAGTCAACAACATCATCGCTCTTCCGTGGACTCGGGCGCTCAGCCCCCCGCGCGACAAGAAATTTAAACAGCTACATCCTGAAGACAAACGTCTGCACGAAATTTCTTTCCCCTCAGGATGACGTTCAATAACTCTTTGATGCCAAACTCGTGGAGATAGTATCTTCCCCGAAACCACACTAGACTTCCCCGGCAACTTCAGATACATAAAAGGTACTATTTACTTACCCATAAATCTTTTATAATCCAAGGCAATTTCTCACGTCCTTGAACGTGACACTAAACATCAACCTGCACTTGATAAGAGCATCTGCTTAATGTCTTTGAATTAAAATGTAAATGAGATTTCAATGGTTTGGGTGAAACTCCGACATGCCAGCCTGGATTTTTCCCCTCATAGTTCACCTCGTCTCATCCCCGCCTCCCTTTGGCGCTCGAGTCAAACACGGACTATGAAAATTAATGAGGGAGCTGCTAAAGCAGGGTTGACACTCGAGAACAAGGCTCCCGTCCCCTCTAATGGACCATATAGACAATGTCGGACGCATTTCAATTAACAGACAATGGGATTACATGATATTGTAACACATAGGGAGGGTCATGTGACTTAATAGGACGACGTAAAGGGGTGAGTGACACCGAGGAGAGAACATCTTAATGCACCGTCGCCACGGCGATGAATCGGGTCCGGCGATGGGGGGGGGGGCGGTATCCGAAGGCCGCTAACGGCCGCCGCCGCTGTCAGACTCGCATTAACCTTGAGAACAGCCAGGGGAGCGTATTAGCCCCGCTGACCTCTCCGCTTCACAAACACACAACCTCTGTTGTGTATGAGTGAAGGGTGTGTGCGCGCTTTGTCAATCCGCTCGCCAGTGTCTTATAAGCGCCATCAGTGGGATTAAATCAGTCCATCAAAGGCTGTCTGGGTTGAAGTGAATTCGCCTAAGTCTTTCCTTTTGCCCCCGAGGTGAAGGTCTGTGTCGAGCAGTAATAGCACTCCCAAAGCTAATTTTGTGTACACAGGTGCGCCCGCCGGCCACCAGATGCGCTCACGGTTTGACAAAGACGATGACGAACATTTGTCCGAAGTCTATGGAATACAAACAAAAACTTCCATCTGATCCCGAGATGACTTTGAATTCAATTGAGCTGTGATAATATTTGGATTTTCACTGGCCTATGCAGAGGAAAAGAAAGTAAATATTTTGGGAATATTTTTTTTTGCTCCGACGGACATCAAGGCTTGTTGTCGACTTCCAACAAAATACATGGACGCTTTTGTGCCAGCCTTGACATATTTTTGCCCACCAGACTGTCCTTCACTCACACTCCCAAGGCCTTGGGGGGGGTGCAAAAAGCTTTTAAAGTGCATTTGTGCCTGAGTGGCCAGAACATTGCGCTGCTGTCGCTTCACCACGCCGGACGGCGCTAGTGCGCATCCGCACGGATCCGAACGGTATTTTTAGAAAGCTGCTGACAATATCATGTCCCCGAATGGGTGTAATTGTATTATGCTGGAGGTGCTAAAAGCTTTGACTTGGGGAAAACGCGTCACAGTTCTCAAGATGAGAAGCTTTGAAGAAAAGTCAGGAGCGGCGCGTGGAGGACATACATACAAAGTCAGCATTAAAAAGAAAAAAATACTCCGGGAGGAGGAAGAAAGAATCCTAAGGGGCCAGTTTTCTAAGAACTCGAGAAGACAAAGGAGGATGATTTTCCATTTTGTGTAGGGGAGTAGGGGGGGCACGTGTTGGATGGCGCTTTTGGTATCGGCAGCTCTTGAAGGTTCTTAACGGCCCTGTGATGATAGATGAAAGACTGAACTTTAATCAGAATGGTGCCTGAAGCATTTTCAGGGAGGTAAACAGATTATCAGTCAAGCCCTCCTTCCATCTTCCCTCTCATTCTGCCGTCCTCCTTCCTCGGCACATGACCACTTCTGACACCGGCGTGCCATTAGTCTCTTTCCCATCAGCACCTTCCCTCCTCCACCATATGCCCCTCATTTTTACCTCCACGCTACTTGTCAGGAGAAGAGACCACCTCCCTCCCCCTTGCAGTCCGTCGGAACTTCAAAGCGCCTGCCTCATCATCCGATTTTTATATCTCATAGCTTCATCCACCATGAAATTATAAGGTGCGAAATCTGTATGAAAACACGGGCTATTCATAGGTTGTTGTAATGGATTATTGTCATTTTTTTATTCCCCACTTGCCCGGATTATGTGTTGGAGCTAATCTGCAAGGATGTACATTTAAAAAAAAAAAGCTGTATTGAAGCTTGTTTAAAGTTTCCTCTCCAAAAGGATCAATAAAAACTTTACAGGCAAGCTAGCTGTGCGTGAGAAGAAAGCTCCACGTTCTAATTTGGGAGCTGTCAAAATGTGTCTTCTTCTTCTACCCACCATCATTTTGTCATGCAAAGAATTGCACATGTTGCCTTGCATAACGACGCCGGCATCCGTGTTCCTCGTTTGAATCGTACACAAAAGCACCTCAGGAGAAGGAAAATGCTAATAAAGCTATTAATGATAGATCCGCACGTAATTCAAAGTGGCAGCGTGCGAGGAGGAAGACAAGATGGGGAGCATCGTCTTAAGAGAAAACCGGCGGGAAAAAAGGGAACGTGTGGGAGTCTAGAGAATGCCGGATTGGGAAGAAAAAAAAAAATCGCTTGTCGGGAAATTGAAAAGCTCGTTAAGCACTCACATGCTCGGAGATAATGCACTTGTACATTTAACGTACACATCAGAAGGGGAGGGGGGGGGAGTGTGAATTGAGGCCATTACCTCTTTTTCAACAACTTCCCTCTCAAAGCATTAATTGTTTTTTCATTATCTGGTACATTCCAACGAGCGCAGTCTAATGAAGGATGCCAGATCAGAAACTCACAGAATGTCCACCTTGGAGATAAAATGCGGCCATTTCTCAATTGAACGCCGCTAATACGAGAAATGCTATCGCTATTCTACATGTATTTATTTAAGAGGACCATAAGACAATCCTGACTCAGGGAGAAAGGCTGAGGAACATAATCTGCAGAACAGTAACGAGTTTGCCGATTCGTTGGAAAGTTTCCGACCCTTCCTGTTCCCTTTAAAACAACATAGCTGTCTTATTTGATTTTTTTTATTTTTTGAAGCGGATGAAGTCTGTTAAGAAAATGAACGAAGACTTTGGTGACTGCGGGAAACTACTCAAGTGGAGCTGAAAAGGAGAATAATAGGTGGCTCTTAAGAAGGGAGGAAATGAACAACTGAAAATCAATAAAGCTCCAGAAAGAGAGAATAGGAGAGCGACAGCAGATGAGACACGCATTGATTTTTGTAACGAGGCCGAGCGGCGGGCCGGCGTGAGCGATGACGGCCGAACCCGGCCCTAAACAACCAAAGTGAAACGGACAAGATGAAAACAAAAGAGAACACAGGAGAGTAACAAAGAGAGACAGGAGGGGAGGGGTGGAGCCAACGAGTGAGAAAAAGGTACCTCCTTTACCTCCGTCTCAATTTGCACAAAACTTTCATTACTACCAATTTGGACCAGGAGCCGGAGGCCGGGCCATTAGGCAAACTCGGCATCAATCAGCCTAATCGCCCTCCCAGGCTGCTAAATTACAGCACCCGCTTGCTTATTAAAATTTGTCGCCTGTCTTCTAACGCTGTTGGAGATGAGATGCCCCCCCCCCCCCCCGCCTCAGACAAATGGCTTCTAAAGAAGAAGAAGCGAGAAGGAAGGATGGGACAGGAGAAGGTTATAAAAAAAAAAGAAGAATGGGCTCGCTGGGACTGAGAGGATCACAGAGCGAGTTGGGGGGGGGCGATTATCTGGCTTGATTTATACACTCAAGTAGATGCGCTGTGGGTTCGCACACACACACACACATTCTCCCAAATTCATGCTTGTCAAAAGCAACACACACACATTTGTAAAGGAGCTTTGCCTATTGCACACTCAATCAAAGGCGCTCGACAGATAAGACACATGATGAATGGTGTAATTGAAGGCGGCGGTGGCGGGGTAATGCCGAATCGCTCCAGGTTCAGGCGGGAGGGTGGAGAAGAGCGTTGAGTAAATGATTAGCCGGCGGGATTTATTTTTATTGCCCGGTATTATTATAAAATAGTGACACCGCCTGCCTCGCCTATTGTATCACGCCTCCGGATTCACTTTTGGGATGTGAGGTCGGATCAACAAATCACAAGGTCATTTAGTAGAGTGGAAGGAGGCTTGCTCCATCATCGAAATAATATTTAATATCTGATCTGTCCATTTGTCACGTGCTGGACTGTCCACGCGGTTCTTCTGTAGAGGGACTCGCTCTTCATCTGTCCTCTACTTGTCTGGTCCACGGGATGACCCTGATTTACGGCGCTATACTTGTCGGCGCTTAATCGCTCTTAATGGATCTTGATTTGTGGCACATGAGGAGATCATCTCGATTAAGGAAGCACGCTAAGTTGTTGACCTTCTTGCATCATTTGAACTAGTCAGTCTGAGGTGGCCAATTATTTACGCATTTTGGACTAAGGGGGAAAAAAAAAGTTCATTTTGGTCGGACGTGGGTGATGTCACATGACACGATGATTTGCAAATCAATTGCAGAAGCACTGGCGGGACAAAAATACAAGCGTTAGCTGGTGCAAGCGTGCTGCGGTTGCAAGAAGCGTGTCGAGCATCAACACGTACAGGACACGGTAAACAGAACGAGGGGGGGAGAAAACCACATCGCCCTCTGTGTGCCAACCGTGACCTCACACAAGCGGAATCATCACACGGCATTTCTACCTCTGTTGGTCTGCAGCGGCCTTTTTTCTGTGTTGAAGTTCACACTGATTAAGAGGCACTCTGTTCAGCCAAGTGGGCATCCGGCCGGCAGACTACCCGCATCGATTGCTCGGACCGCCTCGCCTCCTGGAAGTAGATGGAAGGGGGGGGAAGACGAAAAAGGGGCAATATTAGCTTAAATGAAAGTTTATTAGCTGCATCAGTCAGTCAGGTGGAGGGGAGGGGGGGTGCCCCAGGCTGTTCTCTCTCAATCTATTTCCCACTCGCCCCCTCCTTTCTCATGTGTGAGGGGAGGGGCAGGCATGACGGGAAAACATTAGCTCGTTGGCAAGCCGCTGGTATACCATCCAGTAATTGGCTTGGGTAATGCTCCTGTCCAAACAAATGGTGTGCGGCCTAACCTTGTTACCAGCGACCCGCCCTCATCGTGCAATCGGTGAGCGCTGACGTTTTTCTGTTGACATCTTTTATTCAAACATACCCAAATTGCATTTGAGGGAGGAGGCGCCATCGAGACGGAGGAAGAGGGAGAAGTGCCATTTTTTTTTTTTTTTTTATGCTCTGCATCTCATCACCCGGCTGTCTGCCTGATCGCAAGCTGAGACGCTAATGTCTGTTGTGTGTGTGTGTGTGTGTGTCTATGAGTCATCTCCATCTTATCATCCGGATAGTACGTGAATGAAAAGAAGACAAATAACGGGCATAGAGTGCAACGTTGTATGCAGAGCCATGTGTGTGTGTGTGTGTCATGGCAGCCCTTCACTCAACCAGCTATCATCTCCCACCAGACGGGCCCCACCAAGCTGACCCAGCTGGATAATGAGATCCATTATGATTTACGTGCCAAGAGGACAGCGAGACAGAACAAAGACACACACACACATCGTCGGGGTGTACATGTCAAGGTGTGCGCCGATCTTCCGCTGGATGTGCTGATGAGCTCTGCCGCAGTTTCATATTTCACTTTTCCATTGTGTGCGAGTGTTAAGAGCGCAAGTCTGGTACTTGGACGACTCGGTGCCGGTGAAACCGGAGAAGTGAGACTCCACAATGCAAATTCACCCTCACACATTGCCCAAGGGGTCTTAGAGGCCAAAAGGAAAAAAAAAGGAAGCGGGGATGTGTTCCTGCCAGGTATTTGTGTGTGTGTGTGTGTGGTCGAATTTGTTGGCGCTGCAGCGGCTGTCAAGCAAATTTCACAAAAGCAGTCGGCACATTCCGAGAATGGAAGCCGACGATTTGATCTAAAATTCCTCAAGTCGTTTCAATGTGAAAACAAAGAGTGTACACAAAGATGATTACGAAACTGATGATTATTATGAAACACAAATGACCCCCCCCACACACCATTCTTGGTTGCGGGAATCCCCTCCTCGCACAAAAACATCAGCGCTTTGAGAGCAGGGCAAAGAAAACAATGGCAGGATTCTCTGCTGTTCCTGCTTTGCTCGGGATTCAAATGACGCCAACTCAATTAGTGAGCCCAAATGTCAGGAGATGAACACTGCCGGGGAGCAATAAGGACACCAAAAAAAAAAAAAAAAGTACAAACACCTCACATTCCTGCAGCTCAATATTGAATTTTTGGACGAGGTGAAAACAAGGTAGATGAGAAGGAGCTGACAAGCTTCAATAAAAAAGTCAAACAAATTAAAATAACATCAAAGTGAATGAGGATGAACAACGCGTTGGCTCAGAGGGTGTGTTGTCGCTAAGAAAATATGAGGCGTGATAATTGCTGTTAATTGAATTTTAGCTTTATTGCTCTATTGGCGTGGATTCAACTCATACGTGAAGGTATCACGAGATGGCAAACATTTGTTCAGTAGCAACTTTTTATGTATCCCCACTAGGACAAATTTCAATATCCTCAAATATTCAAAGCTTCATTTCGCCAAGTATATATATTTTGACATGACTTAAAAGTGATTTGGAGAGCAGGCTATGTTAGTTTCATAGGATTTAAAAAAAAAAAAAAAGGTATGTGGTATTTTTCTATGATTTACAAGAAGCCCGTGATGGATTTCCACGAGATGTTTTTTGGATTAGAGTCTTAGAATACTCATAAATAGCATGTGAATTGTATCTTGTGTTTTTGGCTGGCGCAAAAGAAGCATACTGAATTTCATTGGATGTTTTTATGTTCCAAAAAACACGCAGCAATAAAAACTCGCAACCCATCTAGTCATTATCTCAGTTCTGCGTGCGTATGCAGCGATACGCTATCCCGAAACGGTCAGCTGCTCGCGCTGCTATTTTCAAAGTGTTTAGTCTGCTGGGGGACTTTTGGAAGCCACATTCACGCTGTTATGGCACCGCTCGGGCCTAAGTGCGCACGCTGCGACCAAAATAAGTCCCCCGGTGACCGAGCGCAACAAAACAGATCTCGGGGAAAGGTGCGTCAATACCCCCCCCCCCCCCTCATCCTCCGCCGCTTAAGAAAACTCACAGTGGTGCCAAATCTAATCGGTTCCTTCAGCGCCAGGTGGTTTTCATTGACGGAGGTCCGACGCTCGGACGGAGGAAATTGGCTCCTCAGCGCGCGTTTATCGCTCGCCCAATCCGGAGAATGTGTTCCAAACACCTTTTTCCTATTACGCCCCACCATTAAGCGCCATTGTGCGGAATTAGACGCAGTCTACAGAATAAGTGGAATCTAATTCATGGCCTCTTTTTCACGGCCAGTGGCTGTGCTAATGAAGAGGATGAAAGAGAAGTGTTAATCAAACTGAGCATCTCATCTGTGGAGAAGAAGGAGTGGAGGAGAGATCTCAAAGTGGCTCCTCGGGGATGTTTGCAGGGGGGGAGGTGCGAAGGATCCCCGGCATATTTATCTGTTGTGTTATTATCTTGCTAAATGAATACTAGCTTTGTAAACTGAGCTGTCGGTTCAACAAAATCTAAATAAAACAAGTCCCCGGGCCCTGCCGCTAATAATTGCGCGGCGAGATCTCCACGGGGGCCGTCCCTGTCCGCTCGCCGCCATTGAATCCCTCCCGGGCTCGTCTGTTTTGGAATACCAGCGCTAACGAGGAGGGTCTGATTAGATTGAAATGTCAAGAGAGATAGGGACAATACAGTTATCTTCCGAATTATGGCCTATTAAAGGGCCCGAGCGGCGCACCTCCCTTTTCGACTAACTAATCACCGAGTCCATTCATCATCCGCAGACAGGGGCGTCGTTTTTGGAGGGCACATTCCTTTATTCCGCCCCGTCATGTTCAACCTGGTTGAACGTATAGAAGGAATCATATTGGAACGAGTTGCAAAAGCACGTGATGTTGCAACCGAGGCCCGAAGTCTCCAAAAAAACTGCCAGAGAGGGAGAGGAGGAGCTTGGAGTGTCATTTCTCTCTCTGTCAGCTCCCTGCCGCCCCCGTTGTCCCCCTCTTCCTAAGTCCCCCATCACCCCCGTGAGATGTGGCTGCTTGGTGGGGACAATTACCGACTGACACTTCATCATGGGCCGCCCGACAGGCGCTGACGGCCCTCGTCCAAACAAATGATGCCGGGGTCGAGGTTGCGGGCCTGCCTCCGAGTCTGCCTGCCTCCAAGCCCCGAAGCGCGGCCCTGCGCCGCATTAGCAAACACGCACACACACTAACATTAAGAGAGACTCCTTTAAGAAAAACACATTTATCAGCATGTGTGTGGGGGGGGGTGATGGAGAACGGGGCGCTCGGGGCGCTACACCGCCGTCAACTCCCATCCTCCGCCGCATTTATACGCACCCGGCGAGATTACACATTTAAATGTAATCATATGATGGGGTTAAAAAAGCCAACAAGGTAAGATGGCCATCAATCAGCGGCGCTGCGACAAATGCAGGAATCAATTAGCCTTGACATCCCTCTCCCCAGGCAAACCATCCACTCAGCCATTCGCCTTGGGTGAGGAGCCGTCACCTTTATGCTCAAAGTGGGTCAACAGCTAATTGTCAAAGGAGGAATATTGCGGTTTAGAGCTAAACATGAGCTCACAAAAAAAAAAACAGGACTGAGAAGAAGCCTATGATGGGGAAAACTAGACGCAACAGGTATCGACACATACTAGTGGTATCGGTACTTGGTATCGGCGACGACTCAACAATAACTCAAACTAATACCAGTGGAAAAAAACTAAAACAACTATCATCATTCATACAAAACAAAACACCGCCATCTAGGGGGCTCTGTTAATTATTACAAACATGAATCCCAAAGACACAATTATCAAGACCCTCTTCTACGCACACGTTGAAAAACTCCATGAAGAAACCCCTGTCTAGATGCCTTCAACATACTTCCTTGAGACCAATTACTACTTTCCTACGAGTCCAGGGTTTTGGCGCCATCTTGTGACAGCAGGGTGTAAGTTCAAGAGTAACAAGCAAACCACATTTTCCACATCCGAATGCGCTTTCATACGTCTTTTCTCATTATTCTGCGATTTTCCCCCCGTTTTTATTATCACATTCTTTTCATCTGTGTAACTGATGTTTTCCCAATTGATAAATGTGTTTATGTGTTTACAAGCCACTGTCGAAGATAAATAAAAAGCCGAGGTACTGCGGTGGGAGGGTAAAAATGAAGGGCGAGGGAGGAGGGGGGGGGAACCAGAGTCATGCGTCATGTTGGAGCGGCCCTTGAGAACACTCTCAATCTTTCTGTCAATATTCAAGCGCGCCGGATTGTGTACGCCATCATTAAAAAACGGACACGTCCCTGTTTATTCATCATAAGGACAAGCCCTTGTAAACAAGTTGGGTGTTGCCAGTGTGTGTGTGTGTTTAAAAATGGCCGCTCGTTGGACAGTAATGTGACGCTCGTTAGTCATGTCGGCGAGACAAAGCTACCGCTCGCCTACCACATGTGAATTTAAATACGATGACATCATACAATTGCTTACTTAAAGAACAACAGGTGAGAGCGGCCGCGGAGAAACAATCAGGGGGGGGGGTCGTGCTTGACATATACGATTCATGTGGTGGTGATGTTGACCTGCCAGGGTCACTGCTGGCTCATTCCTGCACACACAGCCCCATCATCCGTGTAACTGGACACTAGCAAAACAGTGACACACACATACATCAGTCACAGAAAGGAAGACAAGCGGAGCATCCCACAGGTTGGACCACATAGGTGGGCTTGGGAAAAAAAAAAAAGACAAATGTGTTCAGTATGTGGTGTCAGTGCGAGAGCTACAAGTTGTCTTTAAATATTATGCAGGTGGGTGCATTTTTTTTGTCCACCACTTCAAAAGCAATTGTTCAGCCCGTGTTCACCTCGCACTCAGCAACAGGAGGCGACTTCATACGCTGACAGCTTTGTGGTAATAATAGAGCACGGGCAGGCGGGCGGGTGGGCGGTTGGGCTTGGGCCCCTTGCTAGTACGAGTGGCATGCTCAGTCAAGCGGAGACTTTGCCTAAGAGAACCCGCATGGACTGTAATGAGAACGCGGGGAGACGAGAAGGTTGGGACAGTAGAGGAGAGACCAATATTTGGGAAGAAACCAGGCCAAAGTTTTGAGGTTTGGGATTGGATGATGCTGTGATTTAAAACATTGTCAGTGCAATTAGTAAAGTCAACAAGATTACTTCTATTGCTCTGGAAAAATAAATTGACTTCCTAAACTGAAGTTTCCACATTAGAGGTGAACCTCGATGGTTGAACAAGAGTTAAAGCGTTATCCAATACAAGGCCGTTAAGGCCTTAGGCCAGACACTAAATCTGACATTGAAGCAAAGAGAAAAGAGAACAAGGCAGGCAAATCCAGTAAATTATAAAGTGAATAGCTCCGCCCCCCTCGGGGATAGGCGATAAAGACTAGATTGGACGCATAGTATCTTTGGGTAACTAGAAGAGGAGGCTGATAAAAACTATGACTGTGGAAAAGTGAAACAAACCACAAAACTAAAAAGCCTTTCAGTGTGAATTATTAACATGTTCACAGTTTAATTCAAGAAACACAACGGCCGTTGTCCCATTTGACCGTCAATCCTAATCAGCGTGTCTATTGTTAACAGTCCCCAGCGTATTTTCCACATCAGCTTTTAAAACCACACCAATGTGTGTCAAACATTCGGGGATTTGGATGACGATGAATGCGAACCGCAATATCGGCGCGACCCTGTTAGTCAATTTCGAGATTTGTTGAAACCTAAAAACACATGCAAAGTGTTACGAGCGCCTCATTGTCAGCCCCGAGTGTAATACGGTGAAGAAGTCACTAGGTTCTTGAGGGGGGAAAAAAAAAAAAAAGCAAAAGTAAACATGGCAAGTGTGAACACAACCTAACTGGATCAACAACAATAACTTTCTGTTGGACGGCTTCAGTTTCTGCATGGCTGCTCGCTGCCTGACTCCTCGCTCGGCTCCCCGCAAGCCACAGTTAATCCCCGTAGAGCCAAAGGAAGGCCTCAAGATCATCCCGCGGGAAAGCCGAGAGAGGGAAAAAAGGCCGGCGAACGACTCTTCTGAAGTCCTCCGTCTTTCCTCTGGTGTTGCTGTTGGATGGTGACCTTGCTGACCAGCTGCATCGTCTCCCGGATGGGTCGGCCGAGCTAACCCGCACCGCGTCCCTGCTTACACTGGCACGAGCCTTGAATGTTGGGCGGAGGCGCTATTCGTGTAACGTTGAGGTTTTTTCGACAGGAACATCTCGTTCTCAATCAAAGCGGGAGGAATATTTGGATTCGGAATTATTAGGAGGCCTGTTTCAGGTCTTCATCAATGTATGGACAACTTGTGACTACTGCAGTTTCTGTCCGTCCTCTCCTTCTCCCCTCAGGGATTCCCCGGGGTTGTCCGGAGCACATGTGTTTTGGTTTAGCTCCATCGGAGTCCTATCTCAAACCCGGAGCGGGCCAGAGGCTTTGTCAGTGGCACCATTAATCAAGTGTCCTTTAACAAAAACAGAAAACCAGATGAGAGACAAAAGGAAGAGGCATGGGGGTGGGGGGGGGCGCTTATTTAGGTGGGGGAGGAAGGGGGGATGCTTGACCCAGATAGACGCCTTTAATAAATCAAGCAGTAACAATAATAAGCAAAAGTTTTCACGTAGCTCGAGGAGGTATTAATGTGGGAGTCTTACAGTAATTGTGAAAAAGCTCTGGAGAAAACCGGTTTAGGTTTAGGATCTCAGTGCCTGTTTGGATTAATTAAGGAATTCGTCTCTGCAGAGTCTGTCCAAACGCCAATATAAATTGCCATCCAGCCAAAAAAGTATTTCGAGACGTCGAAGCCTTAGCTAAATTTTCCGCTAGCCGTAGAGCTTGCAAGCTAGGATCACATGCACGCTATTTCATCAAATAGGTATCAGCATATTTTACACACACACACACGTGAGTGCCTTCTTTCTCCGTTCCCAGTAGTCCCATCTCAATAATGGCCCCCCCATCGATCCTGAAACCTCCTTGTCCGCACTCATTGCCCATCGATCGGCACCTTGCAAAGAGTCTCCGAGGCCTCCTTCACATCCTCACCTTGTGTGTGTGTGTGTGTGCATGTGTGTGTGCTCATCACTTGATGCTGTCTCGGATGGTGGGAGGTTTTACTTGATGCGAGTGAGCACACTCGGTAACAAAGGCATGTCGGGGATATACAGTGCACGTGGAAGCTAATGGCGTCTCTGGGGAACAGGTGGCAACCCCCCCCCCCCCCCCCTTCCTGGCTTGTGTTCCCAATATCTGTTTTAGCTCCTTCAAAAGACCTATTTTTATTTGTAATTGTGTTTTTGGGTACAAATCACAGCGTGAGGTCGCTTTTATTATAAGAATATATTCTGTTTTATGGAGAATGAACGTCGTGTTCGTATTAACGGTTTACAAGCTAGGCGAGATGTTCTCCCGTCGTTGTAACCACGATAGGCCGGCTGGTTTTCTGTTTGAGCAATCTGGGTTCTCTTTGGCTTTGGATCGGCACCAAGTCAGGCTGCACAATACTCTACTGTGTTTGGCGAGCGGCAAAGTGTACGGCGGAGACATATGTTACGGGACCTGGATGGCATGCGGGAGTGTATTTTTGTTTGGACGCCATTCCGAGAACGTGTGTTATGGATTGGAAAGCCGTCGCTAGTTACATCATGATCGCCGTGGATTTTCGCATATGCTTTTTGGGACACTTGGCAGAAGGTTCTTCCCCCTGAGGCGGCGGTAGATCGCGGGAGATGAATGACAAGTGCAAGGAGAATCTGGGAGTCCAATAGCTGACATGTATGGCAACATGTGGGAGGGAAGGGGAGGGGGGGAGTGCGCCGCCCAGCCTGCTTGCCCACCACAAGGAGTTTGTTTTTGTTTCTGGCTGCCAAGTTCCTGTCAGGAGGCGCCCCGAAGAGCAACTGCAGACTACTCCGGCTACACCCTCTCGTCTACACCGTCGAGCTGATTTTCGGGCGCTTGCTTTATAACAACGCTCTGATTTAAAAAAGATTCCAGATTTGCTATCAAGGCGTACTTTGAAGAACTCCCCCGTTTTGTTTGGCGGCTTCATTCATAAGTTATAACGAAATGCGATTCCAGCTCGTTAAAAGATTTACACTAATTTACACGTGGGGATAAAACTGCACTTTACGACGCCATTTGTTATGTTGCGGCTATCGTAAAAAAACGGCGAGCACTGAATTAAACTATACAAGAGGTTTCTGGCTATTGTAAAAATGGAGCAGCACTACATAAACGCATATTTAGTCAAGTGATTATGGTGAAGAAAAAGCGGAATGATTCAATTATTCAGTAATCGTTTTGTTTCGGGTGCCACATGGAAAAATTTTACTGTAATTGAAAGCATGACAGCAGTTAGCGGGATGCGCACATATGTGTTTGTGTGAGTGAAGGAGAGGTCAGACGTGGTCACATAAGAAGCCGAGCCACCCGAGTAGGCGAGACAAGAGGAATCGCTTCCGCTGTCTGTATAGAGAGAAAAAAAAAATTGGAGCAAGAAGAGGGGAAAAGATGGTGGCTGCGGTTGATGGCACAAGGCGGAAGAAAAAAAACTTGATCAAAAACAAATATGGAGTGCCACGCGAGACAACGAGGTGGGCAGGCGAGGCAGACCGCCGTGACCTAAAGCGCGCCGAGTGTGAATCACTGGAGGCATGTGTTCCACATCAACCGCCGGGGCCACTTCCCAACCCACTTACAAGTCCCCATCTAAATCATGACTGGAAGGAAGGAGTGAGATGGGCTGGATGGAAGAGCGGTGAAGATAAAAAAAATTCAAGCCAATGTTTGAAACAAAAACCTCACAATGCTGAAGATGGAGTTTGATACAGAGGGGGGGATCCAATTATGTGGAGTTGACAGGAGCGACAAATTCGAGCTTACCCCCAAAACGTCAATCTGGCCGTCTTTGGATGTGGAAATCTCCCCTCCAATCGATTGCGGCTTTTAAGCTCTGAGAGATGGGAAGAAAGAAAGGGGAAGATGTGAAGAGCTTTGTGTGCTTCTTTAGCCACGTGTTTCAGCTTTAGTGACTCTGCCGGAAATCACCCTGTCGGGTTTTCCAATCGCTCGGACCTTCTCGCGCCTCTTATTGGGACTCCTGGAGTCATGACCTCATTTCCTTCCTTTACTTCCTGTTTGTGGATCTTAAGTGTATGTCGACTATACTTGATGGCGTGAAGCCATTTTGTGCAATGGGGTGGTCTCTGCACGATGATTGGAGTGGACAGGAATGGAGTCTTGGGGGAATCACATCTTCATCCCTGATGATCGGTGAAAGCAACGTGCTGCAGACGTTCACCTTTAATGCACACATAAGTAGAAAATGGGGCCCCATCGCTGCTGGATCCCAGCCAGCTAGGTCCATCTGCTTTTCAAACGCGACACCATTTACCACATGTGAAGGTCTCAATTGCGGCGAGCGGAGAGCGGTATCTCATGATACTCAATGTCAGACCCATCACTGGCACCCGAGACTGTGATTTGTGTTCCTCAAGAGCTTCTGGTTAAAAGGGTTTCATCGTAGCCGCTTTCACACTCAAGTGAAATCAATCATCAGTTGCGGGACATACTGTTAGTCATTGTGACAGCGCTAACCCGCCACTGCCAATCAGGAACCGGGAGAGCGCAGGTGTCAGGTCACGGCAGCCCATCAACATGGAAAGCCGCAATTTCAATTTCACCCGACCCCCACTAACAATCTGGCTTCAGTAAAACGCTATCAGCAACTATAAACAATCCGAGCCTGCCTCTGGATCTCAGCAGTGGAAACCCCCTTTAGTCACATATGGATCACATGACCTTTCTTGACATAGAAGATCCCAATGGAAGGATGCAAATTCACACACGCTCCATCCAGACTCGCCTTTGTCCTTTTAGTCAGCCGAACAGAACAATGAGGAGGGTCACGCAATCCTTCCCAGCGGGATGGAGCACATCCACACTGAGAAGAGGAAGAGGCAGATGTCACATGGTTGCCAAAAAAGAACGACTTATTTGTCATCAAATATGCAATGGCGGGGTCATCGAAACAAAATGAAAATCATCAATTATTAATCGATGAGCTCTTTCTATGCAGCAATGTGCCATATTATGAATTATAACATCCTAAAAGAAGGAAAAGCAACTTTATTTGTGGTGATGTGAATCACTCATTACTGCTGACTAATGCTTATTTCATGACGATCTTTGTTGCCATTATTCATCCACCACAAAACGTAATGTAGCCGCAAAGTGTTGACAATAGATTTAAAAAAGACAGCGGTCCTCTAAACTCTCTTTCATATGCAAATGAGGCTTTACAGGCTTGGTTGGAAATGATTTAGGGTGGCAACCAAGCTCGGGGTCTTTATGTTTGGTCTAGTCGCGGACGCTCGTATATCACTCCTGATCATTCATCAATTAGCATCTCGCGGCCACCTGTCGGACACATCCTAGCATAAAACATTCCTCGCTCGGGCAGTTGCTATACGAGAAAACACACCGATGGATTACGTAACCGACATCCCAATGAGAAATACTTGGAGTTGTTACTGATTTTCAAAATGTGGAGCCTACACAACCTCAAAAGTTGTCTAGCTTGGAAAGCAACTGTTGTGGAAAATTACACAGCACCAAGTATGTGAAAGGTAAAGTGTTAAAAAAAAAAAAAAGTTGTGTTTTGATGTTCCACCAGGCTTTATGATCTCAGCGCCCGGAGCCTCCCGAGACACTCCGTGATGGGAGCAAAGGCAAATAAAACATTTCTCAAAGACTTGAGGAATTTTAACTGCTGCCTGCCCAAGCTACACAGATCCCCATTTTTAGAGATTTGTATGCAAATTTGAACTTTCATGCAAAGCCCTTCGCTGGCACTAGACAATACCTTCAATCTCAAAACCGCCCCATAAAAGCCCTTCAAACTTTTTTTTGCGTTATTTAGAAATACTAAAAATGTCGATAAATGGCCGAAAAATCCAGGCTCAATCATCAAAGCGCAATGTAAGGACAAAATAGATTTGCCAAGTCTTCATCAAACATTATTTAAGTCACGCTATTAGCAGTGAAATTGCGCAATCAGTCTCGAATGAGACATTAAAGTTGAGAAGAGGAAGGGAAAGGAAGAGCATGCTTGGACTTCATCCAGGAAACTTGACGGTGGAAGCAAGATTCATCATACCTGAGATAGAGTTGCCCTTGAAAACGACTTAGGCAATAATTGGGCATTAAATATGACAAATAAAAGATTAATATTGTGGTAAAATTAGATTTTTTTGTTTTTACACTGGAATTAGATTCATTCATCTTGTGCGTCACGGCTGTGTTAGCATTAGGAGCACATGAGCGCTACACACAAAGCCACCGATTGTGCAAGCAAATGTAATTTACCGAGCAGTACATTCGGTGATATTAATTACAAATAGACAATCGGACATTTGTGCTGCTAGCAATCAAAAGTGCCTTCACACCAACGTGTCACCTCCTGAGTCAAGTCTGTACGCTGAGAAACATCTGAAGGTCTGCCGCAACATTGCACCATGCCTTGAAACCGGATGGAAAATTCCAGTGACTGGTCGACCACACCCCGGACTGGTCGCCGGGAACATAAAAATTCCCGCTGTGATTCTCCAAATGGAATCACTTTTCGAATCAATGAATTTCCAGAGGCTACGTGGAAGATAAACAATCTCACACTTGGCTGCAGACAAGGAAAGTGCATAGCGGTGTCATCTGGACAAAATATTGCCCGAGCAAGATAAAGGCTATCCGCGGGGTGCTGTTTGAAGACAGCAGGAAGGAGGGGGGTGATGGGTGACCAGGAAAAGGCTTGACCTTTGGGGCCAATAGGTGATTAGTAACATTTATCATACCTGCAAATCTGCTAAACGAGCAGCCGGACAGCTTCTCTCGGAATGATTCCGCCACATGTCAAAGTACAAAAAGGAGCCCACCACTGGCAACCCGTGTTTATGAGACGGACAAATATTGGAATCCCTTAAGTGGAAAAATATGTCTTGCTGGCTGGCACACAGCAGCGGCAGCGTTACATCATTGACACCATTTTGAGAGCCTGGGTTGGATCACGGGTTTCAACAGTGCCAAGCGAAAGCCGTGTATTTCATGCATGGTGAGCCAGGCTTCAAACTTGCGTTCATTGGAAATGAAAACAATAGTCGGAGGATGAAGAGACTTTGCTTTGTGGTTAAATAGGAGGCTTACGTCTAATGAAAGCCAGGCAAGGTATTCGCATCTGCACACAAGCGAGCCACAGAGACACGGTTCAGTCACATGGAGGAAATGACAAAGAGCCAATTGAGTGCAGGAACCAGTTTTGGCTCCACCCCCCCACCAGCAGCACCCCTGATACCCACCCGCTAAATTCATGGATTCTTGGGCTCGGTGCCAAACAAGAATGAGAAAATCCTCCCGACGTGGGGCACTAATAACAAACTTACGCAACGAGCATCCTTCAAATGATTTTGTAATTAAAACAAACACAGTGGCGCAATTAAACACTTGCGCTATCCTACTGGACATAAATTAAACAAATTGGAAGTGACAGTTCGATGTCATTTCCCACACTCCGACATACATATAAAAAAAAAATAATAATAATAGGAACGGCTGAATGCAAGTCAAATCACCGTGGAGGAAAAAGGAGCCCCGCCTGGAAGCGAGTCAACATATTTCATACATGTAAGGTGTAGAAACAACACACTCGGGGGCGCCCGCCTTCATTTAGATGAAAATACACCTCGACATGAGGAAATAAAAGCATTTTGAAGCCCCCTCTTGCTACCGAGCGGCCTCCCGTAATGTGCCCAGTCAATGGACTGTGGGTCTATTCAAGTGCAGACGGGCCTCAGCACAGCTATAAATAATGTCGGGCGGCTCGCGTGAAACCCTAATCACCATTGTGCTGTCAGGCAGCAGACAGGACCGCTTGTTTAATTTACTGCGACACATCTGTCTCAGTTCTGCCCAATTTAATTCGGCAATTTCAACGAGTAACTTTTGCAGCCATTGATCAATATCCGTTACTGCGGCGAATCAACAAAAGTGCAATCTTCATGTATCTTCGTCGGATGTACTAATGCTTAGGTGTCAAACTCAAGGCCCCGGGGGCCAGATATGGCCCGCCAGATTAAATTCGTGTGTCATTACTAGAATTGCAAATTGTCTTCACTTTTAATAATATGTTTTTTTTTTATATTTGACCAGTTTTTACTCGTCTGATTTGAAAACGAGTTATTTGTCAATTTGTTTTGTAGCTTTTACTGTAAATAATGAAGTGCTCATACATTTATTTGGGTTGACAGTCATAATGGCCCTCCGAAAAAGCTACGACGACAATGCGGCTCGGCAAAAAAATGAGTTTGACACCCCTGTACTAATGGTTTCGTAGCGAACCGGTTGTCATGCGGCGAGAAGCGAAAACAACAAAAAGGCGAGACTGCCGCCATCAACGCTCGATAACCACACCTCATTATTGGTCATATTACCCGCACGTCATTACATTACGATTCCATTAGCGTGGCTGCATTTGCATACCGCAGTCACCTCTTTATGGACGCCACGATAAAAAATGATTACCGCAATACAAAGGTGAAATTGTGATGCCAAATAAATGTATGGCCGGAGTATTTGAAGGCATCCACACAGGTAACAAGTTGCACACCAGCGATCATTTCACTCAATCGTATGAGGCGGTAATTCAGGCTCGGCAGCTGGGAGCGGAGAAATCCAGCCATCCAAAAGACTCTTCAGTGCAAGATGACAGTGATAAGGCCTGATGGCTCATCACCCAGTCTGGCTGCACCATGACGACAGCCCGCACGGACAAAATAAGTGGCTCACTAGCTTTATAGTCGTGACACTCACGAGCCGAGGCAGCGGTGCAGTACGGGTGGGAGGAGGAGGGGGGGACACGCTGCCGCCGAAGACATGCTAGCTGCCGCGGCTAGCAAGGACTCATCCCGGACCCATT
Organism: Syngnathus floridae; assembly: GCF_059516105.1. Classification (NCBI taxonomy): domain Eukaryota; kingdom Metazoa; phylum Chordata; class Actinopteri; order Syngnathiformes; family Syngnathidae; genus Syngnathus; species Syngnathus floridae. The sequence continues at coordinate 6,269,707 of NC_142430.1, read as the reverse complement.
ATCTCCCCCCGCCGCCGTGCTCGCTCGGTTCTGATGAATGCAAGCGCGCAACTTGAGCTAATATGCAAGCAGCTGCGACTGCACCAGCTGGCTAACACACAGTCAACGCACAGGAGGCATAATGGAGAGGATTTGTTCCAGGGTCGGAATGCTTTGCACTGCGTCGTGATTGGAAACTGTGCACGTGTGTTATGTTTTTGCAAGGTCTTACAGAGGCTTTACGAAGATGAAGGATAATGCAATCCAGACAATAACTGACGCCATCCGGTGCAAAAATATCTTGTCTTTTGCAATTCCACTTTAATACGTGGCCCCGATCTCAAATTCCATTGTATATTAAAAATTCATGGCCCTGTTGGCTTTCTGATAACACAACATCATAACACCAATAGAGCTCTTTCACTTGATCAAGCTAGGCTAGCCTTTTGTGTATGGAAAAAATAACACAAATTCTTTATCCTCTGCGAAGAACGACTATTATTACAAAGCTGCTGCATTGTACTGCCCCCTGGTGGCTATGACAAAACAGCAGGGATGAATGTTTCAAGTTACGAGTGTGGCGGCAGAAGAGAATTTGTATCTTAAGGGCATCGCTTTCATGAGTGGATCCGTTCGACTGACAGAAAAGCAATACAACAACTCAAGGCAACTAAATGTGTCAATGATTTCAAGGTCGAGAAAAGCAATTTATGCCGTGGAACGCAGTCCCAATCGATAAAAGGATAATGTGTTATATGGGTCTTTATCTCAACCTCATTAGGGGGAGGGGGGGGGAACGTGGCCTGATTCTTGAGGCAAATTAACATAGTTGAAGAACCTAAAATATCGCCAGCGACGATCCATTCTGGGACACTTTGTCACCAGACATGCAATGGAGAGATTAGCCATGGAAACGCAGACTCTTGCCGTGTATTGATGAGCTTCGACATTTATCTCTTAAGGCTTCATGGGAATTATCTTCTAATTTGTGCATATGAGCCGCCTCCATCTATAGAAACGATTTGATGAAGTCATTTAGAAGCAAAAAGGAGATAAATGTAATTTCCACAATGTTATATAATTTACAGTATGCAAATTTGGGCATGACTCTCATATATGTTGTTAAAGGTTATCTTTCTAAAAATAACCTGGATTGACCGTAAAAATCTTTCAAATTAATCAGACATTCCTTGGAAAGACACAAGGTTCTTTCAGCGTGTGCTTGGATAACCTCGCCGGCCTCGGACCGCTTTGCAAGCGACCCTCTCCGGGCTTGAGGTGAATATCAAGCACGAGGTGTCCTGCCGCTTTAAGGCCGGGATGAAACGGTTATTCTACCAGCCTGACCTAATTGCGCTCTCGCTCCGCTGACGCGAACACTGCGAGCGGTGCACTCTGACACGTAAAGATTATTTAATACCATCAAAGCCATCAAAAGAGGAATGGAAGGAGAGTTAAAAGAGAGGAGAGTTTTAACCCTGGCGTGTCTGAAAAATAATCGGAAAAAAAAACAAAAACACATCAGTATGCACAAGTGGGCCTGCCTAAGTGCCGCCGGCCAACATGAGTGGAGCTTTCACATCTCAACATCACAGACTCTTCTCCTCTTCCCAAAAAAAAAAAAAAAAAAATCCCACTCGGCTGCAGCTACATTCTCTTGGTATCAGCTCCCGCCCTTCTTCCCTCTCACTTTTCCCACACTCACCCCAGTCCCTGAGGCTCTGACGACGTCATTGGACACCACAGCCAAACCACTGTAATATAGCAATTTATTTTAACTTACTCGGGCAAAGTCGGCCTTGTTTCGTTTCGTCTGCCTTATTAGCGTGGAATACTTTTACTTCGATTTGAACTTTTGCAAGTGATGCTTTGAGTGAAAACAAAGAGGAACCAAAATAGTACATTTTGACAACGTGGGGGCAGGACTGGGTGGAGGTGTTTACCATTAAACAAGCTCTAGGTGACATCTCTGTAGGGAGCACGTCTCACCTGTCAGTGCTTGGTGTGTTTGTGCTGCATGGCCACAGCTTTGGGCTTGTCAAAAAAAAAAAAAAGCAGGCGAGCTGTGGCGAGGAGACGCGTCGAGCGCTGCAGGCCAAATTAAACCAAAGCACCTGTCACTGGGCGAGACAAAAAAATGAGAGGGGGCTTTTCCACCTCCATCCAAACTTTACCACTAGTTCAACGAACGCTTCCTGTTTTGCGAGTTCGAGCTGCACGACAATGTGACAAAATGTCATCGGGGGAGATTTGTGCCAAGCCAGATGAGGGTACAAGATATGTAAACAAAAAACGTGAAGAAAAAATGTCCAGTAGTGGAGAAAAATATGGCAGGCCAGTAGGAAGACATGAGTGGGCACTTCCAGTGTGACACAGACGCCACCCTGATGACACATTTCGTCCAACGTGATAACCAAGGCGACCAACGACACCTCGTTGATGCATGTCAAAGAGGCCCAGATGTATGAACTCGATTTACTCCCAACTCAGAAGGGCAATATCGTGAAATATTCGTGGAGAAAACACATTTCCGTGATAATCGAACGGCATAACTACGAGCGACACCCACCAGGAAAAATGACAAGGTAGGAAAACCCTCAAAGACACTAAACTTCCCAAAATATGACAAGCTGTCAACCGCATCTTGTCTGAATGTCACCGGCTGTCAAAGGAAACAGGAAGTGGGCTGAGGTGTCATTTCGTGTGTCGCAGGAACGTTACAATTCAATAAATCAAACGTCATACAGTGTGTGAGGTGAGGTGTGTAAACACAGCACAAGTGCTTGTTACACTTGTTTAATAAAATCTCCACAGACTATAATCTGTACTTTTTACGAGATGGAATTTTACAAGATAACTCTGCCGGGTTACAAAACTACAAACAGTGCTGACATGTTGGCAGGGTTTAATACGAGGTGTTTACAAATTGGAATTGGGATTTGGAGCCAAGTCACTGATGCAAGAGTGCGTTTCGGGACTTGACTAACTTTCACCCAGTTCAAAATTGCACATTGTATATTTGAGTAGCTTGAAATAATGCTAGCTTAATGCTAACACAATGCACTGCAGAATAGGGCGGCACCAAATTGGAAAAACCTGCAATATGGTAGTTGAATATCACAATATTGATATTATTGCAATATATTTATTACTGTTATTATTATTACATGCTGCAAAACAAGAAAGCTACAAATATTCTTACCTTATTAATTGGAATTAACCTTGATAATGTTCAACTACTAGATGAATACAATTGTATGCCCAGAATTTATTGACTTCAGGGACAATGCATATAAAATATTCCCAAATATAGTGAGCATTTTGTTTGTGCAACCAAGATTACATCTCCATGCCAAGCTTGCTGACAAACAAACCAATCGACGCCGGAAAATATTCGACAATAAAAGTCCAATTTTCGCCGACTTTCACACAAAGCAAGCCGGTGCACGAATGTTTATTATTTTTAAATAAAACACACGTCAAATTAGCGAGTGTCAGTCTGGAGCGCGAGGTGATGGAGGTGGCCGGCGGCGTTGAGCCGCGCGTTATCAAGTGTTGACAAGCTGTCAGAGTTGGAGAACTACCTGGGACCTGTTGGCTCCTCCTCGATAGTCCTCCTCCTCCTGATCCCTTCCGGGGCTGTTCGGTGGAAGTTCGGTCACGCAGCTTTGCCTCCACCCCCGCTTGTCCTTCAAACTTTGCCGGCTGGGGCTCGATATTCTCCTCCCGAGCGGATCGGTTCGGTCCCCGTGCGTAATGAGAACCAGTCGGTGCGTAACGGTGCGTTTAGGGCCGGCGCACCGCGTTGGGAGAACAGACGAGTTTGGAGCGCAGCTCCTCTCGATAGCAACCATCGGCGACTCGCTTCGGTTCGGAAAGCCAACCCCGGCGTTGAGCCCGCCCCTTTCCTCTCATGAGGTCCAGTGGTGGAGAGTGGACGTCCTGCACTTCTTTGCTCCACTCCAGATGTGCACGGTGCTCTGCACGAATAATAATATTCATAACAAAAATCATAATATTAAACCTTTGCACATTATGCGCGGTTTTTTTCCCACAATTTAAAGCGATAGAGCACTTATTTGGCTATTTTCCGCAGTAAAAAGTTCATATTTATACCATAATTATTTTTGCTTACGTCACAGAACAGCTCATACACGCTCATTTTCAGAAAAGCCTGAGATTTTGGTTGTTGTTTAATTTCATGCTTGATGGGAGGGTCGGCACTCCAGAGACCCAGCTATTTATACACAAAAGTCAATTTTTCCATAATATGTCCCCTTTGACATTCCCACAATCATATTAGGTTTTGAGTCAAAGGGTTGTTGTGTAGCTAGAAAATGTAAACACAAGTTAAATGTGTATTACTCTGCAGGCTATGTAAGCGAGCTGAAAAAAAAAAAAGATTATATCCACCCATCATCATAAAATGGAGAAAATAAGTCAGGGAGTGTTCCGAATGTCTAAAGTACGGGTGGGAAAACTTAACTCACTGTACATGCAATGTTTTAAATTATGGCAAATTGTCTTTTTTATGTTTGTATGCAAACAGTTGGGTCTCTGGAGAGGACGCCCACCCATCAAGAAGGAAATTAAACATCTGCCTCTGCCTTATGCAGACCACAAATATCGAATGCACCACACAAGTTATAAAATATCTAAATGAAAGCCTTTTGTTCACAAAACTTGGTCAATATCGACTCTGGCTGAAAATCAAGCCCAAAGAAATGGGAACAAAAGCAGGGAGCCTGCGCTTCTAAAAACAAATAAATTCTCAGAGCAACTGCCAGAAATAGCCACAAATGCTTACAATATATAACATTGCAATATTTATTTTGCCATTGAATCATTATTTTCATGAATTTAGTAGGGTTTCTCATTTCTGGCTTCAACCCAAACAATAAGATTTTGTCGGTTGTCATAATAAGTTCCCGATGCCATTCCACTTTGGAGCCCAAAAGCCGAGAAACGACCACTTTGGAACGGCGAGATGCCTGGCTAGCGTTATGGCTCTATTCAAATACGTAGGAAATGTTTTGCATTAAATTTTAAACAACCTGGTCCCTCCTCTGTTGCGTGACTGTGCCGCTGTGTCCTGCTGAGAGTGCCATTAAAGCTGAAAATATCCTCCACAGATTCTGCGGTGTGACTTTGACACAATGTGCCTTTGGCTTTTCTCCCATTCTGTGTTCTTATAACGAATACACTAACACAGTTGTTCTTTTTTCTGCGTACATTCATTCAAAGATTTGTTCAAAGATGGCATCTGGCTGACGTCAGTTGGGTTTAGTTAAGTCGTCAATGCTTCAAATAAATAAATAAATAAATATATAAATGAAAGATACATTCTCATTCCTTGACACCCGCGGCACTCACCGGACCTTTTAAAGCCGTACACACTCAAAGTCACAGGTACAATATAAGAATGGTAACCTCAAGTAGACAAAAAATGTTTATTGTATCTAAAATGCACATTGTGCAAATTTTATTATCGTGTTGATACGGCTACAGAGAGCGTCTTGTTTCTTTTGCCGTCTTAAGAGGCTCTTATGCTGTGAGTGGCACTAAACTATGTCAGTTGTCACACATCACCATGTATGTGTGGAATGCGGCGCTCGAGGGGGTGGAGAGCGTTGAGGTGACAGGGCACGCACACACACACACACACAAGTAATGTAACATCAATGCTAAAAGCACACACTGGTAGAAGTGCTTGCTTTACTTTGACTTGCTAGCATTGAGTTCCAACCTAGCTTGATCTCCTAAAGCGCCAGTCAAATGAAGGAGATGAGTTTCCTATAAACACATCATGTTCATCGGTTGAAGATATAACCGCAGATAGATCCCGGTTAGTTGAACTCAAGGGGACGTACGCAATTATATCTCTGTGGCTTCAACTAAAACATGCAGCGACGGTTAGATCTGAAAAAAAAATGGCGGGGGCACCAACCACTTTGGTGGGGCACGTACCACAAAAACTGCACAACTCTGATGTGCTTCATAAAATCTGGTTTCAAAAGCATTCAATGCACATAAATTAAAATAATCATATATTAAAATATTATTTTTCCTGCTCAATTTTGATTGGCTCTGAAACTGCAGTTCTATTCGATTTATTTTTAATAACAAAATTTGAGTGATTCAAAACAAACCTTCTCACCTTTCACTTTACAAGCTTCCTTACACGATCCACTTTGCTCCCAACCGCGAAACGGCCTCGGCACGCATTTACTATCCGGTACGAAAGTGCAGAACTATTTTCAAAGCGTTGTAACACTAGCCGACCCGATCGATTCTTTCACCCCCCCAGCATGGAGCCGCATACCACATGTGACAAGGTGGCAGAGATGGAGAGGGGGCTTTCCCCTCTGTGCAGCCAACAAAAAAGTCACCAGCTCCCTTAATGTCAGTAAACAGCGGGGCATCCAATGCAAAAATCTCGGCTGGAATAATAGCAGGTGTCAATCTTCTCTGGAGTGAGTGCGGCCATAGTTGTGGCAAGCTTATGTAAAGATTTGTCGGATAACTTGAGGTTGAGGTCATGCCAAGGTTTGGTGGTCAATCACCATCCTCTGTGAATTTTCATTCCTAGTGTCTGCCACTGTCTGTTTAAAGCCGCATATTTATTTCAAACTCCAGACAGCCTACTATTCATCACACTGTAAACTCGCTTTTATTAGTTTGTCATTCAAACTATAAGGGGGTGGGGGGTGTCACTATTCTCTGTGGTAAGACCCAAGGCCACAAAATAAACTAAAAAGATATATGGACAAGTTGCACTGAAAAGCTACTTGAATTTCAACTTGTTCCTTCTTATAGCATTGGAGTGCCAAGATTAAGAATAATTGATGAGATTGCACGGAAATGCCCCGAAAGTTACCTTTGAACTGTGTGAAGCAGGCCACAAAAACATGTTTGCAAACATTTTACCACACGCAAAGTATCCACCCAATCACCTGCAAGAGGGAAAAAAAAAAAAAGCCATTATATGGTTTAATTTTCTCATTTTTTCCCTTCCCGGTAAAAAAAAAAAAAAAAAAAGAAAAGAAAAAAAAAAGATTTTTCAAACCTCTGACAGCCGAGTCTTTCGCAGGATTTAGTCCATCTGAAAACATGTGGTAAGCCTTGTGGAATGTTTCAAATGATTCCCAGATGTGGCTCACAGACAGGTTTAACCCATTCTTTTCCGGTTCAACGGCAACGAGGAAGGAATCCGGGACGTCTTGCACGAAGAAAGTCTGAGCCGTATCAAAAATGTTTATCCCGTATTATCTCCAACTTTGTTGGGGCCCGCTGAGCTGTTCTCAAACGGCGTAAACGAAGCTAAAAATGTCATCTTATGCTGGATTACTCAGGACCGAGTGCAAAGTCATTCCTTTTTTTTTTTTTTCCAGATGACTCAGCAATTGCAGGGTTCCGGTAAAGTACTACAAATCAATTTTATAACGAACAAAGTGACACTTTCTCACTGTATTGCTTATTTTCCCCTCCACAGCAAGCAACAAGTAAAATCACATCTCTCATGTATGCCATTATTAAGATATGTTTTTTAGCTTATGCAAGACTTTTTAAAGGCTTTTTTTTTTTTCAAGGTGCAGACTTCGAATTGCCGTGATGGATTATTACTGCTGTAGGAACACCCCCAAAGATGGCAATTTCAAGATAGGGAGGGCGATTAGAATCGTGCCAAGTGAGCTGCGAGATATGAGCAAGAAACTCGTATGAACTCCCCCCCCCTCCCCCCTCCACGCTGCCTCTCACCAACCCAGCCATCTATAAAGTAGTTGGCCTACATAGCCGTCAAGCAACATATTGGGGAGGCCGATTGTTAACTCGTGAATTGGACTGCGCACAATCATCCGTATTTGATTGACAAGTAAGGCGGAGCTTATCCCAGATGACATAGTTTCGGACTAAAGTGAAATCGATTAAAAATTGGTTACAAAATATTAAGCCTATTTTTGCAGATTGTTTGATGCGGAACTAAGCTAGCTGCAGAAAAAAAAAAAACGGAGAACATGGTAGCTGTCACTGGAGAAGCAGGATACTGTAGGCCATATGAGGCCACAGCAGGCTGGGAAAGCTTGTTACTGCTTTGAGCTTCCACATGTAAATGCACCACAACTCCCCCCCTCCCCTCCTTTTCTCCCTTTTAAACCCCCCCCCCCTCCCACAAGCCTCCCTGAGGAAAAGAACTGTGTTTTAAAAGAAGCGCAAACAGCTGCCAACTCATTTGCCGCTGCCGTTTTTCTATTTTCTGAAGGAGAATCGAGATGTAATTCATGCAGAATGTCTTCATATGGAGATGAACTTGGATGATGCAAAAGACATCTTTTCATATTCGTCACAGATATATATTTGGCACATGAAAATACAAAAAGTAACCATTTGAGCACAAACGCCGAAGCAACACATGTAGACGGATAAAATCATAATATGTATTGTTACGATATCTGGATTTAAAGGTTTCTGCATGTATTTTGTGTATCAGTGAACTTTATCAGCACAGGTGGGTGTTGTTTTCTTTTAAATCCAGTCAAGCCAGCATTTTCCCGAGGGCGTCGGTGTTTATGTACGATTGAAACCAAATGAGTGAAAGTATTCTGGCTCCATACGCGTTGCCTTACGGTGTTCTTGGCAAAAAATCCGTCCGCTTCCATATTAGCTTCTGCTAAATCTGGCAGAGATGAACACAACGCGGCAATGAAAAAGATCCTCCTCCCGGGCATCAATCCCAAACAACCATGTCATATGATAATGTCCTCCCATAAAACATGACTAGACGTCTTTCCCAAACAGCCCCCTGGCAACCTCGTATCACACAAAACGTTAAGTTACCGACTTTCCCATTTTGGATCACCGGGGTGCCAGATGCCAACACGTCCCCCTTCCCAGCATCTCATCCGAGGAAACCCAGTGAGTATGTCCCTTTAATTAGGCCGCCCGTGAAAATAATGGTGCATTAATGACATTTCTAGGGGGGCCAATGAGCTGGAACAACTGAGAAAAAACTAAATCACAAATCAATTCCAACAAATGTAATTAAGGTTTAATTAGCCCCAAGGGTGCCCGCGGGAAGCTGGGGATGGGCACAACGTGGAGGAAGAGCTAGAGGGAAAAGAAATTTCGGGAAAAGGGAAAGAAAGCAGCATCCGTGCGGGTCATGAATTGCTTGGTTTCTATTCCAGTAGTGTGGCGCAATATTGACCGGACAATGGTTGAAATCATAGCTTCCGTATGCTAAATGTGTGGCTGTTGGCACGTGCCTGGTCGGGGGGGGGGATTTAAAAGCGCTGCGTTGGAACGTGCTAATTCTCCATAAAAAAAAAAAAAAAAAACAGCAGCGTGTACGCTTAAAGCGCAGCAACATTGTGGTGTTAAAAAAGAAAGCAAGGGGGTAGAGGGAAAGAAAGAACAAGAGGGGGGAAAAAAAACATGCAAAAACCACAGGGAGGTTTGGAGAGGACTTGGTCCGCCTCTCGAGATGCCAGATCACACAACCTCACACTCCCACGCCAATGAATGAGCTTCATAAACTGCAATTAAAACCCCGGGCACTAATTAAGTGGAAATGGAAGGCTGTGATAAAAAATAAAAAAATATATCGAAAGACAAGGGAATGAGGTGCTAGCGCTTAAATAGGCTAAACATTAGCTCATATCCCAGGACAACAATGTAAACTGTGAAGTGATACAGTTAATATGCTCATCAGGCATGAATGCTTGTGTCATGTGACTGCTCTCTCGATGCTAAAAAATCAGCACTCTGGAAAAACTGCGTCTATTCCGTGCAAGAATTCCTTGTAAAAGAGCCGCTATTCCTTCACACAGGATGGGTGGTTTCAGCACCTCTTCCTGCTTTAGGTTATTGCCAAGTATCGTCTGACATCGGGCGAGCTCGTCTTCCCCCTTAAAGGGCTGATTATAACCCACGAGGCTTTATTATAAGCTCTATTTCTTCATGCTACTTGCACGTGGAACTTACTCAAATGTCATCTGTAAAATTACAAATAGCTCCGTGAAGTCAATAAAAAAGATCAAGTATCCCTAGCTGAGTGAGGTTTTTTTTTAAATCGTGGAATCTGAGCAGGATTGACTCGCTTTAATAGCAGCCCGACGTGGTGTCCCAGGTCACCTTTCTGCTACAGGTTGTTTAATTGATTATTGATTACTGTGTCCTATTGTGGCACTAATTTAATGGCCCAATGAAGATTGCTGATCATAATATGTCTGACTGTCAAGGCAGCCAGACTTGACAATAAAAATAACTGCATAAAAGGTTCTGTAAAATTGTTTTGAATGAAATTGTTTCTCAAAATCTAATGTATTATGATTTGGTGTGCCACAAGGCTCTTTCCTAAGCCCTTTCCTATTCAAGCAAAAATACATTGTTTTATTTTGCTGTTATTTCTAAACTATTCTCACATTAGAGCACTACAAAATATAATATATTTTGATCCTAAAAACGGTATGCCACAAGGCTCTATCCTCTACCCCCACTCATTCTTGCTAAGACATATTTTGTATTATATTTTTCATAGCTGCCTCAGGGAGAAATAGGTCTTTGTCTGATTAATAATGTAAGGTGTGCATTAGGAGGCGGCTGGTACAACACACCGGGATCATCACGTCGACAAGGCGAGGTGCGAAGGAGGCCGCCATGACCGTGCATCTGGAGTTGACCAGATGCATTCGGAGCTCAGTGACAGGCGTAGAGATTAAGGTCACACTGTCTCACTTGGATGAGCGCCACGCGTCACATGATGCTAATGGCTCGGCAGAGGCGAGGCGTAGGTAGGCTGGCAGATGTCCACGCCAGGCTCCATGTCTCCTCCGCAAGCCAGCTCTTCTCAAGCCAAACAGATGGATAATGATATACAGAACCTCAGCCAGAGCTTTGAAAAGTCCTAAAATATTCCAACCAGCCTTTCCTTTATTATAGTACACCACTGCATTACTTTTGTTTCCCCACTTAGCTGCAAAAACACTAGTGTGCGGACAAAAAGAGGAAACAGTGAGGGGAAGTCAATTTAAAACAGCACACGACAACAATAAAATACAAGTAATATAAATAGTAAACAGTGTGTCTAAGCGGGCATTGCTGCTTAAAGAATAATCCTAAATTTACTTTGGGATATATTTAAAGACGTGCTGTGGTGTAATGCTCACTTGCGCTTCAGTGATCCTAAAAGCAGACGTTAAACAACACGAGAGGCGGCTAGCAGGACAGCGGAAGCGGCCGGTGGGCAGAACTGAACCGACTGCGCTTGTAGTAAGCAGCCTCCCGGGAATCACTGGAAACAAGATCATGAGTCCACGTTTCTCGACAGTGACTGTCCTAGTTTCAAGGATATAGTCTATCCATTCTCTCTCAGCCCCCCCCCTCTCTCATTTTTTCCTGTTTTGTGTCATTGTTAGCGGCTACATGAAGTTGGCTATCAAAGGTCACTGGATCACACAACTGATGATAATCCAAATTTTGAGAATTTGGTACCTTCTCTCTCTCTGCCTCTCACTTCCTGTCTTGTCCACAATTTCTTTACGATATTACGGTTGGCATGGAAAAGAAAAAATAATTACATCTGTATTTTTTTCAGGTAATTGATTCCAGTAGTTGTGAAACTCTTCTATGATTGTTTCGGCATTAGTGCTCTATACTGCCCCTTAGTGGCCAAGTCGGCACGCCAGCATTGTATTACATTGACATTCTATTTCCAAAGGCTTGTTTTCTTATTATAACACATTCCAATTTTTTTATTGTTTTTGGCAAGGAGGCTGGAAATGATTGCTGTAATGGCATCCATTTATTTCAACTTTTTTTTTTCAAAATTGTCACAATTGTGCAACTTTTTTTTTTCACTGTGGCTCAAATGCTCCTGCAAAGGGGATATGTTGAGCAAAAAAAAAAATGAAAAGATAGAAAAATCCATCCAGTCCAGGCAGGCAGCATTAGCGCGCTTTTCTGTCAGTCTTTCCCTCCTTTTTAAGGATGTGAGAAAAACCAGCCAGAAGAGAGGGTTTAAAAATCCAAGCGTGGAAGGCGCCAGGAGAGTTTTTCGAAACAGCTTGGGTAAAAAGAAACACTCAACCTAAAAACTCCGCCGAGGTTACACGAGGACTGAAATATTCACAGCGTGTTCTAGTTTAGCTTATAAAACTAAAAAGAGGGGAAGGGAGGACAACAGGTTTGTTCATTTGTTAATCCCCTAAAGCTCTCGCTACCTCTCATCTGTTCATCCTCTCGCTCCGCGAAGACCCCCAACCCACTTTAGTATGATAAGATTTCCCCGGAGATGCTTAAAAATTCAAGGTCACCTCTTCACAAAGTATCACAAAGCATTTTGCGGCCATTTTGATATGTGGGATAAATTGTTTCAAATAAGCTCTTATGCAATTGTGATATGATATGAAACTCTTATTTGGACACGTTAGCCACTGACAGTGACGTACGATTTGGGGCCGTCAGCCAAGTGAACATCGATCAGCGCCGGCTGTCGGCAACACACCAGCCAATCAATCACGTCTATTGATCGAGCCCTCGTTGGAGGAAAATATGTGTATAGTCCAAAATGGCCGCTGTCTGCTGGTATAAACAGGATATAATTTGAGTGTCAGGTTTAAAATGACAAGAAATGAGTTGCTGAGAGATCCAAATAATCGGCAAGAGGGATTTCAAGCACGGGTGAACACATCAAGGCCTTACTCAAGGTCTCCATACATACGTGATGTATGCAGGTTATTATCTGGGACAAGGACGCTCCGTTTCCCCATTAAAGGAAATATCACATGACCTACAAGTGAGGCCCAACTCAGTGAGAAGAACCAAAATTGAATATGAGCCCATCGTTCATCTTCAAAATTCCAATATCAACACAAAACACCAGGATCGGATCTTAACCCATCCAAATCATATCTTATGAGCTGCTCCGCTCAGATTCGAGCGAACTCGGTATTGCGACGTGATGAATGATAAATAAAATTTTATTGGAACAGCAGTGGAAAAAAAGATTATGCGATTTGGGCCAGAGACTGCAAATTGCGATTATCTTGCCTCATGCCCCAAAACAAATTAGAGCCAATACTTCTCTTGGCGCCTCCGGAGTGTGCAATGAGAAAGACAGAGTGAGAGAAAAGATAGAAAGACGAGGAAGAAAACACAAATGATGGCTCGCTAGCGGGGGTGAAGTGCACACCGGCTCATTTTATGCATCCGAGGGGGGGGGGGGGGGCAAGGAAAACGCAGCAATCAAGCACGGGGCCTTAAAAAAATGCAGGAGGGGAAAATTAGAAGACCTTCCCTTTCTTGAAAAGGCCAGAGGAGAAAAGCCCGTCTTTTATGGGTCGTGAACAATATCCTGCATTCTTTCTGAGAACTGCAAGACAAGGCGCTTTGGCGTACTCCCCCCCCCCCCCCCTCCCCCCTCCCTTCCCGGGTATCCTCACACATATGTTGCAGCACATAGGTGTACACACACAAAAAGGCACGTCACACATGAAAGGATGTGGGCTGTCTGTGAGAGTCTGTGTCTTTTTATCAGGTGAGGGCCAAGCAGGGAGGGGGCGGTGTAAGATTTATCTGCTGCTGTCGGAAAACTTTGACCCCAAAGTTGTAAATCTGTCAAAGGAGTCTAGCCAGCTCAACAGGAAACACGGAGAGGAAAGGGGGAGGGTGTGGAGGGGGGAGGGCACTGGGGGGCAAAAGGCACACCCACGGGCTCAAGCGTTTCAAAAGGGCCACCTTTCAGAGTGTCCCTCCCGCCATGTTTACAATCCTGAAAGTGATCTCACACAGCTGGCAAAAAACACCCCGTTGCCTCCAGGCACCCCCCCCCCCCCCCCTCGCCCACCTTCAGATTCAGCACAGATTCATTTCCATTGAGTCAAGTACAGGACAGAGAATGAGGTTAGTAAACAACTCAACTGCGATCACACCCACAACGGCGCAAACGCTCCTTTCTGTCTATACCAAAAGACGCATGTTTAGTAACGAGAAAATTTCACCGTCAAGGCGTTGAATGGAAACACCCCACTCGGCCCCTCCCACTGTGGAAATCCAAAAGTACAGTTCCAAACAATTGCACGGGGGAGCTCATTTTACTTGGGCGGAGTTGCGGCACGGGTGGCGTGTTATGACAGGCTGACGGGACCCGGCATCTTTCTGTGCCAGCTGTGCGGGCCAATGTTACACATTCGTTGGGGGAATAACAACATTTATGAGTGTGTCCTGGGAAACCTCTGCACCATGGCAAAGAGTGGCATGCGGCCTGGGAATAGTTCAGTTAACCATCTGGCCGCAAGCTCCACTTTACAATAGTGAGTCTGTGGGCAGTCACCGAGTTGCAGATTTCCCTCAAAATCATTTACTGAGATCATCCCAGAGCGATTGCTCAACATTAACCTTCACATTGCATCACCTCCATCCCCTCCCGAGAACAAAACGACAATGAAAATCTATCGTGTCACCGAGTTCAACGGAGGACATAAAGTGTGGCGGCCCGGTGGGATTGCACATAAACGAAGCTGTGAAGTCCAACAAACAATGGCCCGCTGTTTGCTCTGCCTTAATTTGGATTGACATGGCTGCCTGCTGACAAACAAGGGGGTGGGTGGGTGGGTGGCTGGGGGGGGGGGGGGGGGAGTCCACGGCGGCGGCTATTTCTGCAAGTGCGTGCATGCACAGTACAGTTAGTGTGTAAATGACAAATAGAGAAGCCAAAGCGGGTCAGAGCTCAGCTAGACAGACACTGAATGTAAGCGCACACACACACACACACACTTCTCACATGACTGTGCACGAGGGATTTTCATGCTTTCACTGACTGAAAGAGAGAAAGAGAGGTGTGAAGCCTCAGTCACGCGATGCCACTCTGTCTGGCCTGGTTTGCTGCGTGTGTGTGTGTGTGTGTGTGTGTTTGTGTGTAAGTAAGGGTGGTGCAAATTCAGCAATACGACACATGCACACAGGAAACCATCATTTTGACACCACCTTTTTTATTCTTGTAAAAAAATCAAAAGTAGCAAGAATTTGCACGACCAAAAAAAAAAAAAAAAAAAAAAAAAAAAGAAAAGGGGGTTTATTATGATTAAAGTTTGCTGCCCAAGTCAAATTAAAATACGCCATTTAGCAAAAAATCACCACGACTAGTTCTTCCTCCAGACTTGTCGGCAGCAGACTTGGAGCATGTAAGCGTGTACACAGGCACATGTGTTGGCACGGCGGGAGCGACGGAGCTACAGAGGGCATTAGAGGCCACGTTTGGGGAACTTGTTATGGTAACAGATACATGTGTGCTTTCATACGAGGGGAAGTGAAAGCTGAAGGCTGCAGCTGTTGGCTTCTCTGCGGTTTCTGCATGCGTTAGTGTGTGCGTGCATGTGCGTGTGTGTGTGTCACCCACAAGAGAAAGGAAGTGAAGAGCAGAAATTGCTCATGTGCCACAATTATTGGGATCTGGGTATGACACTTCTGTTTTTTTTTTTTCTTTGGGTGAGCACATTGGACGGCCACCAGAACGAAGACATCAGCTCCATGTAGGCATGAGTCATCTGTGCTCTGAAATTTTTAGTACTTCATAAGGTCATAATGACTGCTACTTACAAGCAAACCCCCCCTGAGAAAAAAAAAATGACCCCATTGTTTTTTCTGTGCCCCTCATTTATAGGAGCAAACACGATTGTAGACAGAGAAAGAAAACACGCTTGCATTTGCACGAAAAAAAAAAAAAAAAAGCAGACACACAACGCAGACTAGTTGAGCGAGGTGGAGGTTGACGTTGGCTTGAACCCAAATACCCCCGCATTTTACAACCCCCCCCTCAGACTCCCACTCTTAAGCCCCGAGCTCCACTATGAAATCAACAACGGGGCTTGCAGGAAATGAGAGATCTCCACAGGAGATAGTGAAGGAGGAGACGGCTCGAAAAAAAAAATATAGCCCGACTTTTCACGATTTGGCATGCAAATGCAAAACTGTTTATAATGTGCTTGATGTGCGTCTGGCCTTCTTCTTGTTTTTTCTGGCCGTTGAAGTCAAAGTGGGCGAGCGAGCGAGATTTTCCAACATCTCGAAGAAGAGGTGGGGGACTCAAGTCACATGACTGGACTTACTTCTATGTAAAGCGCTTTATTGCAGCTATTGCAGGCCTACTCCTGCTTTTACTCTCCCGCCTCAACGACGTGAATTCCGGGTATGGGAGATATGATTATAATCTTTCCCGTAACTCTCACACGCAGTGGTTCCGTGTTGTAATTTTCATGTATGCGCCAGTGTTTGCAGCCGCAGATAAGCAAGCACCCACGCACTTGGGAGGGGGGTGGGGGGGGAGGCTTGGGGGCTCGCTTAATGGCTTTTTAAATTTCCACCGAGTGAGTGACTTACAACTTTGGAGGAGAACAGCTGTTCCTGATTTGGGGAACAAAGAAAGGGGGGGGAAGGCAGCGATCTGAAACTGGACTGGCCTCTACTTTAATGGCCTAAAATCCGCCTGTGTGTGTGTGTGTCTGTGGTCATCTTTCATGCTCTGACTCTGCTGTGTAATCTCTCCTGTGTGTGTGTTTGTGCACGTGTACACGTTGGAGGGCAACAGGATACAAGTCCGCAGCCATAGATTACCGTCACAGAGCGAGCGAAAGCAGAATTACGGCCAAGCGACACTGAAGGTCAACTCATTTGGGGCTGAAAAGAGAGAGAGGAGAGGAAACAAGAGGGAAGGCGAGATGCTAAGCAGGGGAGGGGGGTAAAAGGGAGATGAGGAGAGATTAAGGCCATCCGAGCATTGAAAAATCTAACGTCAGCCAGGTGGAAAAAGTCCAAGTTGTTTTGATCCAAGTCGAGCGAGGCTACGGGGCGGCAAGTTGAAACGTCGTCTCGCCGGCTTTTTGGAGTCGAACCTTTTATGGCCCGGTTCCATCTCCTGAAATACTGCGGCGTGACCCCACCCAGCTCACGCTCACTCGCTCATTTTGGGATTTTTCAGAGGCTTACAGTCATTTCCGGGAAAGTAACCTTAACTATTTACTTGCTCAGACCGTGACTCTCTCCTCATTGCGGTCACTTTATCCAGCGGGGGTCCTTGGTTTACGACAGCGTGCCGTTTCCATGGCGACAATGTTTTTATACCTAAGTCATAATTAAGTGTATGAAAAACATTTTAAATGACTCTAACTCTGACCAGTCAACCTCCTACTAATTGTACATTCTCTAATTAAACTGCATGCATTTTAGATTTAATACAGAGCAGAAGTCTGCATCGCCAATAACAGCCGATTCGATCCATTTATATTAACGAGCTTTCGATAATTTGCTGAAATTTATTGCCTACTCTTAAATATATACCTAATGTGTAATTAAGTGCTTGGTCGAAAAATAAAAGTGACCAAACGTCTAGCACGCTCCAAAAACGGAGACCCACAAGTGAACAAGCTGTCCCTAATTAAATGCACGTTGGTTTGAAACATGTCCATGAAAGTCACACACACCCCACGCTCGGTTTCCTGCCGCTTGCTTTTCCTCCAAGGCCCCCTTGTAAAACATAGTAGGTCATGTCCATTTTTTGTACATTTTCCACTTTGTGTAGTTGAAATCACTCTAATGTGTTTGAGGTGCTTCAAACCCAGTGAGTGATGACGCTCCCTTTTCGAGACACCCGCCTCTGACTTATGAGAGCTGACGTGCATATGGCACACACTCATCCTGGTAGTACTCAAAGAAAACAAGAGAGTACATTATGTAGAAAAAAAAATCACTCGTATGTCAAGGCAGCACTTTGTGACCTTACAAAGGTCACGGGCTGTCCCTTCAACGTCAATGCGGTTACTCGTCTGTGTCACGCATGTCCTCTTTCGAGTATGCACCACTTTGTCAAGATGAAGTCTGTCAATGTCACGCCGGTGATGCTGAAGTGTCCTTTGCAAATACCTTAACCCCGGCGTCCACCTCCTCCTCTCGCTTCATCTTGCTCGTCCCACATGTCAAATCGTATTTTTTTCAAGCAGCTCCTTTAAAAGGGCAGAAGCTCGGTGAATTGATGCGGGTCGCTCACACGGGGGGGGCAAGGACGAGAACACTTGAGCGAGCATCGGGGGAGGGGAGAATAGGTGGACAAAGACGATGCGGAAAAAAAATCTAAATGCATACAAAAAAAAAAGTAGAGGACTCACTCAAGCTGATGCCTCTTATTATTTAGTTTGCAGTCAAGCTGTGCAAGGACAACCCCTGTTGGTGGATAATGTGCACTGTTCTAAAATGGCAACTGGATTATATTTTTGAATTCCTTGAAATCTTCTGCCAGGCTTTTCTGCCATCTAATTGGTTAATGGAGGGAAGAAGGGCTTGGTGTCAAAAGGGAAATCCCATGCGCCTCTCAGGCTTGCTCCATGCCCACTGGACTGGAACAAGGCCAAAATACAGTAGAGGCAGCCTCACATGCCATCCACCCACGCGTCCACTGGACTGGAGAAGATCCAAGATGGATGCCTCCGGCGGGTGGCAGTGCTGTGAAATGCACACTATTAGACATGGAAGTGGCCAGACAAGGTCATAGCGCGTTTAAATCGAGCACTTTACATAAACCCCCTGCGTCAACAAAATGCTCTGACTGGTGACGCCAGATTCCACAAGTGGCGCCGCCAGCGTGTTGGCTTTTAGCAAAAGTAAAAACACAGGAGTTGTTTTTTTAAGATGCTGCCTTTTTTTTTTTTTTCAAGCGCACTGATCCACAATGCTCGCAAGACGTCCCCCGAGGAGAGAGAAAAACACACAAGATGGATGCAAGGAGGAGGTAGGGAGAAAATATAGACAGGGTGTTCCGTCTTAATATAGATTTGTCTGCATGAAAGGTCAAAATTGGAAGCACGCTTCAGCCATGACACAAAATAACTTCAATAAGCATTGGATTTAAAATGTGCACAATTTCTGATATATTTGTGGTTTAAATGTGTGGTGAGAATTTTTTTCATGCCCTCTGTGTGGTGCAATAACAAGATGTCTTCTTGCATAGGAAAATCTACAACAGGCTGCAAAATATTGAAAGTAAACTTTCAGTAAAGCTTGTTAAAAAAAGACGGCAATATGAGGCGAAGTGTTGCACCATCACTCAGCTTTGACCAGACACTCGCCGCCAGCTTCAAAACTTCTCCTTGTCTGGTGTGAATATATAAAATACAGAAAGAAGAGAGCGAGAGAGAAGATGGTGTTGAAAAATCCCTCTCTCCTCATCTGACCATCAATGAAGGAGCAGAGGTTAAAGATGAATCGGGGACACCCCCCAAAATGTCAAAAGCCTGAATACCGAGAGGAAGAAGTGGGGAAGTGAAGAAGAAGATGTCTCGAGAGGCCGGGTGGATGAAGATATTAAAAAAAAAAAGAAATCTTGCATAACAGGATGTTGCATAATGCGTCCCACTTCTTACAACGTCACTCTCGGATGCACGTTAGTACCCCACGCGAGACGGCGAAATGGGGGTTTGCAAGGGAGGGTGGGCTGAGGGGAATATGGAGTCTTCTGTCTCCGAGCAGAAGATGTGGAGTGACGGAAGTCGACAGCCAATAGGGTGAGGGCGCCGTGCAACACAACGGTGTGTGTGTGCGTGTGTGTGTGTGTGTGACGGTGGGTGGGCAAGTATGGTCCGTACTGGTATTTCTGCCCTGTCACATCGTGTTAGTGGCCAGCCGTGCACAACGCAGCACTCTGCACACAAACACACACACACACACACACTGTAGATACCACAGGAGGACATCCAAAGCACCAACTTCCCTCCCATCCATCCACTCATTTATCCATCAATATGGCAGCCCATAATAATCCTCATGCACAAGTATTTTGCCCCAGTTGGGAGTCATGTCAAATTCTTCACGCGTCATTAAAAAATAAAATAAAATTACATTTTGTGGCACTCTAATTCTATTTTATTCTTATTTTTTGCATTATTTTATTTTGTATTTATTTAATTTTAAATTTCCCTTTGAGGGATTTTAAATTCTTATAAAACAAGTATACAATATTCTAAGTTGGGATACTGAAAATCAAAATTAAGCCTTAAAAAATGCTGAATATTTACATAGCATTTAAAAAAAAAAGGAATGCGGCTGTTTGCAGAGAAACGAACACGGTGTAAACAGGAATATTTTATGGAAATTCATTTTCCACCTGCTGTATACAACTTTTTTTTAATATATATATTGCATGAATTACCCCACGCATGACAAATGAATTGCAGATAAATGAGAAAGACCAGTGAAATATGGAAATTTGCAAAGGCGGGTAATCACCACAAATTCATCAGTTGACAAGGAAATATTACTGCATACATAAAATCACTCAATTATTTGCAAATTGACTTCAATTATTTAAACATCTTATAATTAAATATAGTTTTTCCCACCGTGCTGATTGGCTCATACTCAAAAAAGTCCCGCAAGCAGTTTGGTGCCAAAGAATGAGGCGGCAAAACCTTCTTCATCATAAGACTGCAGAATTTGTACGAGTGGGCAGAAAGGTTTAATGTCAGCTTGGGGAGGCAGGTAGGCAGGCTCTTAATGTCTCATTCGAGTTGGAAGCAAAAGAAAGAGAGCGAGAGACACTTCCAGAAGGATTTCATCACTTCCATCTCCCGCTGCATGTCGTTTTGAAAGAAGGCGACGACGCATGACCTACATTTTTGAGGCGGGCTCCGGTGGCAAGGCCCTGCGCGCAATACAACAAAAATAAAATAAAATAAAAACACACCACCAAAGTGTCATCATAGGGGAAAGAGTTTTTTTTTTTTGATGAGTGGGGGAAAAAGGTAGAGAAGCAGACGAGACAAGGAGGAAGTTTTTGACGCTAATCCTCCTTCTCCTGTTTATATAACGCACATCTCCTATTCTATTCCGTGCACTTCATAGCTTTGCTAATCTGCATATATGATTCATCCAGGGAACAGCAGGAGGTGTGTGTGCTCATGCAAGTGTGTGTCTGTGTGTGTTTACTTGTGGGAAGAACGTTTGAAGAGTCTTAAGCTTCTTTGCAGCGTATTTAGACGACTTTGGATGCGTGACTGTTCAAATCTCCTGTAAAGATTTGCAAATAAAATAGTCAATTGAGAAAGATTGACGCCAATGAAATGAAAGTATCAGAGGTAATAATTGACATTCAAGAACAGGCACATTTGATTTTTGTAGAGATTTCTCAAAATTTGAAAGTTTGGAAAGGAGAATTTGTTTTGAGGCTACTACATTAGCAGGAATATGCTCACATAGCCACTAGGTGGTGCTCAAGTATGAACGACCGAAAGGTTTGATAAAACAAATGTCGAATTAATGAATGAAATGTTTCATTTATCAATTAAATATGAAATATGAAAGTTCTGGGGGTTTTTTTTTTACTTCTTAGTCATAAAACCTGTCCTGAATTTAATGAACACTTAGGCCTACTATGCTACTATTCTAGTTGAGGTAAAGGGTTGGAAAAGTCTTGCTATCGCTGCACACTGACTTGATTGCTGACTTCACACAAGATTTAACTTTTTGTTTAACTATTCCCCTTTCCTTCCTGGAACGATTGGAAAAAGATAAATCAAAACCCAATTTGTCCATCCTTCCATGATAATTCATTCCACTGTGTGTTCAAGTTGGAGCCATATCATACATAAGCCGATGTTCTTGGCGCCACGCTTTGATCAAAACAGGAAATCTCTTGTTATGAGAAGAAGCCCTTTAAACACAGATGTTGCACTGACGCGCGAAGCAGCACACTAAGCATAACAATTTACTTAATGGACGCGTAAAATGCAGAGCCAAGACGAGCAGCCAAGAAGCATTGTTTGGTGATTGTCTTCGTCCCTTCTGCTCTTCCTACACGCACACACAAAACGAGGTTTAGTGGGGCCTAGCCCGAAGGCCTCATGCAATATTTTTCTTGAGAAATTGAGGGAGACAGCAAGAGAGGCAGTGGCAATATGTCACTGTAAATGCTGCCATCACAAAGCACACCCTGTGGCGAGAGAAACGGAGGAGAGGTGGGGAAGGGTTGCGGGCTGGAGGTGTGATGTGCGGTGACGTCGTTCACTTAAGAAATGACATTAGGGCGGAGAGAGGGGGGAGGTATTTCGGGTCCTGTACTCTGGTTTCACAGTCCAAAAAGATTCATGACAGGCTTTAAAGGCTAAATTCTCCAACCATTCTCCACTTTGGTTTATTCTGCTTGGTGCCATGTACTGGAAAATATAAATATAAATAGCGCTCACTTTCTTCAGAGCCACGCTGCGGGGCAAAATGCCACATACACGTAAGGTACTGGACTGCGTAATCGGGTGAAATAATGACTGAAATGATGTTTTGCATTGTACTGTCGCCCCCTTGTGGTTAAAGTCTGAAACACATGTTTAAACCATCAAATACATATAACTAATGAAACTATAATTATAACTATAACAAGATAAATATAAATATAAATATAAATCGCCCTCACTTTCTTCAGAGCTATGCTGCGGGGCAAAATGCCACAAACAGGCACTGGTCTGCGTATCCGGGTGAAATAATGACTGAAATTATGTTTTGCATTGTACTGTCGCCCCTTTGTGGTTAAAGTCTGAAACACATGCTCAAACCATCAAATACATATAAATAATATAACTAGTGTAACTATAATTATGACTATAACAAGATAAATATATGAATATACATATTTTATATGTGGATATGTATATATGGATATAAATACAAGTATGCGTAACCATGTGAAATGATGAATGATGATAACTAATAATATAACTACAACTATATAAATATAAATATTTTAACTCGTCGCGGGGGTTAGTGATGCGTTCATGGTCATGATCGTGGGTTGGCAAATGAAAATTGATTTTGTTATTTATTCATATATCTACCTAAATATAACCATAAATATAAATATAGTATATGTATAAGTGTAAGTATGAGTTTATATTTATATATTATTATTATTATTATTATATCATTATAATATAGTATTATTATATAATAATATGTTTTATTATTATGTGATATATCATTATATAATAATATAATAATATTATTATAATATTATAGTAATATAATAATATATTGTTATATATTATATATTTTTATATATATTTATATATTTACCTTGTTAGTGTTATAATTATAGTTACATTAGTTAAATTTGTTACATGTATTTGAGTGATGTATTTAAGCATTTGTTTCAGACTCTCACCACAAGAGGGCGACAGTACAATGCGAAACATCATTTCAGTCATTATTTCACCCGGTCACGCAGTCCAGTGACTTATGTGGACGTGTCATTTTGCCCCGCAGCATGGCTCTGAAGAAAGTGAGAGCTAAGAACGACGTGTGCAGAACAAGCGTACTAGTTTACGGTACTCCATATAGGCTATACTAATATTTATATTTATAGACCCCCTATAATCTGGCCCTAAATGGAGTTGTCAATGCTTTGTGAGTATAGTAGATTTAAATTCTCCAATATAGTCTACATTTATTTTGATATGGTTTGCACCCCATGCAGATGTTATTGTCCTATTCCTGAACAAATGACCAATGTCCTGCTTGCTCACCTCTTCCCACAAGAACAAAACATTCAGTCACGCCGAACATTTGCTGACCCATGTGTTTGTTTCAGTGAATGGAGTCGCTTAGTAGAACTCCTCACTCCCGGGCCAGTGTGTGCTAGCAAAAACATTTGCATGAACTCAAATAGGAACATGGCGAATAAATCGATCTACGATTTTTCTGCCGAGACTCTTGACGGAGTGACTGTGCCGCTGGGCGATTTCCGGGGTAAGGTGCTTCTCGTTGTCAACGTGGCCACCTTCTGAGGGTCAACTATAGAGGAGGTAATCAATCTTCCGGACTCCGTTTGATAGATTTTTGTTGTCCATCTTCTGTGTTCAGCTAATCTTCCAAAGTGCTTCAGAATCAGTCGCACTGGCTGATGTAACTTAATACACAATATTAGCAATGGAAATGTTTCATTAACCAATCTAAAGTCGATTTTTTTAATCCTCTGGTTGGTTTTAGTACCATCGACTTAATGCACTCATGGACATGTTTGGTGACCTCAACTTCACCGTGCTGGCCTTCTCCTGCAACCAGTTCGGCCTTCAGTCGCCTGGTAGGTCCACTCATTCTATTGGGGCCATGTCAGTCCTCCTCACCAGCATGACTCTTCTGTATTTGTGCTTTTTGTTTTTTTTAGAGGTGAATCATGAAACATTAAACCTCCTTAAGTATGTGAGACCTGGAGGGGGATTTGTGCCAAAGTTTCCCATATTTGGTAAGGTGGAGGTGAATGGAGTCAATGAGGAACCGCTGTTCTCCTACCTTAAGGTATTACGAATGAGTCAATCCGTTGAGATATTTATTGTAAAATGGCAGCTTTTATCATTTACCTGATCTCACAGGAATCATTGCCCTTTGTGAATCCTGTCATTGGGGACATAAAGAAGTTCTACTGGTCACCAATTACGGTCAATGATATCCGATGGAATTTTGAAAAGTTTCTAATCACTGCTGACGGCAAGCCCTTCAACAGGTAAAGTTGCTTCAAGTTGTTTAGAGATAATAATAATTTTCACAAGAGTGCTTAATTCACTTTGCCACAGATATGAACTTCATTGTCCCATTGACAAAGTTGAGATGGACATCGCCGAGCTTCTCTAACCGACTCTTGTCAGTCTATCAGCGGTGGCAGCGTGACGATCCCTCGGTAAATGCACATTTGTGCCCCTGAGTTGGATCTGATGATGAGGAGGAACAGGTCTCGGAGCTAGAGTGCATTCACTTTGGGAACAAATTCCTCTCCACCACCAATAAAAGACTATTAAATATGAATAAATCAATGCTCTGCTTTCTTTTATGACACTCAGAAAATAATTATTATTTTTATATTATACTATAAAACAATAATAATTCTATTATTAGATTTATTATAATAAACACTCAATTATTTGAATTTGTGTCATAATTGTCTTAGTATTGTAGTAAAACAATCGACTTTAACTTGCATAAATAAAACATAATTACAGTACTGTACTGCATAGCGTTATATCGGACTATTAGTTTTGGCTCTGATGGAGACCCGTACTTCGGCCTCGCGCATGCGCATTTTTTTCCCCGTCGGTCTACAAGGCAACAGTAAACATGGCCGTCGTCGGTTTACGGCGATGGGCCCAAGCTCTTTCAAAAGGGCGAGGGTCCGGAATTTCAGCTCTTCTTTCTGGATCAAGAGCAGGTAAGATTAGCTGTTGCGTTTAATCATGTGAACTTGATTATTGTAATCAAATAAACGCGTTTTGTCCACTGTTTGGGAACCTAAATCGACATAACCTTGACATGCTAACGTCAGTTTGAGCTAAGCAGTTAGCGACGTCTGAGGGTGAAGAATTACAATAGTTATTCAGCGTATTTTGAATCATGTTAATGTTTTTTATTTTTTATTTCTTCAGCATCTGGTGCTTCAAAGGCCGATCTACCCGGCGCGTACCCTAAGACTGCAGAGGAGAGAGCTGCTGCAGCAAAGAAGTACAACTTGAGGGTTGAGGACTATGAGCCGTATCCAGACAAAGGAGAGGGGTACGCCTTGATTACTGCAATATTAATTTAATTTGGTTGAATGTAACTTTTATTTATGGGATTTTACAGTATACTCCACTGTATTGTGGGAAAGTAGGCCTACTGCCACCAGTGCAGTTTTCAATGCCATTTTGTTAAACGTTTTCTCATCCTGATCTCTTAAATTTGTTTGATTCTTGCAGCTATGGTGATTACCCTAAACTTCCTGACCGATCTCAGCATGAGAGGGACCCCTGGTATCAATGGGACCACCAAGACCTGAGGAGGAACTGGGGAGAGCCGGTAAAAAGCACAAGATGATTAGCAACTTTTTGTTCTTCCACATGGAAGTTGTGTGTTACAGTCAATCAAGCATTTCTTTCTTTCTATATATATTTCTAGCTACACTGGGATTTTGACATGTACATCAGGAATCGTGTGGATACATCTCCCACTCCTGTGTCCTGGAACAGCATGTGTAAACAGCTGTTTGGTTTCATCGGCTTCATGTTGTTCATGTTTTACGTCGGGGAGAAATTTCCTTGTTACCAGCCTGTTGTAAGTACAAACCACAGCACTTCAATATTTACTTTATCATGTGCCAATAGACCCTTCTACTGTGTTGTTACTGTAAAATTGTTGTCTTGTTTTATGAAAAGTTTAATGATGTATTGTAATTAGTGGTATTTTTAAGTGTTTATTTAATTAAACAGTGATTTTCTCCATTCCAGGCACCGAAACAGTATCCCTACAACAACTTGTACTTGGAGAACGGTGGAGATCCTGAAAAACAGCCTGAGGAAGTGAAGAATTATGAAATATAAATGCTATTGTCCTCCATGTGTATATACATTGTCAAGAATAAAAACTTCTACCTAGTACACATTTTTTCCTGTCGTTAGTTTACCATTTTGCTTGTCGTACCAGTAATTTTAATATGGTAATGTAATTTGTGTCAAGTGCAAAGTGACTTCATTTTAAGAAGTGTAAATGTGGTTTTGAACAGGTTTGCGTATGGGCAACCTTTTGCTCCATGTCGGCCGCCGTAGCCGAGTGACAACTCGTCAACACTCGGGTCAGACTCCGGCTGCTAAACGATTAGCTCGGCTACAGCTAACGTCAGCTCTGCTTGTGGGCTGTCCGGCTGGCATACAAACTGTTGTAAGTGACAGTTACATGAATTATTAATGTATTTTGTTTGGCGAGTTTAACATTTTAGGCACGCGTCGTTTATTTTTTTATGTGAAACGGAGCAACAAGGGTGTTGGCTTCTTAGCTGTGCTGTCATTAGCCGCATAGTGATAGTCGGCTCAGGTTTAGCGTGGAATTATGAATACGGCGCTAGCTCGTAGCGAAATGTCCACGACTATGTATAATTTCTTGAACAATTAGTTTTTAAATGCGTTGCTTCTTAGCTACCAATTATTAGCTACTACTCCTGTCTGAAGCTAATGCTAATCACTAGCCTGCATTGACTTCGACTTTACTCAAGCGAAGGTATTCTTCGCCACTCTCCGCGGCCTTATGATACATTTTCTTATTAATTGCAAAAATGTGCTCACAAACACAACGTTTTGCGTCCTTGTCATTTTTGCCGCTATTTAAATGACTCGCCAGTTTGCCCACATTTTTTAAGGAATTATCCTTTCGCTAGCAGTCGTAGGTGTGACTGAGTCCGGTTTATTGTGCAACAAAATGTGTTGAGTCAAATACTCAGTTAATGTCTAATATCATTTAATAACCACTCATGATACTCTAGTTTTTTTGTCTGAACAAACAGTGGTCATTCAAAGACCCACTGTAGTAGGTTATCTCAAATGTACCTAATTACAAATAAGGTCATATATTTTAAGTGTTCAAGGTAGAGGAAGATGCGGCTGAAAGAGATTCAGAGGACTGCCCAGCAGGCGTGGAGTCCGGCCGGACACCATCCCATCTGCTTGGCGTTAGGTACTTGAACAGTCTTTAAGAATAATTAGCATTCTGTCAGTGGATGTTTTGGTCAACTGAGCATGCTGCGGTTTCTCTTCAACAGGGACGTCGGCGCAGCAACTCGACGCTTCGTTCAACACCACGGCGGCCTTGGAGATCTTTGAACAGGATTTTGCTGACCCATCTCTAGACATGAAGCTGAGAGGGTCACTGTGCATTACAAATAGGTAAATTGTAATAATGGTCATGGAGGAATGTGCCTTAAATGTTGCCCAAGCATGTTTTATCTACTGTACCAATTTCTACAGGTTGCACAGTCTGGTGTGGGTCAATTTTGGGATGGGTGAGGATGCCACTGGAGGGAGGCTGGTTGCAGGCAGCGAGAATGGCACATTAACAGTTTATGACCCGGAGGCCATCTTAAACTCCGGTGCTGAGGCTGTGGTCGGACAGTGCGATAAGCACACAGGACCCGTGCGAGCACTTGACTTCAACCCTTTCCAGGTTTGTTTTCCCGCTGAATACAGCAATGCATGTTTTTGAAAAGGTCTTAATGTATTACCATATGGAAATAATTTTGCCCGTGTTATCCCTCAGAGCAACCTTCTTGCATCTGGAGCGAATGATTCCGAGATATATATTTGGGATCTCAACAACTTCAGCAGTCCAATGACACCGGGTACAAAAGCGCAGGTGAAAATGTTATTACGAGCATTTGAAAAAGTTGAAACTACTTACTGGAGTTACTGTAACCTTCTCACTTTCCAGCCTGCAGAGGACATCAGTGTGGTGTCATGGAACCGGCAAGTGCAGCATATCTTGGCCTCGGCCAACCCCAGCGGCAAAGCTGTCGTGTGGGACCTGAGAAAGAACGAGCCCATCATCAAGATCAGCGACCACAGCAACCGGGTTTGTAGGCCCCTTGGATTTGAAAGCTCCTCGCAGTTCAGCAATCGTTTTAAAAATGTGTCTGGTGTGTCCGACTCCAGATGCATTGTTCCGGGATGGTGTGGCACCCCGAGGTGGCCACTCAGTTGGTGCTGGCCTCCGAGGACGACCGCTTACCCGTCATCCAGATGTGGGACCTCCGTTTTGCCACGTCTCCTTTTAAAGTGCTTGAGAATCACACACGGTGAGGTTAAAATGGATTGTAAAAAAAAAAAAAAAAAAATCATCTTTTTCCAAAAGACTAATTGTTTCCATGGTTTCCTCAAAGTGGGATTTTGTCCGTCTCCTGGAGCCAGGCGGACCCTGAGCTCCTCCTGAGCAGCGCTAAGGACAACCGCATCCTCTGCTGGAATCCAAACACTGCAGAAGTATGGGAACAGATAATTTACTGCCCTGTTAATTAAGTTAGGTAAGTTAATGTTTTTTTTTTTTTTTTTTTAGGTCATCTACGAGCTTCCTACGACTAACCAGTGGTGTTTCGACGTCCAGTGGTGTCCCAGGAATCCCGCCCTGCTTTCGGCAGCCTCCTTTGATGGGAGAATTACCGTTTATTCTGTGATGGGCGGAAGCTTGAAGGCTCAGCACCAAAGTACCGCTGATAAGGTAGAAGGCTCTGTCATACAAAGTGTGCAATGTATTTCATATTTTTTGACACTTCTTTTTTTTTCCAGATTTCGTCCTCATTTGATACAATGGATCCCTTCGGTACAGGGCAGGTGCTCCCTCCCCTGCAGGTTCCTCAGCCTACAGTGCAGGACACCATAGTTTCACCTTTGAAGAAGCCGCCCAAGTGGGTGCGCAGGCCAGCGGGGGCCTCTTTTGCTGTAAGTGGAAAAGCTCCTCGAGTGCAAAGCTGCGTGTCGCCGTTGCTCCCGATTCAACCTTTGTTCTGTCGCAGTTTGGCGGCAAGCTGATCACATTTGAGAACCCCAAGATGGCGCCCGTGCAGACTCCCCAGCCCGTCCCCAGGCAGGTGTTTATCAGCCAGGTCACCACGGAAACGGAGTTCCTGCAGCGGTCCAGGGAGCTGCAGGTGGCACTACAGTCTGGTTCTTTTAACAATTACTGCCAGGCCAAAATCCACAGCGCCAAGTCCGAGGCCGAGCAGGACATATGGAAGTTCCTTCTGGTAGGGCGCACTTTATCCATCTATGTGGAGACTTTACATCACTGTTAAGTTACTGTTTGAACCTAATTTTGGGGGACGGGGGTTAACAGGTGAATTTTGAAGATGAAGCGCGTATCAAATTCCTGCGACTTTTGGGTTTCAATAAAGATGACCTGGAGCAAAAGGTAGCGAACCTTACTGCGACATCTGGAAAGTATTCACAGAGCTTTTTTTTTTGTCAAGACTTGAATTCAAAATTGAAGAAAAAAAACCCTACACAAAACACCCACAGAGTTCAATTTTGAGCTTTATGGAAAAAACGAAAGAAAACATTTTCCTTCTGGGGTGTATCATCTACTTTGGAATCAGGCTGTTACATAAAACTAAAGGGCTGTGGATACTTTATGGATCCATTACAATCTATATTTTATTGTAAAACTGAGAGGTGTTAAATACCACAATGTCATTAACAAGCATGCACACTAATATCCAACAGATTTCTAAATGCTTGGGGAAGAATTTTCAACCCAATGGACACGCCGTGGATGCTGAGGACCTAGCTAAAAAAATGCTGCAGCTCTCCACTGAGGTCTGTAACTCACTCACTAGAACTTCCAAAAATTCAGAATAATTCTTTGGACTTGAACTACAAAGTTCTGGTTGTAAAACTCTCTTGTAATCTTTTCACTCTTCCTGTTTTGTTCTCAGCGGTCCAAAGAAGCAGAAGGCGACGTCAGGACGTCAGGCTCCGTTTCACCTGCCGACTTTTTCAGCCAGGATCGGCACGAAATCTCCAACTTTCAGATTCCCGTTTCATGCGGTGCGCTCAAGCAGATCTGGTGATGGCAGCAGACGAGCGGCGTGTGGCTGACGAGCAACATTCCTTTTCATCAGATACGGACGGTTTGATAAGCCAGGCGCTGCTGGTAGGCAACTTTGAGGGGGCGGTGGATTTGTGTCTGAGCGACGGCCGCTACGCCGAAGCCATCCTGCTTTCCATCAGTGGTGGAGAGGAGCTGCTCAAGAAAACCCAGCAGAAATACCTGAGCAAGCAGAAAAACAGCATCTCCATGGTGAGACATAAAATACATCCTATTGTAAGAGTTCTATTATGTAAAATATGAGAATTGTTTGAATGGGTGTGGTGTTTCTCCATAGCTCATATCGTCAGTGGTGACACAGAACTGGAGAGACATCGTGCAAAGCTGTGAGCTGGACAACTGGAAGGAAGCGCTTGCCGCTCTTTTGACCTATGCTCACCCTGAAGAATTCGCCCAGCTGTGTGGTAAGGTGACGCGGCCTTGGCAAAAATGGCGTCTGGGCTTGAGACATTACGTAATTGTGTGTGGCCGGGCTAGATACCCTGGGGGGCCGCTTGGAGCGTGGGGGGACAGAGAAACGCTGCCTGCAGGCGTGCTTGTGTTACATCTGCTCTGGAAACATCGAGAGGCTTGTGGAATGTTGGGCCTTGCACAGGGATTGCACATCTCCTCTTGGCCTGGAGGTAAAAAAAAAAAAAAAAAAGTTGGAAATGTTTATTATATAACATTTATTTTTACTTCATTAATTTAATAAACTTTTTAATGTAGCTGTACACACATCTCGAGTCATGTACAATTGAATATTCCAATTCTCATTAATATGTTTTTTTAGTCCATGCATAAATTATTTTAGGAATTTATTTGTTGTTTAATTCTAAATAGAAAACACTTTTATTACTGTCCTGATAATTGTTTGAAAATGAATCAAATTACAGGATAAACATTTTTACGCACCTTCTGTTTTAACTACTTTAGATTCACTTCAGATTTTGGAATTGTTTTGGTTGAATCCTTTAACTCTGAGTGCGTTGTGTTTTGTCCTTTTTTTTCTTCAGGATCTGGTGGAAAAAGTCATGATGCTGCGCAAGTCCATCGAGCGCCTCCGCAACAGCGAGGTGGCGGTGCAGAGCCCCGTCCTGGCTGAGAAACTGACATGCTACGCCGGCATCCTCGCTGCAGAAGGCAGCCTGGCCACTGCCATGTCCTACCTGCCCGACAATTCCGATCAAGTAAGGTTTGATCCTCATTTCCGCACCAAGTCAAATTTGATTTGGGTTCTGATTTATGTATGTGCGTGTCTTGCCTCCCCAGCCTGGAATTAGCATGCTGAGAAACAGACTGTTCCATGCTCAGGGAGAGGTTACCAGCCCACAGCAACCTCCAAGCACAGCCAAGACAATTGCTGCATCTCGCACTCCTACACAGAAAGCACAAATCATGGTAGGGATTTGCTCCATTTCTGTATTGCACTTTATCATTTGCGTCCTTGCTCCGTACAGTCTGCCTCTTAAAGGCAGATGCGTGGACATTGATGCTAAAATCAATACGTTATTGTTCTCTTAAACTAAGGATCAGTACCGAGCTCCTCCTGCTGCTCATCACCAGCAGCATCAGCAGCCTCCCATGCCGACATCAGTGCTATTCCAGCCTCAAGTTGCTCCAAGCAGCTCCGGCCCTGGCCTGCCCCCCTCTTCTCATGTGCTGCCGTCCTCAACCATGAGGCCCCCGTACCCACAGCAGCCAGCACCAGGTATGGGCAGACGCTGATTCATCTGTCACATTTTCAGTTTCTTATAATTGAATTCATTTGTGTCTTCTAGGTTTTCTTCCACATCAGCCATTCCAGCCGTCCCCCATGGGCGGACCCACAGCCTTCTCCCCTCCAGGCCCTTCCATGCCAGCAGCTAACTTGTCAGGACCTCCGCTGCTGCAGCCGTCGTCGGCCCCCGGCGGCCTCCCGGCCATGCCCAGCCCCGGTGTACCGATGACGAGCTTCATGCCTTCTACCTCCATGCCGGCGGGCCCCATGCCATCTAGCTCCCAGCCTGGAGCCCCCGTCCCCATGTACCCCGGGGGGCTCCACAGCCAGGGGCCCATGCCCCCCATGACAAACGCTCCCTATGCCCCTCTTGGAACAGGTTACCCACAAGGGGGCCCCGGCGCTCCTGCAGCAAAGCCCTTTGCGGCTTCAGCTGTGGCTCCTCCTTCTGCAGGTTGGTGCCCCGTCGCTCACCTCAGCTTCAATCTTTCTCACCTCAGCCCATGTACGTATCATTAGAGACAGCTATGTTACACTCAGCTGTCCTCATGTGACTTGCAGGATTCTTTCCATGGCTGAATATCGAGTCTGCCCCTCAAGGTGACAGTGTTAGCAATGCATCTGGGATAATAGTTTAAGTGAAGCCAGAAAAATAGAAACAAATCTGACAATTCGCTATAATTTACTAATTTTTCTTGACTTTGGCATTGAAAGCTCTATTTTTCTGGACAAATATCGTACGTTTGCCGCCGCTTGCTTTTGCTGCTGGAAATTCAAAATAATAGACATTCTAAAGTAGCTGCTTGATTGCTGTTGGGTGATTATTAAGCAGGCGCACCAAATGTTCTCGCCAGCTTATTTGTTTCTTTATTGCTTGTTAAGATTTTTTTTCCCCCCAATTGAATTTAACAGGATGTTCTCAACATACAATTTTTATTGTCTTTGTTTTAGCGTCTCAAGAAGGCTGGAATGATCCACCAGCAGTACGAGGTGGACCCAGAAAAAAGAAGGTCAACTTGAAATCACACAAATAAAAAATTCCAAATATACCTTGCCATTTTAATAGTAGCGTGTTTCAAACAGGTCCCTGACAACTACACTCCACCCGCCCCCATCACCGCCCCTGTGATGGGTTTCCCAGTGGAGGCCCCTCAACCGCACAACAACGCCCAGGTGCCCCCCGGAGCTCCCCAGGAGCCCAACATGCAGGTCAGTGTTGGTGTCCTGCAGCATACCGCAAGCAATCATACAAATTCCACCTGACCCTGTGTTTGCTACAGCTCCTCCAGCAGTTCCCAGCAGAGCGAGTGGAGCAGAAGGAGATCCCCGCCGAGCACATGGTCCTCAAATCCACCTTTGACAGTCTGGTGCAGCGCTGCCAGCATGCAGCAGGAGACCCAGTAAGTCTGCCCAATTATTCACCTGAAGGAATTTATAATATAGAGTGACCCTAACCCTTCGCTTTGATGTACGCCAGCCTAACCCATGAGACCGGACCGTTTATCTGTTAAAAATCGGATATTGTTAGTTGTGATACAGATTTTGTCGTTTCAGTTTATTCCACCAAAGAAAATCGATTTCATACTTAAGTAAATGGAGTTGTTTGGAATGAGGTAAATTTGTAAGTCAAGTTGTCATTGTATTTATCGAATTGCTCTCTTTCACAGCAAACAAAAAGGAAGCTCGATGACGCAGCCAAGCGTTTGGGATGCCTGTACGACAAGCTGAGGGAGCAGTCGGTAAGAAAAGGATAAATGCATAAAGTCGTTTTGCCTACTTCCATAAATTGTCTTGAAAAATCGGCTGAATAATCCAGAACCATTGTTAAAAATGTTGCCAATCGTGAAGGCTTAATTAGCGCCTACATTGAATTATATTTCCGGGCAGCATATGGTGCCATCAAGATTTACTAGAAATTCAAAGTAAACATTTAAAAGTTAGGTGCTACCGCACATTTCTAAATAATGAATGTAAAGAGTATTTTTTTTTTTTATTACAATCATTGAAATTGGGGCGGGGGTTGCTTAATCTTGAACCAACGGGATCCTTTTGACGCTGTCGGATCTTTCGCGACTTGATCTCCAATCCCCCAAACGGAAGCTTCATCTTTCTCGTCACCGCCATCAACGTCATCTTCTTGCGCTCTTAACGTGTTCCCCCCCCCCGCTTGTCTTGTTGTGCGTCGGCGACCTCTTCTCAGCTCTCGCCCAACATCCTGAACGGCCTGCATGAGATCAGCCGCTGCGTGGCCGGCCAGCACTACCAGCGCGGCCTGGAAGTCCACACGCTCGTGGTGAGCAGCAGCAACTTCAGCGAGATCTCCGCCTTCATGCCCGTCCTCAAAGTAGTCATGACCATCGCCAACAAACTAGGCGTCTGAGTAAACCAACCAATATCATATTTATTTCCGTTTCTTACGTGAGCGGATCTCATCGAGGGATGGGTCAGATGAATGTATCCTGAAAGACGCGGCGGCATAAACGCAAAGCTCGATGTACAAAATGCGAAACATTTGTGTGCTTAAATGCGTTTTTTTTTTTTTTGGGTAGTCGCCAGATGATTTTATAGTGACTCAAAAAGGCAGGCATAGCAGGACGTATGAAATAAAAACAATGCGAGCACATCAGTAACGATGCGCGGATCCGGTCATGAATTGTGCCATTATCTCTTTCACCCCGTTCAGTTCGTTATTTAGCAGTGTATAAATCACAAGCGTATTCATTTCATTCAACGTTCCTGCTGTAATCCCCACCCGGGTGTGTCTTCTCTCTCTCTCTCTCCCTTTTTTTTTTTTGTAACGCATTCCTACAGTAAATGGCCTCGTTGGAAAGCAGTGTGTATTCTGGTGGGATTGTTTGCCGTATTGTGGAAGCAGAAGGCAGTAAAGTGCCTCCCTGTGTGATTGAGTGCTCATTTTTTTGTCGCACAAATGTTTATACAATACAATCCATTGCGCTTATTTAACGCGGGTAAGACTTTTTTTTTCCCCCCCTTTTCAAATAAAATGTACCTTCTTCAATTTCAAGGGTCGTCGCTCTTCAATCATGCAGCAAACAAGTTATTAGTTCAGAATGTTTATAATTCAAAAAGTTTAATTTTTGCATAGCGGTGCCTCGATGTGAGATTGCAATAGGAAAATTTAAATTACTTTGTGGAGACAACTCTAATTATAATTCAAGAAACTACCATTAAATTTGAAATATTTAAATATTGCTTCTAAATTTCATTTTTTAAATGCTTTATCCCAAATACCATTATTAGATCAATTACTTTGAGTATAAATAAAAATATGTAAATGTCACTAAATAGCATTATACCCATTTTATTTTTTAAATGCTTTTAAAAAGTGACATTTTTGTGATTTTGTAATTGATTTAAACTAAAAACTAAGCTATAAAAAGACATTTTTTGTTTAAAGTAATTTTTTAAAAGTCAATACATTGTTTACAAAGTTCAAAATGTAAAAAAAATCTGACCAGTTTTTATAGAATCATTTTTAGATTATTTGTAGGTGTGTCATCACTGTAGTAAAAATGGCAATTAAATTTCTGTTTGCATTCGTCTAATCCAGTCACTTAAAATTGCAGTGATATTTGTAGTTGTTTAATGTTCGACAAATTTTAAATGACGCATGAGTACAATCGTAGTTTGCACTTGAAAAATATCAGCCACACCATTTTTTTTTTCCTTCTCCCAAATACTTTCCCATTTCACACCTCGCTTGAAGGTGCTTCACTGCACCACCTGCGGGATGGCACAGTGTGCCGACTTCGAGGTCCTATTACGTAACCAACATTGTGCACTTAGGGTACGTTGAGACAAAAGTGCTCTGCTGCCATTGGTGAGAGTCTGATCATATGTCAGGAACTCAATTCCTCATTGGCCACTTGCAGCCAGACTGTGAACGACGATGGCACGTGTGTTCATTTTGGAACACTGAACTGTAGTAACCTCCAGTCATAAAGGCGTGGAGGTGGGTTAATATCCCCAAACATCACGCCACACGGAGCAGCAGTCTGAGTCATGCGTTTCCTCTCAGACTGCAAACACTCAATTATGAACCCAGAAAGAGGTCATCATATTAAAATCTCAAATGCTAAACCAGAGCAGGAAAATTATTGTTGATTAGGGAAAATGCAAAAAATCACTGCTCTAGACTGAGCTGTTGCATTATCAATTATTTTTAGCATTGTTTCCAAAAAAGTAGTTAACTAAATATGTGGTCCTTGATACCCAGATGCCCCCCCCCCACCCCCCCCCCCCGCCTGAAATTTTGGACACAAGCACTGTATTCATCAGTCTGTCAGGGGTGTTACAAAATAATGTTACAAAATGTGCGCCCTCTTGCATGCACCAAGGCCTCCCTCACATTCCTCTCTGTCTTGTAAAACCATTAATGTCATTTTTAGATTTCTTCCTTCGCTGGCAAGCTAATGCACCATGAAATATTTTTAAGTAGCCTATTCAAGTCGGTTTCTACAAAAAAAAAATATTTATTTTGTGCTCATCGTTTTTCAGCCTAAGAAATTTCACAAAATTCCCAATGGACACAAATAAGAATGACACACGCCTTGAAAATATTGTGAACTTTATTCCCAAAATGAGCAGTTTGACAAAACAATTCAAGAATTCCAACCTGTCTGTGATCTTTGTCACTTTTGGGACGATGTAAATTTGGGGCGGGATCTGCTTGCGCAACGTGTGGCATTGCTAAACAGTTGGTACATTCGTTCTGAGCGATGCGGAGGGCAGAATTTTGTACGTGACCTTTGATTAGTAATAGAAATTTTCCCCCCTCCCCCAGTTATACAAGTGCTACTTTTAATTGTAGTGCCAACTATGTCTCTGTAAACATGGACTTTCAGTTTTGTGGGTTTTTTTTGTCGGGACAGAATGTGTAACCATCAGGAATGAATTCAAGTCATAAGGCATTTGGTTGTTTCCTGACTTTTGTAAAAGGGGGGAACGGGAGGGAACAAACTAAACAAGCGCTCCAATTTCAGATAGAAGATACGAAACGGGTTACAAAGGCTAGCGTTGATCCATTTCAGCCAGTAGAAGAAAAAAAAAAAACCTCTGCAACAATAAATACATAAATAAGACCGTAGATGCATTCTGTAAAACCAGACACTCGAAAAAGGGGCTTGAGGTTAACGCCGCTCCCCGAGAACAAGTACGGTATACCATCATCCTCATCATGCATGGATGGTCACATGACTCGGCTGCTACATCTACCGGTGGGGATGTTGCATGAAACGCCGTGTGAGACGAAGCGAAGCCACGGACGCCACGAGAATATTCAAAAACATCCACAAAGCGCACTGAAAAGGAAAACCAAAATAAAATTGGCACTAAATAAATGGCTTGATCGTTAAATTTCACAACAAAAGGAACCATTTGGTTTCGTTGTCGTCGCGGGACTATATATGGGGTCAAATGTGTGGATTGTCGTTTTTTTTTTTAAGCAACCTTTGAATACACAGCAAAGAATTTTTTTTTTATTCACTTCAAATCCAAAAAACATTAGAAAGTTGAGAGCTTAACTAGAACGTGTATATATTATTTTCTTAATTGGCTTCACAAATTTTAGTAACAGCTACGAAAAAACCACAAAAACAAGCAAAAATGTGGTCGCGGCCCCGTCGTGAAGCGACTTAAGACTCCACGTGGTGGATGAAGAGATGAAACGCCGTCCAAAAAAAAATTACTTGTGGAGGTTTTTATTTTCCGTCTCAAGCTCGGCAAGGTCGCTCGTTGGGGTTTTAGCCACTGCGGTAGCTGCCGTCGCCCGTACGCTGCGCTCTCGCCAGCACCATCTCGTGGGTCACTCGTTTGCGGTCCTTGGCGAGGCCCAGGAAGCACATCGCGTCGATGAAGCAGGTGGTCAGGTTCATCTTGCAGCCGAACTCGCTGGTGGCATAGTCGTACGGGAAGGTGTGGTGGTAGTTGTGAAATCCTTCTCCTGGACCAAAATACATTAGGGCACTTTATGAGAACAGTAGGCTGATCAGAATAGTAAAATAAAAATATTCAGATAATGATGAATAAAAACAAGCGCTGATTTTAAATCCATTCAAAAATGACTTAAATGGAAAGCCCAAATCAATTTTGAATTTGTGGAATTTAGCATTTGTTTGTATTGTTCCATACCTATGGCGCTGAACGTGACAAACTTGTTCTCCCGGGGGTTGATGCTCTGGTCGTACGGCCGGTTGCCCCACATGTGCGCGGCGCTGTTGACCAGCCAGGTAGCGTTGAGCACTAGCGTGTAGCGCAGCAACGCCGGCACAAAGTAGGCCACCCACAGGGACTCGCCCCAAAAGTACCAAGGCACGAACATGGGCACCAAGAAGCACATGACCAGCACTGACAGCTTGTAGTGGCTGTTGGGAGAAAAGAAATGTGTCATCCAAACTAAAAATCACATTTTATAAGTTTGAAAAGCAACAATTATCAATTTTGCCTTGGCTTAACCCAAAAATATTAATTTACACTACTTACATAAAAATATCCCAAATCAAAAGCTCTTAAAATTTAACGCAATTGCTCATTTTTGTGACTTTCTAACTTGGTTAACTAGATGGGGAAACAATGATTCTTGAAGGGCACAGAGGACATTCTAAATTTTGTATTATCATCAATCAATGCATGTTTTTCTTATCCAATCGATGAACTTCTGCCCAAAAATTCGTCCCCACCAATAAGCGTGTCTACAAGCAACCATAGCAACACGGAATGAGATAATCCCCTCAAAAGCCAAGTGTTTTCCCTGAAGTACTCACTTCCTCTGAAACATGACCACCTTGTCGGCCAGCAGGTCATGAAGCTCCAGTTTGCGTCCCTTCTCGATGACATCGGGGTGTTTGCGCACCAGCAGCCAGCCGATGTGGGCGAAAAAGAAGCCGCGCACGGCGTTGTGAGGGTCGGCGTCCGTTTCAGAGTACTTGTGGTGGACCCTGTGATCGCGAGCCCACTCGTAGATGTCGTTCTGCCCAGCGGGGGGAAAATCTTATTAACAGCCGAAACGTGATAATAGATTTGAATTATTTTGGGAGGGTACCTGAAAGGACATGGAGTTGGCCATGGCCAGGAAGATTTTTAAAGGTAGAGTAGCCTTGTAGGACCTGTGACTCCACAGGCGGTGAGCACCTGCCGTCACTCCTAAAGCACTTATCAAAAAGCAAAATGTGGCTGCAAAGAGACAAAATGCACATAAATACAAATTCATACCTCTCAAAAAGCTTTGTCTGAAAATCTGCACCTTTCAAAAATATGCAAAATATTTTTGGGCTCAACAAATTACTCAAAACCGTATGTTAACATCTATTGACAAAAATAATTAATTGAAGCCCTAGTCAAGTTATAAACTTTTTTCAAGTTACATAACTAGTTTTTTTTAAACAGCAAACCGTGTTTCACATGCAACTGAATAAGCGGCGAGCGCGTCAAGGCATGTTACGCAGTAGTGTGACCTGAGTCATACAGCACATGATCACTATTAATAATTTTATTCAATTTTAACAAACAACTTCTGCAACGTGCATGTGGACACTTACTTAGAAATTAATTTGTATTTTACAATATTAGATTCTGATAACTGCGCAAAAGATACTGCAACATT
This sequence comes from Syngnathus floridae, assembly GCF_059516105.1. NCBI lineage: Eukaryota > Metazoa > Chordata > Actinopteri > Syngnathiformes > Syngnathidae > Syngnathus > Syngnathus floridae. The sequence continues at coordinate 6,229,991 of NC_142430.1, read as the reverse complement.
ACGTCATTAGAATTAGCGCTCTAAGATGACCTTTCATGAAACATTTGGGTAAATAACCTCAAGGATGTCACAAAATCTTACTTGAAGGACCCTTTGAAGCTTTGGTTAAAAGGTGCAAAGGACCTTTGTTATCATCAAAGTCTAGAAAGCAATGCTATTCCAGTTTGGATCAGATTACTTCCAGGATCTTATTATTTCATAAATACAACTTTGAGCAAAGTGAAAAGACTACTACGACTTCTTATAAGGTCTAGTTTCCTTCATTTGCGATGGATAATTTTTGATTTTTTTCTTTTAAACCCTACGTAAAACTCACACAACCAGTTTTATTGCCCCTGGGACAAAATTAGATAAAAAAATTAAAATAATCACCTGAAAAATTGGCAACAACAATACGCCCTATTTCAAACTTCTGTTTCCCATGAAGAAAAATTGAGCATGATATATATTAAGCCGCACTCGTTTGTCATTAAAGTCAAGAGTAGGTGTTTTGACTTTTCCATTAATAATTCCAAATTTCCATCAAAGTCAAAATAGTGTCAAAGTGTTTTAATGGCCAGAGTTTGGTCATTCCAAGTCCCCTAAGGCAATTGGACTGAAATGGGAGCGTGGCATTCACCTTTGACGGTTTCCACTGAAGTACAAAACATCTCCTGTCCCGTCAATATTTCGTATTTATGAATTTGTGTCCGTCTCAAATCGTGCACGTTGGTGCTATTAAACCAAGTTTTGATTCACTGCCGGTGTTAGGAACGGACGGAACACATGATAGTGAACAAACGATATGGCGCGACAGTTGTGCACTTACACCAGAGCAGCGTAGAGAGACTGGCGCTGGGGATGAGGAGAACGCCGTACAGCGCGCCTATATGCAACAGGGTCATGAGGACGACGTTCCTCCATACGACGATCGTCGGCGGCTTGGGGCCTTGCTTCTCTTCGTACGTGTGGTCGAACGCGTCTTCCGTGGCCTCCATCGGAGAGCCGTTGCAGGATGCGGGCTGTTGTTGTTGCTTTTCCGTTTGCTCCCCCTCCTCCGTCATCGCGGTGCTGTCGGTTTGGTTTGACTGCAGAAATGCTCTTCGAATCAAAAAATACAAAATGATGACAGGCGTTAGAGTGGTGGCGAGTCCAACGGAGGCAAGAGGCGACAGAGACGGTGATGCTCAGACCACTAGGAAACGTTGCATAACGTCAGTATGACAGGCTCCTTGAAATCAAGCGAGGGGGTGGGCACTTTAGCAACTCACCGGAAATGGGATTAAAGAGGTCTTTGATGCAGCGACAGCTAGACGATCGTCTTGTTTTAAACGCAAAATTAAAGAGGACGAGAAGTGTGTCGCATCAAAACCAAAAGGGATGGGGAAGCGCGAGGTGCCTCAGCGGCTTCCCAGCCAATAGGCACGGAGCTCCCTCCCACTCGCCACTCTCTGAATGGCTGCAGGCACATCTGCTGTTCGCCACCACTTTAGCTCTCGATCCAGATGTTTAATCGTGTGCCCCCAGTCCCCCCACACACCCACTTATGCCCCACTGTCACAGCACCGGAGTTAGATGTGGGAACGGAAAAGTTTGTTTAAATTGGGAACGGCTCCAACAGTACGTCCATGCAAACTGACGTACAAGTTTGGTATACCTGCACGATCCAATCAGATTTGAAATGAAAGACGTACTGTTGCATTGTTTGTTGAAAATTTCTTATTGGCATATTTTATTGTCAATTTGACCCAACTTCCTTGGGTTGTTTTGCACAAAACAGCCCATTTTTTGATCAAAACCACGCAAAACATTTTTAGTTTGGTAAAATGTCAACAGGATAATGAGAGGACTGTTTAAATGCAAATTCGAACTGAACCGTGAAATGTATTGGTCAATTAGAGCGGCTCAAACTGCTTCTGTGATTTTTTTTTTTTTAGCCTCTTTGGGAATAGCAAGGTGAGCAAAAACTATTAAATCAGCGTACAGTTGTGTATCCAAAATTACGAGGTCAAAATAAGTTAACTTCTTAAGGTAATAGTGTATTTTAGGTTCTCCATGAAATTTCACTTGAAGAAATATCCTTAGCTTTTTTTGAATAGTACAAATAGAAATTGAAAATAAAATGAAATACATCCCAGTTAGAACAAATGAAATCAACTCAAAGAATGAATAATATACCTACACAATTATATGATTAAATAAAACAACATATAAACAACAAATAAAACAAGTACTAGTTTCACTATACCTTGTCAATGAATTAATTGGATATTTTTTAAAGTCCTCACTGGGTGCCAACCGCTGTAAATTCAGCATTCTTTGACCTATAGATATTTTTAAAGATTTGTCTCCCTCTAGTGGACAACCTAATCCACCACACCATCGGTCATCCCTCGCTAACTGTGCTAAACCATTTCTTTAAATCCCGTTATACGTTTAAAGGGTTGCAAAAAAAAAAGACGTCAACTCCACTGCGTTTACCAACGTCAGCATCTGTATGACGTCACCATCACGTCGCTGTCGACTTCCGGTCCTGCTGCTAACCACCGAGGTCCACCACCACCATGGAGGTGAACCGGGATGAGGCGGAGCGGTGCATCGACATCGCCGCTGCGGCGCTGGGCAACGACCAGCCGGATAAGGCGAGGAGATTCCTGGAGAAAGCCCAGAGGCTCTTCCCCACCGAGAAGGCGAGGGGTGAGTCGAATCTGCTGTCACTTGAACGCATCATCTGTTTTTTGTTGTTGTTTTTTGCATGGATGTCGATGTGAACATACAGTATGATGTACAGTACATGTAAGAGAGGGGGCGCTTGGTATTATAAGACTGCAAGCTAAAGCTATCACAACCAATGAATCACCTGCAATACACATAAATGCATATTTTAAAAACAATTCATTCAAAATTAGTGCTTGGACCAGAGGCCATTTTGGACAGTTCAGTTGGAACAGATCAGGTTGTGGAAGAACAAGCTAAACAAATAGCATTCCCAACCTTTATTAATTTATACTGGGGGGGGGGAAACCGTTACCAGAGAGTCTGTTGGTAAATAACCAAAATAAAGAATTATACATAAATTACAAGTTAAAAAAAAACAAAAGTGACCCTTTCTGTTTATTTCACTGCGTTGCGAATATTTCTGAAATCCTAGTCGTCAATATTTACTGAAAATCTTGGCTATGAAATACCCAAAAATGACACAAGGAGGCGTCAAAGTCTTGGCTAATTAAAGAGTCGTCCATGTCCATAGTTTTTCCCCCTTTGTGGAGCAAGATCAAGAGTGAACAAGACAAAAACTGTCCGCAATGTTGTTTGTCCATAGTGCTACTGAAGCTCATCTCCAAGAATGGCTTCACACCCAGACATGCGGACTTGAATGGAGACTCAGGACCTCGTCTACGACAGAACCAAAGTGACCATGACGGAGGTGAAGAGAAACCCTCTGAAACTTCAAATTCCTACACCGCAGAGCAGATGGATTCTGTGCGAAGGTATCTAATAAAAAAAAAATTAAGATGCAAAAATATCACTCCTAGCACAAGACTTGTTTGATGAATCCCCGCGTTCTAATTGCAGGATCAAGAAATGCAAAGATTTCTACGAGATCCTCGGCGTACAGAAGGACGCCTCTGAGGACGAGCTCAAAAGATCATATCGGAAGCTGGCGTTAAAATTCCATCCAGATAAAAATCATGCTCCCGGTGCAACGGATGCATTTAAAGGTAACACGTCTTTTTATAAACTTTGCACAACCATAATAAATAATTAGGTCTGTTACTGTTTTTCAACTGAGCAGCCATCGGGAACGCGTACGGCGTGTTGAGCAACGCAAACAAAAGACGACAGTATGACTCGTGCGGTGAGGAGAAACGCCATCCTTCCCGACAATCGGAAGCCAACTTTGACGCGGATATTTCTCCTGAGGACCTCTTCAACATGTTCTTTGGAGGAGGTTATCCAGCAAGTGCGTCTCACCTCTATCACCTTTCAAATTTTATTGACCGTTTCGTTATTCAGTTTGTATTATGATTTAGGTAGTAACCACGCGTACACAAACGGGAGGATGCGTCAACAGAGGCCACAAAGAAGAGAGCGACCACGAGACGTGAGTATGCTTTGGACATTAGGAGGCGTTATTGAGTCATGTTTATATATACTTTGGCCACCAGGGGTCAGTATAATGAAGCTATTCATAATAAACGAGTTTCAGATCTGAGTAACCCAGCATAGGAGTTGTTTTATTGAAAGGATAAACAATATATATTCTTTGGAGAGCGACATGAGGCTTTGTAGGTCTAATTTGCAAGCTAATTGCTATGATCATCATTTTTGTTATTGTTTCCTCAGGGGGGCCTCGCCCTCTTTGTGCAAGTCATGCCCATCCTCATCCTGGTTATTGTGTCAGCTCTCAGCCAAATCATGGTCAAAAGTCCCGTCTACAGTCTCAGCTATCGCCCGTGAGTTAGAAAAGGAAAGAAGCTTTATTTTGCCCTAGATTCGTCACCTCATATCTCCTTATCACGCACGTGCTAGGTCAGCAGGCCACACACAAAAGCGGCTGACGGAAAACCTGAAAGTGGCCTACTATGTGGCAGAGCACTTTCCCAAAGATGTCACCGATGGGAATCTCAAGCACTTGGAGCAGACGGTGGAGGATGATTATATCTCCAACCTGCGTAACAATTGCTGGAAAGAAAAACAGCAAAGTAGGTTGTAAACTCAAAAACCAGGTAGCTCCTTTAGGTTCATATTTGCATTCTCTGTCTTGCACAGAGGAAGGCATGCTCTACCGAGCACGCTATTTCGGTGACACGGATCTGTACCAGAGGGCGCAGAGGGCCCGAACGCCGAGCTGCGCCAAGCTGTCAGAGATCACCGCGTCCGTACACGGCTGATGTCGCCCTCGCCGTCCTCCTTATTTTGACAAGTAAGCATTGGATCTGTCGATTAATATACACTTTGGGGTTCCAAAAGTTGCTATACACAAATTATTTATCTGGCGATTTGTGAAAGTGCTCAAAATATCAACAAGTCATAAAGGGTGTGCACGTTTGGGATTGTCGACTTTTTGATTGACGTCCATTTCGTCCAATGACAGCGGTCGATCCACTGAAGGCGGGGCTTCATATCAACAATGATTTATGTCGGGCAAAAAGACAACAAAAGGAAACAATTATCTGTTTGTATTTGCTGTATTGATCTATTTGTTTTTTCTAGGCTGACCTGGCTGTAAATATCAGCTTACCTTCTAGACAAGACAATTTGACATGCAACACAAGACAAAGCAGCGCCTGCTAAACTGGTTAAAAGCGACGAAGCATTGCGAAAAACGGTAAGGATTAGCTCTAGGCCACTAAACTAAAGTTTCATGAGCCTGTGGCGCGGGACTTCTTTTTGGGGCCGTTTAATTGAATCGACAAGAAAGTTTGAGGCATTCAGTTGTACCTTGGAAGCAACTTTTTAAATCTATGCAGAAGTCATGGGAAAACACACTCGTGTATTGTCCGTCACGTCAACTCTGATGTCTCTTCTACAGTAATGTGCAAAGGTTTTATGAAATGCACTCTTGCCGATTATCACATTAGTAACATTAACGATAAACCTAATCCTGGAACTCCAAGCCCTAAAAACCCAACGCTAACCTTTAACCAGCGGTTGTCCTATCTCCACCACTAACAACCTACATCCATACACGGGCCCATCATCTCTTCTCGCATCTATTTGACAGAAGGTTATTCCAGAAGGCGACAGAAGGGTGCAAATTCCCCATACAACCGCCAATGATTCACATGCCGCCGATACCAATAGAAAATTTGTTGCACGTGTCTTGGCATCCACAACAGACGCCTCGCTGAAAGCAACCGCCCCGCAAACAAGCATGTGGAAATGTTTAACTAAAAATGAGGCCAGTATCCAGAAGTCTTTCCTTAAGTATAGTAGAAACAAGGTGGAATGATAGTTGACATGTTACTATTGACTATTTATTAACTTGCTACTTAAGCTTTACTGTCATTTTTTGTTTTTTAACCTCAATCAGAATTGTGTTATTCAGTTCTTTGTTCGTTTCCACCTGATCATCTTGTCTTAACCCAACCTCAACCCTAACACTCTTAAATCCTTAACCCCTAACCTTAACCCTCTAACACAAACCTAACCGTTAACCCAGCTCTAACCTTTGGGTTAATCACTCTTACTGCAAAAAAAAAAAAGTCATTCAAATGAGTCTATTGGCGGCTTGAGACTTTTGCACAATACTTGTTTTTAATGTTTTTAATGATTATTTGGGTTGAGAAAAATGGTATGATAAGCCCCGCTTGAAACTCTTCCCACCATGTTTTTACTGCGCGATACGGGAAAATAAAATAAAAAGTGGAAATGCTCAACAACGACGTGGCCGCTTTGTGTTTCGGAGCTGAACAAACAAGAGTTAAAGCAAAGCACGCAGTCAGCACTTTTTTCAAGGCCGCAGCTGGGATCGCTGCTCCCCGCACGTTCACATTACTTGGCCGACGTGCCGCATGTGCTCGGCAGGAAGTGCGGTGTCATATTCTCAAAAAGGCCTTCCTCCTGTGTCGCCAGGCAGACTTTGACTTCAGGTGGTTATAGTGGGGGTGAAGCGGACACACATCAATCTAATCCTAACTTCTTTTTTTTTTTAATTATTATTTATACGTGTATACACAGGCTAGAAATGTTTGATACCACTTTTTATATATACTATGTATATATAAAATAAAATAAAAAAATAAAATATATATACTATATACATATATATATATATATATATATATATATATATATATATATATATATATATATATACACATACATATATATATACACATACATATATATATATACACATACATATATATATACACATACACGTATATATATGATATATATACTTCATGAGTAGTCCACTAGTGTTTTAGATCCATAAAATTTCCCAAAATATACAAATAATTTTAAAGAAAGACCAATATATCCCAATATTTTTTTTTTCTATTTTAATTAAGTCAACCATCATCAAGAGTATATATGAGTGTTAAACAGTGTGTTGCGCTTTAAAATCACTGATAGAATGCAGGAATAACAACAAGGACTCAATTTATTAAAAAAAATAATTTATTCTTTGCGTCTGTGAAAATACAAAAAGCAAAACAAAATTTGTGCAAACAAACTGCAATGTCATGAGTATTTGAATATCAAATAAATAAGCGTCCACACTGGTATGGAATGATGTCTGATGAGAAGCTGTTATGGCAAATGATATGGTTTTGTTTTCTTCTTCTTTTTTTTTTTTTTTTTTTTTAAATGACCATATATAGCTGTAGCTGCCATTTGGGCGGTTTCCATAGAAACTGAGGTACACACTTGAGAAAGCTTCACTCGTACCAGGTTGACATCCTTCTTTTTTAGAAGGTTACAGTCATCTTCAGCATTCCTCAATCAGCAGATCCTCGGAACAATACAGTTTTTTCTTGATGACGCGGAACCCGGTGCTCAGCTTGATGGCTTGCCTTCCCGCTGGCACTTTGGAACTAAAAAGTCCTTGGATCTTGGGCCACAGCCCACCGGACTCTAACCTTAGCACCAGAGTCAGTTGAAAGGTGGGCACCAGGTAGGGGTCTGCCGAGAGCTGCGCCACGCTCTCGCACAGTGCCCCCCGCTCCACGCACAGGTCCACCAGGGCGCCACGCAGGCCGCACGGCTCGCTGGCCGCCAGGTGCAGGAGTTCACCCCCAATACGCTCCAGGAGCCGGTCGGGGATGAGGAGCTTGGCGCAGCGCAGGGCGCACGCCGAGTCCTTTGCCTCGCGCAGGCTTCGCTCGATCAGCTCCACCACCTTCTTCAAGACGGCCTCCTCGGTGGGGTCATAGAAAAGATCCTCCTCTGACAGGTCAGACGCTGTTAGGATCAGAAGGATAACGACATTAGAACCCAGTGAGTGGAAAAAAACAACCCCGGAGTTCCCCCTGAAGTCCTCAGCGCGTTTTACCCACCTGAGTCAGAGAGGTCGCTCCTGCTGCTGTTGTTGGACCTGGACTCCATACTGTCAGTCAGTCTTTGCACCAGGTTGCCCCAAGATAACCTCCTGGGACTGCTGTCCACCGGAGACGGGGGCAAGCTGCCGGTTTGCACGTTTGAGGCACTCGAATGCATCGCCTGTGTTGAAAAAGAGGCCACCAAACAAGAGGATGAGATCACTGTCGAATTTGCAGACAAAGGAAACTTGAGCGCTCAGAATGGCACTTAATTATGGAGCTCCTGGCATGATGTTGGGGAAAATGTTTAATAAATCGTGGCTACAATGAACATATTCATTTGTGGATGCCAAATAATATGCACACAAAATAATAATACAGATTCATTCATTTCCCCTTCCCCCCATGTCATGTCTGAGGCTCCATACTTATGATTTTTTTTCCTGCACGGTCTTTTGGAAAGTCACTGTACAGTCACTGTACACTTTTTTTTAACCGCAGGATACAGAAGGTGCAGTACATTAGAATAAAATCTAAACTATACAACTCTGGAGTTAAACAATTTTTTTTTAAAAAGGGATATTTTTATGTGTTTTGACAATTTTCATTTCCTATAGCTAAATGCTCCGAATGATACTATTTAGAATGCTCTAAACAAACCTTAAAATTATAAATAGATAAAACAAACTGATCATTTTGCAGCGCACTTATTTTTACAGAGCTATCCATTTGAAAAATGAAAAGAAAAAATAGCAGTATGAAAGTGCACAATGACTTTGCGAATACAGTGCAATCGATTTTTAATATCAAAGTCCTTACCTTTAATGACAAAGCAAAAAATGTCAGTTATTCGGAGTTTTATTGTCTGCAGAAAGCAACCATCGGACAACTTCCTCGTCCTCTCCTGTACTTGTCAACCAGCTGTCGAAAAGCTCTGCGGCTCCGGATCACCCCGCAACAATGTTTATATAGTCTTCTCGAAGCCACGCCTTCTTTGATGGCCTACCAACCAATCAAAAAGAAGAGTCCCGCCGGACACGCCTCCTAGCCGTATCTTGCCTGGTAACACGCCAGCGATGAACAAAAAAAAAGAAAAAAAGGGGGGCTCGTGTTGAATAGCATACCCCCGCTGCTGTGGAAATGTACAGAGACTTGCTTGGGCTTGTCGGTAACCGTTTTTTTTTTTTTTTTTAATCTTTTGTTTTACATCAAAGCTTAGCGGACATTAAATGACAAAAAGTCGCTATCCGGTTAAACTGGGAGCGTATACTGTATGTCTGCAAAAGCATGACATCACCTGTTTTGCTCCTAAAGCATTACATCACATTTTTTCTGCTGCAGAGCCTCGAAAACAACACTGCAGCAGCAGCAGATCCGTAAAATGACAATAAAACGCTCTGATTTAACAAATATGCATGACATTACAGCTTTATGTTCATGATGCACATAAACATAACATACATTGTCATGTCCATTTTTTTAATCCATCTTAATTTACATTGCCAATCATTGGTGACTATAGAATAATTGCTGTATAAATAAACATGAAATATTTTACATACAAATTGCATATCATTGCATACAAGTGTGGAATGTAACTAAGTACAAATACTTTGCAATTGCGCTTAAGCACATTTCAGTCTGTGCTTTTTTTCTTTTACCAAATTACAGGACTTGATTACTTTTGCCAGTATGTTTTTAAAACCTTACTTGTACTAAAATACAGTGTGAGTACTTTTGGCACCTCTGCTCTTTACCCCCCAATTGTAAGTCAAATTGTAGTAACAAAAGATTTCAGAAAATGAAAGTTGCCTTTCATATTCTCTAAGACACAGGTGTCAAAGTCAAGGCCCGGGGGCCAGATCCGGCCCACCAAATAATTTTATGTGGCCCGCAAAACCAAATTATGTCAACTCAATGTTACTGGTTTAAATGCCAAAACTCAAAATTGTCTTTCCTCTTAATAACAGTTAGATGTTGCGATGATCTTTTGTTAAAGCCACACTTTCAAAGTGAATTAGAAAAAACTATTTTTACTGGATTTTATTATGTGTATGCGATAATATAAGTCATTATTGGCCCCATGAGGGAAACCATAATGACAATGTGGCCCGCAACAAAAATGAGTTTGACACCTCTGCTTTAAGATTACCATTTTACAGACAAGGGACTAGTGCAGTAGTTCACAATCCTTTTTTACACAAAAAAAATATTGTCAACTAGATTATGTAACAATCTGTCTGTTCTACAAATGGGATGTTCAACGTCAATGTGTACCAATGACATTGCATCAGCCATCAGCTGACTGCTCAAAAACATGTTTTGCAGCCTCTCAATGCCATAAAGATGACACTAGCAGCTGATTTGTTTGTTCTGAGTTGCGCACGTAGCATCACGATGGTCAAGTGGTTTGCATGTCTGCCTCACATTTTTGAGGTTTGGGTTTCAAGACTCATCCCTTCAGTTTCCCCCTACATTTCCAAAACCTGGGTTCATTGAAGACTGGTGTCATAGGTGTCAATGTGGATTGACTGGCGACCAGTCCAGGGTCAGATGGAAGATGTGCATTCACGGTGTTAAGTTGCAAAAGAGGAAGTTGTTGGTGTGTGTGTGAGAGGAAGTTGGGAGCAGTACTTTGGTGGGGACACGTGAGTGGGCGTGGCTGTCTAAACAAGACAAACACCACAAAGCACACTGTGTCCCAATAGGGAGGGCGGGGGGGTTGGCCCACGTCTTAGTGTGGTGCGGCCCACTGGCGACCCCCCAAGATTATGTAGGTCAATCTTCTTCGAGAATTGATAGTCATACTGTATTTTTTAAGACATATACTTTACACTCCTATGGATGTACGCTCTTTGCCCAACATGTCTATCATAAAAACCAACATTTGAAAAGGGGTGTGAAGACTTTTCATATCCACTTTTTTTTTTTATTTAGAGCACAGAATTAAGTTTTTTTTTTTAATTACCCCAACACACACACACGTTCATTTTTTTTATGTGTGTGCACTGAGATTCCAAATTTGATCAGATGAACTTGAGATGGTGAACTTTTATTTCCTGACGCCTGACTTCTTGACGGGCACGCCAAACTTTTGAACTCTCTCCATGGGATTGAATTCTGACTGCGTCCAAAGGCGTGCCTTTGCCAAGCGCCTGGACAGTTTTTCTCCAAGTACATTCTGTACGCTCCACACCCTCCTCACTGTGAATTAAAAAAACACACACACGCTCATTCACTCGGAGGAACAAAACAGCGTGTTTGCTCGCTGTCAACACAGCACGTCTGCTGATTGATACGAGACCCGTGACGTCACACTTTGTTCAACTAGAACATGTTTGTGAAAGAGTGCAGTTAAACTCAAAATAACAAACAGCTGACACAAAGAATGTACGGCTTTTAATTACGTGCATGAATGGATTGTTTGTGATGGCTTCTGTGTCACGCGCTCATAACACAAACCCTAACCCTAACCACAGCAAGAGCAAGCCTAACCCTAAGTCTCAGCACAGCAAAAGCAAGCCTAAGCCTAACACAAACCCTAACCCTAACCCTAAGCACAGCAAGAGCAAGCCTAACCCTAAGCCTCAGCACAGCAAAAGCAAGCCTAAGCCTAACACAAACCCTAACCCTAACCCTAACCACAGCAAGAGCAAGCCTAACCCTAAGCCTCAGCACAGCAAAAGCAAGCCTAAGCCTAACACAAACCCTAACCCTAACCCTAACCACAGCAAGAGCAAGCCTAACCCTAAGCCTCAGCACAGCAAAAGCAAGCCTAAGCCTAACACAAACCCTAACCCTAACCCTAAGCACAGCAAGAGCAAGCCTAACCCTAAGCCTCAGCACAGCAAAAGCAAGCCTAAGCCTAACACAAACCCTAACCCTAACCCTAACCACAGCAAGAGCAAGCATAACCCTAAGCCTCAGCACAGCAAAAGCAAGCCTAAGCCTAACACAAACCCTAACCCTAACCCTAAGCACAGCAAGAGCAAGCCTAACCCTAAGCCTCAGCACAGCAAAAGCAAGCCTAAGCCTAACACAAACCCTAACCCTAACCCTAACCACAGCAAGAGCAAGCCTAACCCTAAGCCTCAGCACAGCAAAAGCAAGCCTAAGGCTAACACAAACCCTAACCCTAACCCTAACCACAGCAAGAGCAAGCCTAACCCTAAGCCTCAGCACAGCAAAAGCAAGCCTAAGCCTAACACAAACCCTAACCCTAACCCTAACCACAGCAAGAGCAAGCCTAACCGTAAGCCTCAGCACAGCAAAAGCAAGCCTAAGCCTAACACAAACCCTAACCCTAACCCTAACCACAGCAAGAGCAAGCCTAACCCTAAGCCTCAGCACAGCAAAAGCAAGCCTAAGCCTAACACAAACCCTAACCCTAACCCTAACCACAGCAAGAGCAAGCCTAACCCTAAGCCTCAGCACAGCAAAAGCAAGCCTAAGCCTAACACAAACCCTAACCCTAACCCTAACCACAGCAAGAGCAAGCCTAACCCTAAGCCTCAGCACAGCAAAAGCAAGCCTAAGCCTAACACAAACCCTAACCCTAACCCTAACCACAGCAAGAGCAAGCCTAACCCTAAGCCTCAGCACAGCAAAAGTAAGCCTAAGCCTAACACAAACCCTAACCCTAACCCTAACCACAGCAAGAGCAAGCCTAACCCTAAGCCTCAGCACTGCAAGAGCAAGCCTAAGCCTAACACAAACCCTAACCCTAACCCTAACCACAGCAAGAGCAAGCCTAACCCTAAGCCTCAGCACAGCAAAAGCAAGCCTAAGCCTAACACAAACCCTAACCCTAACCACAGCAAGAGCAAGCCTAACCCTAAACCTCAGCACAGCAAAAGCAAGCCTAAGCCTAACACAAACCCTAACCCTAACCACAGCAAGAGCAAGCCTAACCCTAAGCCTCAGCACAGCAAAAGTAAGCCTAAGCCTAACACAAACCCTAACCCTAACCCTAACCACAGCAAGAGCAAGCCTAACCCTAAGCCTCAGCACAGCAAAAGCAAGCCTAAGCCTAACACAAACCCTAACCCTAACCACAGCAAGAGCAAGCCTAACCCTAAGCCTCAGCACAGCAAAAGCAAGCCTAAGCCTAACACAAACCCTAACCCTAACCACAGCAAGAGCAAGCCTAACCCTAAGCCTCAGCACAGCAAAAGTAAGCCTAAGCCTAACACAAACCCTAACCCTAATCCTAACCCTAACCACAGCAAGAGCAAGCCTAACCCTAAGCCTCAGCACAGCAAAAGCAAGCCTAAGCCTAACACAAACCCTAACCCTAACCCTAACCACAGCAAGAGCAAGCCTAACCCTAAGCCTCAGCACAGCAAAAGCAAGCCTAAGCCTAACACAAACCCTAACCCTAACCCTAACCACAGCAAGAGCAAGCCTAACCCTAAGCCTCAGCACAGCAAAAGCAAGCCTAAGCCTAACACAAACCCTAACCCTAACCCTAACCACAGCAAGAGCAAGCCTAACCCTAAGCCTCAGCACAGCAAAAGTAAGCCTAAGCCTAACACAAACCCTAACCCTAACCCTAACCACAGCAAGAGCAAGCCTAACCCTAAGCCTCAGCACAGCAAAAGCAAGCCTAAGCCTCACACAAACCCTAACCCTAACCCTAACCACAGCAAGAGCAAGCCTAACCCTAAGCCTCAGCACAGCAAAAGCAAGCCTAAGCCTAACACAAACCCTAACCCTAACCCTAACCACAGCAAGAGCAAACCTAACCCTAAGCCTCAGCACAGCAAAAGCAAGCCTAAGCCTAACACAAACCCTAACCCTAACCCTAACCACAGCAAGAGCAAGCCTAACCCTAAGCCTCAGCACAGCAAAAGCAAGCCTAAGCCTAACACAAACCCTAACCCTAACCCTAACCACAGCAAGAGCAAGCCTAACCCTAAGCCTCAGCACTGCAAGAGCAAGCCTAAGCCTAACACAAACCCTAACCCTAACCCTAACCACAGCAAGAGCAAGCCTAACCCTAAGCCTCAGCACAGCAAAAGCAAGCCTAAGCCTAACACAAACCCTAACCCTAACCCTAACCCTAACCACAGCAAGAGCAAGCCTAACCCTAAGCCTCAGCACAGCAAAAGCAAGCCTAAGCCTAACACAAACCCTAACCCTAACCCTAACCACAGCAAGAGCAAGCCTAACCCTAAGCCTCAGCACAGCAAAAGCAAGCCTAAGCCTAACACAAACCCTAACCCTAACCCTAACCACAGCAAGAGCAAGCCTAACCCTAAGCCTCAGCACAGCAAAAGCAAGCCTAAGCCTAACACAAACCCTAACTTTTGCAGTGCTGAGGCTTAGGGTTAGGCTTGCTCTTGCTGTGGTTAGGGTTAGGGTTAGGGTTTGTGTTAGGCTTAGGCTTGCTTTTGCTGTGCTGAGGCTTAGGGTTAGGCTTGCTCTTGCTGTGGTTAGGGTTAGGGTTAGGGTTTGTGTTAGGCTTAGGCTTGCTTTTGCTGTGCTGAGGCTTAGTGTTAGGCTTGCTCTTGCTGTGGTTAGGGTTAGGGTTTGTGTTAGGCTTAGGCTTGCTTTTGCTGTGCTGAGGCTTAAGGGTTAGGCTTGCTCTTGCTGTGGTTAGGGTTAGGGTTAGGGTTTGTGTTAGGCTTAGGCTTGCGTTTGCTGTGCTGAGGCTTAGGGTTAGGCTTGCTCTTGCTGTGGTTAGGGTTAGGGTTAGGGTTTGTGTTAGGCTTAGGCGTTAGGCTTAGGCTTGCTTTTGCTGTGCTGAGGCTTAGGGTTAGGCTTGCTCTTGCTGTGGTTAGGGTTAGGGTTAGGGTTTGTGTTAGGCTTAGGCTTGCTTTTGCTGTGCTGAGGCTTAGTGTTAGGCTTGCTCTTGCTGTGGTTAGGGTTAGGGTTTGTGTTAGGCTTAGGCTTGCTTTTGCTGTGCTGAGGCTTAAGGGTTAGGCTTGCTCTTGCTGTGGTTAGGGTTAGGGTTAGGGTTTGTGTTAGGCTTAGGCTTGCGTTTGCTGTGCTGAGGCTTAGGGTTAGGCTTGCTCTTGCTGTGGTTAGGGTTAGGGTTAGGGTTTGTGTTAGGCTTAGGCTTGCTTTTGCTGTGCTGAGGCTTAGGGTTAGGCTTGCTCTTGCTGTGGTTAGGGTTAGGGTTTGTGTTAGGCTTAGGCTTGCTTTTGCTGTGCTGAGGTTAGGGTTAGGGTTATTCAGCACGCTTTTGTTATACTTGTTTACTTGTTTGTCTGTTGTGGGCCATGTCTTGTCACCGTGGGATAGGGGGGAACGAAATTTCGGTTTCTTTGTGTGTCTTTGGCATGTGAAGAAATTGACAATAAAGCTGACTTTGACTTTGACTTTGAATTACTATTATTCCTTCCCTGAGCATGCTTGCGATTGTACTCATCTCAAATCGTCGTTCCCTATTAAAAGGAATGGAAATGCCATTAATTCATTCATTCTAGCCTCTCCCAAAATAAAAAAGTTTTTTATCCGGGAAAATAGCACTTTAAAATATTGTATGTTACCGAAGCCAATGAATAATTAGAACGTAAAGAATTAAACAGTTTATACAATCCTCTTTTTTCCTGACATTTTTACTTTCTACATTTTAAAACTTTTTACCTTCTTACTCCGTCATAATAGGCTTGTTTTGTCTTCAGTCCAAGCACTATGCATGATAAGAGGTAAATAATTTTGTGTGCACTTTTTGTTCGTTTATTGTACACAATTGACAGTAAAGTTGAATCAATACTTATGTTTGTATCAACATCCTTTTTTTTTTTTTTTTAAACAAGTACCTTAAAGAACAGAGTGTAGATACTTTTGCCACCTCATTTTATTAGATAAATAATTTTTTTTCAAAAAAAGAAAAAGTCCTTGTTTTTTCCCCTAAAAAGGCATCTCAGCTTTAACTTTTGTTTACGACGGCGTGAATCCCAGGAGCTGTTCGATGGGCTTGTACCGCCACTCATCCGCTTCCAGCTCCTCCACCAAGCTAGCCAGTTTCTCCATGCGAGAAACTTGTTGATCTGCCGGGAGATCAACAGTCAGCCAAAAAAACAATAAAAATATTTAGTGCTGTGTTTCAGTCACATACCGTGTTTGACCTGCTTCAGTGCCGACGCCACTTGGTAGCTGAATACAGACTCGCACAGAAACCTGTCTGAGCCGTCTGTAAAAGGAAATACAAGAGAGTTAGGCAACTTGTACATTGGTGTAATGAGCAAGTTCTGGATAAAGTAAACTCAAGCCCTCACACGGAGAGCCAGTTGCTGATTCGGCTGAACATTTGCAAAAAACTGCTGTAGGCCACAACTCACATCCAGCCTCACAATGAAATATCCCACACTCTAGCACCTTATGTCACTTAATTACTTAAATCTTTTATTTTTTTAACAAAATTCCTACTGAGCAGATTCACACTATTCCTCTACAAACCTTCCATCATTTCACCAGCTCCTTTAGGGTAGGTGTACAGGACCTTCCTGGGAGGAATGAGTTCCGAGGCGCTGAACCCCGAACCGGTCACCGAGCTGCCGCTTACGCCTCCGGCCGAGGAGGACGAAGAAGACGCCGCCATTGCCTGTGCAACATTTTTTGAAACACACACTTGTCACTTGCATTGCAATCGAACGTCACTCAATGAAAACACTAACGTTAGCTCGCTTAGCATTGGTTAACAAATAAAGCAGCCGATCGTGGATATAGCAACATTATCACTTTGGTAAACATCGTAATTTGATCATGTTTCAAAGAAACTTACACCCAATGCGCGTGATAACCTGGAAACTTTTATTTTAATCCGCCCAGTTGATGCTGCCGTTTGTTTCGCAGAAAAGCTACCCTAGCTGCACTTTACGACAAAGTCGGCCGTTTACGGCAAATAACAATATGGCGGCGATGTTGACGTAGCAACGAGCACAAATTCAAAACAAGTTAAGATTTCGTAACGCGTTTGTATCTCGTAATTTACTTGAATTGCACTGCTTTACTCTGCTGGGGTAACTTTTGTTAACAAAATGGACGTTTTACGCCCTCCTCTTATTAATATAAATGGTAGAATATATCGAAGAAACGTTCAAGAAGAACAGTATGAGGAGGAGGAGGAAGATTTCTCCTACATGGGAACACCTGGTAGGTGTAACGTGCATTATGAACTCTGGGAGCAAGTAAAAAAAAAAAATACAAGGTCAAAATTTGTTTTTATTTGTCATGCAGTGAGCGAGGAATTCGAGGCAGAGGAAACCTGTGATGCTCACTTGATTGAACAGACTGAAAGAGGATTCCGATGTGCCATCGACGTGCCAACTGTCTTGTACAAGTGAGTCACACAAAAGTATAAAAAACACACCCAAAGCTCTGAGAATATTCATCTCTCTGATTTGTCCTGTTCCGACAGATATATCATCGGTAAAAAGGGAGAAACTCGTAAACAGCTCGAGTTGGATACAAAAACGTCGATTAACATCCCCAAACAAGGTGTGGAAGGACAAATAGGTACGACCATTATCGGCGCCTCACTGGAAATTCTGTTTTGAGAAGTCTAAAAGTAATTATCATCGTAAAAGTAATTTATTTTCATGTTTTCAGTCGTCACAGGGCCGCACAAAGCTGCAGTCTCCTCTGCCGTCACGAGAATCGAAGTCCTCATTGAAAACTTCCGGAAGAAGCAACCTTTCACGCACTTCCTGTCGTTCCCCCTCAATGACCCCAAAATCCATAAGGGATTCTTGAAGTTTAAAGATGATGTCTTGGAGCAATGTTCACAGGTACAATAAACACAGACTGCATGGGAAAGGTATTTATATTTTTTATTTATTCATTTATGATCGCATAGGACCACGGACTCGATGAAAGCATCTTTCAGAACCCGGCAAAGCTTCACCTGACTGTCGGCACGCTCACGCTGTTGGATGACTCGGAAATTAGGAAAGCATGCGAGCACCTCCAGAACTGTCAAAACTTTATCAGGTATGTTTTTGATTTGTATAGAGCTTTAATGAATAAAAAATAAAAGTTTTTCTCATTTTTTTCTGTCAGGGACATCACAGGAGGAAAGCCTCTGCCATTACAGGTGGCGGGCATCGAGTATATGAACGACGACCCCGCCATGGTGGACATCTTGTACGCTAAAGTCAACGTGACGGACGGCTCTGACAAGTAATGGAAGTACCAAAAAAAAAAACAGCTTCTTTGTATTCAAATTTATTGTTTACTGCTACAGGTTGCAGGTGATTGCAGATCACCTAGTGGAGTATTTCGTCTCCGTGGGCCAAATGACACGAGAATGGGACAGAGTCAAGCTGCACGCCACTGTGATCAATACCCTGTTCAGAAAAGACACCACTGGTACATAATATTGTCAATACCACACACGGTTTTTCACTATAGCTCTCGGCAATGCTTTAAATGGTTGGAATCCGTCAATATATAATCATACACTTTATTTCTATACATAGCTCAGTCTTTGTATTTTTTTTTAAGGAATCCTTTGGTAACATTCTCAGGAAATCACAATGCACTATTTTTAGAACAGGCCAAGATTAGCCCTTATGCCAAACAAAACCAAAACAAAGCAAAAAATTTGAACAATCGACAACAAAACATTTTCCCCCAATTTTGAGGGCCAATGTATGTATATAGAGATACAATTAATAATAATAAATAGTATAATAGTAATATTGAAGAAGTAAATCTTCAGCTTGTTTTTCAACTGTCGAGCTGCAATGTCGAAATTCCGCCAGAGACATTTGTGGCATCTGCAGCTCCGTTTACATGCGTTTACCGCAGCATGTTTTTCCAAGTACTGACAAAGACTCGATTCATCTTGGCCTGGGATCAAGCCCTCCCCACCCTCCAGATTTCCCAAGCATTTCCCAACATGTTTACCAGCGCATGGTCAACGTCAATTATGGTCTAAATTCCAACCAATAGAACTAACCTTGATTTTGTGCCCGCTGCATCACCATGGAAGCAAGTCGATTTAACGCCGTGTTGTGTTTGGAAGTCTGATCCCAACCTCCTTGTTTCACATTCCGTTTTTTTTTTTTTTTTTTTTTTTCCCAGTGGAAGAGGCCAGCGGGTCAGGAAGACATGGCAAGAACGAGCGAGAGGCATTTGATGCCAGAAATATATTAAAGGTTAGAGAAAAATACTGTAATAAATTTCATTTAGAATTCAACCATTCCTAAAGTTATACAGGTCATCAGATTAATGTTTGAGAAAATAACCAAGGACAAAAGCATCGTATTAGAACAAATCTTTTTTTTAAAAAAAGTCATAATGTTAAGAGAATAAATGGTACAACAATAATTATTTTCATTCTCTAGTCCACAATTTCATATCCCAAGCCCTTTTGTGTGTTCTTCTCGAATGCAGACATTTGGAGCTTATCATTTCGGAGAGCTGGATCTGAACACGGTGTCACTGTCGCAGCGATATTCAGCCGATTGCACGGGCTACTACGCCTCTGCAGGAAGCATCAGCTTCTCCTGAGGTATCATTTGACAGACTCTTCCAAGCCTCGATATGGATTTCTTTTTGCCAATGTTGGGGGACAGCAAATCTTATGCTTCCCCTTCTCATAACCATCGAGTGGGCTGCCACTGAATAGAAATGTGGAATTCCTGCAAATAAAAATCATGCCAATATCAACATAACCTCCTTGGCAGAGGTAAGTGAAATCTAACTGTGATTTGTGAGCTTGATACAAACTATTTTGATCCCTGCTGTTGGCTTCACCTGACGGCCCACTTGGAATTGTTATGTGACCCACATTGAGGCCCAACTTTAGCCTTCAGCTGTCAGCAATGAGGAGTCTTCATTAATAAATCTCAGCAGGGTAAGCCACACGTCTGCGTTGAGAACGAAGCCCTCTCCGTCATAAAAAAGAAAAAAAAAAAAATTAAACAGTTAAATGTCAAAAAAGGAATTTAAGAGCCATCAGGATTCAGTTTCACTGATTTCATTTGATTAATAAATAGTGCAATTACATCACAACAAGTCGACAAAGGCATCACAATTGGACACTCATGTTTAATGTTTCCTAAGAAACTAAACTCGTTGGATTTCATTGGTGACCTCAATGTTTTTTTGTTCACCCAGAGCCATCTTTATTGACAAAATAAAAACACACCAGGAGTTTGTTTCTGGTTTTGTCAAATAAAGATTTCTTCCTTTGTCCAGAAAAGTGCCATATACATCTGATGCATTATTAGTAGCGGTATTGTTGTATTAAAAAAAAAAAAAAAAGTCATGCTCCTCAAACAGGACCCTGCAAGTATCCAATTTGAAATAAGCTATCCCTTTTTCATATTTTGGATTTTTTCAGTTTCTTCTTCAAAGATTTGCATTTCCAAATGAGCAGAAGTTATGAATTCAGTAAAATACCAAATCATTTTGGAAAAAATTCTTAATTCAATTGAATATTTCCCTACATTTTTTTAACAATTTTACTGTTCAATCACTGACATTTAATGAACACTTGTGATAATTCCAATTTTAATTAATTACACATTAAGTCACACACATACATATATATTATTTCAGTCCATCATAGCCATTAACTGTTTTAAGTGGATGAATTGGTTTTCTGCCACCTCTAAGTGGAACGTAAACGATCAATATGACCAAAACTGACACACATTTTAACAAAAAGTAAATAAAATGAAAAAGACCACCTCTCTCTTAAGACTTTAAACATATACAATCCTCAATAAATAAGATACAGTTAGTCAGGAAACACTCCAACGCGCATGTGAACACTCGCTTTGACTTATTGCCGAGTGATGAGTGAACACATTTGCATATCAATTTGTCTCGTGGTGCTGTGAGGTCTTTGTTGGGGGTCTGTAGTGGTTGGTACGGTGTTCAAATTGTGAGGGGCACCAAGCCGGCAGAAGAGGCAGCGGGAGGGACTGTGATGACTGTGAGGGTCCCTGGATCAAGGCTGCTTGGCCCTCTGCTGCAAAACCAAAATGAAGTTCCATTAAATATCCCTCATTTCCCATTAAAAACATACCATTCAAATTATTTCCAAATTCATCCTCTTAACTTAGATTACCCAGAAATTTTCCACACTCTGAATTTTCTTTTTACTCATCCCGTCACACACAAAAAAATAAATCAAAGAGACTCACTCACGCTTTGTCCAAATAGGTGATACGCAGTGACTGAGAATATGCGCTATTGGCATTGAGGATGTTGCCATTGTCCAGAGCGTAGTTTTTCTTGGCCTGCTGCTCTTTAGCCAGATTCCTGCACGCAGCTAGTTTGGCCTCCAGAACCTGCCGGACATGAGGTTTGTAAGGACCAAAAAAACAGATTCGAGGGGTTTACAGAAACCCAAAAGTAACTTACTCCGACTTTCCTCAGTAGGTCGCTGACGATGTTGAGCGCTGATATCCGTGCTGATGGAGTCAGTGGTGAGTGACTGGTGTAACTTGTGCCAAGTCCTGCAAAAAGATCCGTGTCCCATTACTTTTGTCCAAAAGCTGCAAAATATGTGAGGCTGCACAGACCTGTGCCATCTGCGAGGAGCGCGTTGTCCAGACCTTTACTGAGAGGCGTGGCAGGCGTGGAGAGCGACGGTGAGACCATCTTGACGTCGTCATGCGTGGGAGAGCCGGAGTCCGATGTCCGGCTCACGTCCGCCTGACGTTCACGCACTGCAAGCTCCTGACGCAAGTCTGACCAAACACAAACCTTCGTTAATTAGTCGAGGTAAAGATGAAGAACTTCCGATTTTATTTTTTTAGCTTAATCATAGGCGACCCCCTCCTCCCCAGCTCTCACCTCTGGCTTCATCTTTGAGTCTCTGAACGGACTCGAGAAGCGACTCCTTCTCATCCAACTCGCTCTCCAGAAAGGCGTTCCTCTCGATGGCCTGGTTCAGACGCTGCTCAAAGTTCTCCAGGGACGAGATGGTCGCTCTGAGAAACAAAAAAAAACCCCACATGGTCAGAAGCAAAATACAACGCTGACCAGCAAAATGTTTCCAGACCTCTTGGCTCGTTCCAGGTCATCGTTGGACTGTTCCAGTTCTCGCACGTATTTGTGGAGGTGCTCCTTGATACTGCGCGTTTGCACCAGGTCGTCCTCCAGAACGGATATCTGCTTGTAGCTCTGTGAGTACTGCTGCTCCAGCCTCTCCTAACACAGCATATTGAGTAGCCTCATACATTTTTCATAATGATTCTTGTCCTCCTCAGTTGTGACCAACATTGATAAACAAAATAGGGTACGATAAAGCCCAGGCATTCACAACCAAAGCTTGTGATGAAGATATTCCAGATATCTGGCTCCGCCTTTACCTTGAGCGACTCCACGTCGTTCTTCAGCCTAAGGTTGTCTGATTGGAGGTCCTTCAGGCGATGCTCGGCCTGGCCCAGCTGAGCTTCCAGTTCAGCTTCCAGCTCCCTGCTGCCCTCCTGGAACTCCAGCAGCTCCTCGTGAGCCTCCTGGTAGCTGCCGGCAGACAATTAAGAGGACACACGCGGACAGACAAAAAGAAAGATGTCACGCTAAAAAGAACATTCTGATGAACGAAGAAGGCGCATCTAAAAATGGAATCTCCTGGTGCGATGCATCTGTCACATCAGCAAGAATATAAAGCCTGCTCTCCTCAACTGACAAGAAGTAAGCTGCAATTAAACTCCACATTTAATCATTAAAAGCTTAAATAGGTAAAAACTCACAACGTTACGTATCACATACTTTGCCTTATACTTGACGTAGAGCGCTTTCCAAAAGTTGATTTCCTCATCCTTGGAGGAGAATTTAGGTATCTTGTCCGCTTCCATGGCAATCGCATCTACGCAGGAAGGAAGTTATCGATATTATCGATAATCTCAACTGGTTAAAAGGGTCTAATTAACGATTAAGATTTGAAATGAATGAAGACACCTTTGCATTTACTGTAAATATAGCCCGATAAGTAGTTCGCTACATACAAGGTGTATTATCGACTCATTTGACGTCATAGTGCCTGACTCAGATTTAGCTCAAACGACGATTAATGTTTAGAAACATCTGATCGGCAAATATAAAGAAAACATGAGCAGATATTCATCTCAAGACATTATTGGGAGTGAATAAAATCACTAAAACTGTGAAAAGACATGAGGATTACTGACATGAATCGACACGAAGGCAAAACGTCAAACATGGCTGAATCATTTCAAAACCAATCCACCGTGAATTTTTTTTAAACAATCGCGCTTTTACCTCGATGGAAAACAAGAAATAAGTCGTCAGTTTACCTGCTGAACATCACCTCATGTAACGAGTTATTTGTCATCTAAATGAGATATTTATCGGAATATTTAGCTCGAAGCTTGAGAAAATTGTGGAGATGCTTCTTGCTCGTTGAGTTATACGGCAGCTGGCGAAGATACAAAATGCAACATTGGCGCCCCCTGCTAGTCATCCTTTGCAAGTGCGCTAATCGGACAGGGAGCATGTTAGATATTAACTGATAATAATTGTTTAGGTTTATAAAAGACCTTGTTTTCTTTGTCTGAATACAAAAATACATAGGCGAGCCTTATGTTTATAAGAGCTTTGATACATTGCTGCGTGTGAGTCAAATGTACGATACGTGCTGTAACCTACGATGACGTCATTACACGCGCTGTGTCTAAATCATACAGATTTTAAAGATCGGGACATGAGTGGTCATTTGATTTTCATTTTGAATTAGAAACCCGAAATTAAATTACATCTTGCGCTGATTATTCTCCAGAACAACTAAGGAAACGTCTAATAACAGGTTGATATTCCATTATTAATAAATAAAATAGAATATATTGATATAATAATAAATAATTATTTCTCCAACAAAAACAGTATTGGTCTTTTTTGGTGATTGGATATTACATTTGGAGGCAGATATTAAACGTAGAAGACAACTGGTTATTAGCAGTTTAAAATAGAATCACCAAAATTGGACTACCTTCTGATTTTTCATTTGATGTCCGGAATAAGGAAAAGTCATCTGTTTGGTTTTCAATGTTTATTCTGACAGCAAAAATTGAAAAAACAGAATTAGTCACAGATCACATGTCGCATGTTGACCAGGAGATGGCAAAAAAAAGAAAATGTTACAAGTCATATTGCAAAATTGGACATTCGGGACCAGCTCACTCCAATGTCGTCCTACACCGATGGGAGAACAAAGAACTATAGTATGACTGATAGTTTTGAAAAAGACAAAATGTTACAATAGTTAATATGTCACATCACAAAATTGGACTTTTGGCACCACAGCAAAGTTTTGTTTGTGTTTCCGGCACCTCGTTGACCAGCTAGCTCCAACGCCGCCCTATACTGAGGGGGGAACAAAGAACGCAAGTACGAACGTGGTAGGCTAGAAAAAGACAATGTTACAAGTCATACTGCGAAATTGAACATTCAGGACCGGCTCGCTCCAACGTCGCCCTACACTGAGGGGATAAAGAATGCAAGTATGACAGTGGTAGGTTACAAAAAGACAAAATGTTACAATAGTCAAGTCATGTTGCAAAATTGGACATTCAGCTCCACGTCAAAGTTTTGTTTGTGTCCATTGACGTGACGACGTCCTCCCCCAAAGGTTACAATGCGCCGTCAATGGAAATCCTAGCACAAGACAACGCTGCTCTTATAGCAAAATTGGGCATTGGGCTATTGGTACCCAAGCTGGTTCCTCCACAAAACCTGAAACATAAAAGGGGTGAAACACGACAAGGATTTGGTTGTGTCGATCGGTGTGACAGACCTAGTCAAGTCAAGCTCATTTCTATTGCCCAAAATCAGTCAAGCCTTAAAGGGCCTCCCCCAAAGCCTCCAATGCGCCGGCCGGCTTTCAACCGCTATCCTCACACAAGACAACGCTGCTCTGGATCCAGACAAGCCACAACCTCAACCACAACTACAGACCACCTCTTGAGCAAGTCCAACCATCAGACCCCCAAACACCTGCCCTCATTTCAAGGCAACCTTTCCGGCGTGCACTCATAACCAAAGGCAACCAGAGCACAACACTGCCCCCTCCTGGTCAAATGATCCACACACGTGTCAACTTCTGCGTGCTGCTTGAGTCTTGACTGGGTGTGGAATTGGTCCTTTCCTCATTGCTGCTCTTTAACCCTGGAAAAACATGCAAGGCGCCATTCATTGAGTGCTGGAACTACATTTGTGCTACAGCATTCATGTACAAAAAAAATGTGAGCCCACAGTTCACCCTTACACCCTGTCATCTGACCAAAATTAACCAATCGGGAGTGAGCAGTTTAGGCAGATGCAAGTGAATGAGTAAATCTGTACATTTTCAAAACAATTGTCAATATACATTTTTGCAAATTAACTTTAGGAGTCAATTTAGAATTTAAGTTACCGTTGAACCCAATTGTGAACATATTTTTTAAAAATCAAATTCGTCTCTCTAGCCTTTTATGTTGGATACAAGTACACAATAAGACGGAACATCGCCATCGTTTTATAGTCATTCAACTTACCTCACGTCGGGCGGATGATTCAAGTTTGCAGTCGACAAACGACGGCGTAGTTGAGCCGTCCAAAACGGGATGTCCGGAGCAAAACCGAGAATACACGCTTGCAAATAGTTCCAACGTATGAGAATGAATGCAGGGGCCGTTTTGGGCAATTTTTGGAGCGAAAGGGTTTGATTTGGAGGAGGAAAAACTCGCATTCATACATACGTTGGCATAACATGAAATTAAATACCACTCTTAACAATTACAATTAAAAAAAAACATTTTTCTATTTATTTGACTATAGTCAAACAAATACTTATAGTTCAACCCCCAAGTAAAAGACGTGTCATTCATGAGTTAAAAATGAAACAAACGAAAAAGAGCTGCCCAGCATTAAAAACAAACGAAAACGTTTTGGAACACTGCTAAATTGTGCAAAAGCAAGTGCATTGAGACGCGCTGCGCTCAAACCTCAAACGCTACTGCGTCCTCCAAGGTCGAAAATCCTGCAACAAGCAAAAAGACGTCGTGAAAAACAGCAACGGACAACAAACATTTGCTCGTGTACCCGCTTACCTGAGAGAGTGCCACGCGGTCGGGCTCCATCTTGCTTCACTCGTATTTTGTAACACCCTGGTGCACACCTGTTTTTAATTAACCTGAGGGTCTGACGTCACTTCCACCAAATAGCAAACTTCTTCTCCTGCATGTCGAACGACGCTTTGCACGCTAGCGCCACCAGGTGGCCTGTAGAGGTGACTGATTCGGTTTACCCTGGAAATTAAAGTGAACGAGCAGCCTGCCAATTATTATAGAACATTAGTCTTCAAGAACCACGCTGTCGCCATCTCCTGGTCAGCATGTGAAATGCAGTTGGTGACAACTGGGAATCCCAATCAAATAGAACCGTGTTTCCATTTTCGTTGGAGGACTAAATATTGAAAATCAAACTGTAGATTGACTTTTCTCTCCTCTTATCAGACAAAAAAAAAAACCCCGAGAAATATTATATTTCAAGTTTAGTGTTTCTAATTCAAAACGAAAATCAAATATCCAGTCATTTTTCCATCTTTAATATCTGCTTCCAAATGAAATATCCAATGACCAAAAGAGACACGGACCCTCCACCACAAAACACACACAACCTGCCAGTTTTACATTCCAGTGAATCGCGTAAAACACAAACAACACAACATAAAGGCGGGTGATTATTTGACTTGTTCTACAGTAGGTTTAATCAAATATTGAAATTGTAAACATTGCAGATTAGCCATTAATTCATATTGTGAATCGAGCTCTGGTCTGTTTTTGAGCAGTTCAGTCCCACTAATTTACATGTCCAAGTCAACATGTATTGTCCATTTCTTTTATCAAATAAATATTCAAATCAACCCAAGGGTGTTAATTGTGTAAAACAATAGACTAATAAGTGCTAATATGAAAAATGGAGACAAAACAATGAGTGTTATCTTCATGTGTTCATTTCAATCCAGCCAGTATTTCTATACATCTACATATATATTTATACTGAAGTCCCTATATACATAGCATGTATGTACAACAACTTATTTACAGTCTTTTTTTTTTTTTTTTGCGTGTGTCAAGTGAGAGATATATCTGGTCCCACGTTTGAAAGCTTCTCCTTGCCCACATGGGTGTCAAGTAAAAAGCGTTTGCAAGAAATAGATCTGTATCATAAATACTCTGCTGAAAATAAACAGGATGCTTTGCACATCTATGCCTTCACATGTAGTCATCATCCATGTAGAAAAAAAGTGCATCCATCAACTGGGACAAAAATAGTAGGGCCCCCTCTTGGTGATGAGAGCATGTTTTCTTCTCGTTCACCTCAATGACCTTCTCGATCAAGGGTTCTTCTCAAAGTGTGGTGCGCAAGCTCCCTCTAGCGGTACACTATGGAAACACTGATTTAAATGGTCAATCTGTTAACCGTCTTTTTCGGATGTATTATGTGTTCTCCTGTCAATATAAAATATGATCTGATGTTTGATTGGAAATCATAAACTCTGCAAATGTACAGTATAGACAATAAATAGTTTTCACTAAATTAATTTTAACCACCAAGATGTTTTTTTTTGTTTGTTTATCGGCTAAGTATCTACAACGTGCATGTTGGTTGATAATACGCACGCGCACACACATGCAGTGCACACTCAGGCTTGATGTCCATGCCGAGAGGGGAATAGTTGTCGATATTCCTTGCAGAAGATTGGCGCGCTTGTGTGTTCCTTGTCTGGCGTTCAAGTCATCAAATAAGGCAAATAGAAACCAAAAAGAGGGGGGGGGGCAATCCAAATGGATGAATACATTAGGGGAGAAGGAGAAAGGAGGGGAGAGGGTGCGGCGTCATAGGACCGTACTCTCCGAATCCTCCCCCCCCTCCGACTCGGTTGTTCTGAGGCGGCTCGAGTCCAGCAGCGCTACCGAGTGCCTGAGGTGGGTGATGTGAGCCAAGTCCAGAAGGCTGTCCAGCTCCATGTTAATGACGGGAATATCTAGGTTGCAGAAGGAATCTGCAGGAGCAAGAGGAAAACATTTACTCATCATTCAGAGAGCCTTGGGATGCTGAGAAGATTCCAGGTGGGGGTTGGGGCCATGCTGGGCGAGGAGTGTGCGAGTCCAAATCAGGCATGGGGAAGGAAAATAATATCACAAGATGACCAGAGAATGTTTTACAATGTTTCTACCGTGTCCACTCATCCGTTATGTAAATATTTGATTCTATATTTTCAAGACTGAAGAAATGACACTTGGCTACGAACGTCATAAAGTAGTCCAAGTACAGGTTGTACAACAATGTACATTTACTACTCCCTCAAAATACCTCAGATAGCCTAAACTGTCCAATTTGGGTCAAAGTGTCAACATTGTTTTCCAGCATTGACTTAAAAACTGATGGGCATGGAGTTGAACAGCGCTTCATGAGTTGCCTTTGGAATGCTCTTCAATATTTCCGTGAAAACATCACAGAGCAGGAGGATGTAACTTTCTGTTATACAAGATGTACACCGACTACCTCGTAGCAAAGCCCAGTCCAATATGAAATAATATTCTGTAGATGCACACATGGAGGAGTGGGGAGAGGGAGGGAGGGAGGCGGTGGCAAAAGGTGGGAGTGACGCTCAAAGCTGGCAGCAGGAATTAGAGGGACCAAGCTGTGTTTAGCTTCGTTTCATTTTGTGCACCCATCGTGCCCGCATGAGCCATGCAAAATGGGCGCAATGAGACATTGGCTCTGATTTATGGTGGGGGGGGGGGGTCGCCATGTGGCCAAGATGCAAGTTGGAGGGATGGTGGGGGTTAAATGAAGTCCTGCTTACCCTAAAAGTCCCTCAAACAAAACGACGGCTCAAACGGCTGCAAATAATCAACAACAATTTCACATCAGAACAGTTCAACCTGTTGAGTGGTCATCGAACACAAATACCGACTCACAAAAATGAGAGTTTGACCCTTTGAGTTTTGATACTCTCGTAGTGGACTTAAATCTTATTGAAGAAAATGACAGCTCGTACCTGTGGACATGCTTTCTCCAGGAGACAAACCATCCAGCAGGCCCGACGAGTGCTCCAGTGGCTGGGGGCTGGTGCCGGGTGTGGAGGGCGGCTGAGGCGGAGGCAAGCTGGGCCTCTGCCGGGGCGGCTTGGGCGTGGGCCGGACTTTGGTGAGCGTCCCGGCCAGCGAAGGCGGCGAGGACAGAGACGGCGTGCCGGCCATCTGGACGTGTCCCAGGGAGCCGATAGTGGCGTAACCCTGCGGGTAGCCGAAGCCGTATGGCGAAGGGGTGCTAGGGGGGGTGGGCGACAGGCTGACAGGAGACGGCTGGCCCGTGGATTGCTCCGACACAGCCCCCGTCTGGCTGTAGGGGACTTTAGGCGGGATTGGAGCAAGCTTCTTTGCTAGGGGATGAGATAAAAAAAAAACATCCAAACTTTGAGGTTAACTAGAGGCACATGTGATGACATCATCTTACCTCTCCGTAGTGTGTGTGGGCTGTGCTCAGACTGGCAGCCAGAAGAAAGTGTCCCCTGGAATCCCTTCTGCCCAATGACTGGAGACAGTTCTTTGTTCTTCAGGGTGCTGAAATGAAACATAAAGCACCTCTTTAGATTCCAAGATGACCTCACCCATCATACTTGCACCCTGCATTATTGTAATTATAAAAAGATCTCACACCTCAACTTACAGGATAACCATAATGAGGGTTGAAGGGCAAAAATGGCTCGACAGAAGTTTCCAGCAAATGAGGATGACTGCAGTGTTTCAAATTGGGGGCGGAGCCATGCAAATGAGCCTTTGACATTCACATGATACGACGTCACAACCATGCTTTCCTATTTTTGCGTGTGGAGTGGTGGAGTCTCACACATGCTGATGTGACTCATCACCACCCACTTGTCATAATCAAAAAGTTCAAGCTTTTATTTTGGACCCAGGCCCAAAGGTAAGGTAGAAAGTAATTGGTTAAATATTTCTGAAATGATACAAGATCACTTTGCGGACTCCTGTTTCCTGCCCACACGTAATCCCCCTTTCATCACAGAAGGCTTTGACTCTTCCTTGTTGCCTAGCAACTGCCTCCTCCGCATTTCCTGGCAACCAGCACGTAGCAGCGATGACTTGCATTAAAGATGCATTGGATAACGGCAAAAAAAAAAAAAAAAAATGCTGCTGCTATCCCATCACCCACCTCTTACCTGTGTGTGGGGGGGTAAAAAAATAAGGATGTTCTTGCATTTACCTAGCGGCCTTGCGTCCTCGTTCTCGGCTACAGGTGGCCCAAGGAGGGGGGGCGGATAAGGGCGTGCCAGGGGGTTTGGGGGAGCCCAGGAATAAATCGTGGCGAGTAAGAACGAGCGGGGGTTTGATGTAGAGGGAGGAGCCGTTTGTGTCGGCAGGGGGCGCATGCAGGGGCTCGGCTAGGGAGGCCTGCTTGTGCAAGGGCGGGGAGCTTTGGGCTCGTGGGTTGGAGTTGATGTCAAGGGGCTGCGGGGACGGGCACAGGGAGTGGAGGAACGGGGGCGGGCTGTAGCCCGAGCGGCGGGGGACGGGCGACGGGCCCATGGGCACGCATTCGGGACTGCGGGAGAGCGGGCGCATACCGGGGGGTGCTCGGGCGGAAAAGTGTTGGGGAGGGAGCGAGAAAGGTGAGGAAGACGGGTAAGGGGGGGGCGGCCTCTCCTCCTCGGGGGAGGGGTGAGCGTTACAGGCGTCCGAAGCGTCATCCGAGCTGGAATGAAAAAGAAATCTTTTACGGCGAGCGGGGAAGCTGTTGGAGAGGAGAAATGGGTAGGAAACATCACCCGATGGTGAGGAAGAAAAAAGAAGCGTCACCTCATCCACTGCAGAGCCTTGCGACAATGGAAGGTGAAGCTGTGAAACATGCGGGGGCTGACGGCCAAAAGACAACATGAGAGCGCCGCACGTGCAGCCGTGGCCCCTTTCACGCCGACGCAATTGGCGCATCACAGGAGTACAGTTGCATCGCCGAGAGTTGCGCTTCTTTTGACGTTATCTCGGTGCCGAGGAACTATGTTGATGTGAGAGGAGAATATTGCAGCCTTCCCACGCAGGGTTGCAATTTGCTAGTAATTCACTCATCTCTTAGCAGAGTTTTGGAATTTATTCGCCAATATTGACGGGAAAAAAAAAAAAAAATCCTATTACCGCAAACCTTGTACCATCTTGTGACATCTTACAATAACTGCGAAAACACCGTAACGCCTCCGATGCGCAAATATGCTCGGAAGGCAGCGTGAAAGGGGCTAAAAAAACATATTCAAGCATGTCTGGGGTCAAAGGTTAAAAAGTTGAAGGAAGATCTTTGGAGGGGCACTAGTATGCAGTCAGCTGCGGGGCGCAGGTTCGGGGGCTGAAATAGGGGGAGGTGGCCTTGGGGGTGGCACAACAGCCTTACCTGGCTCGCTCGTTGTTAGTGGGAGGAGGGGTGGGGGAGGGTGACCCCGAGGGGGTTCCGGGCGGCTCGGGGGTGAGCGCGTCCGTGGGCGGGGTGGGCGCCCGCACGCTGGGGGGCGTGGATGTGGTTTTACGCGAGGACGACGAGCCCCTGCGGGACACCCAAGAGGTGTCCATCACCCTGACTCCCATGCTGTAGTGGGACACAGACGCACAGCCAATCACTGCAAAGGAGGGCTTGAGCTTGGGGGGAGGGGCTCGTTCGCGGGATCAACTTCCGACGTAAGAACACGGATACCCTTGCGTCTTCCCGTCGAATGAATCCAAACATCACAATGATGCAACTTGGATACACAACTTGGATAACGAGTCCACCCAACACCGACACAACACACAAAGAATCCGTAACGAGAGGGGTGAAAGGGCGATTACGCTACCTCTGGATCTTCCTGATGCTGCATGGTTCAAATTGAGAGAAAGAAGTAGAATGAGGACACAAAGAAAGGTCAATCTGTGAAACTTGTGTTGGGGCTCAACAAAGATGTCCTTAAAACAAATTCAATCTGGTTGGGACTCCTTCATAAAGGTGATCCATTCTTCAAAATAATACTAAGAAAAAGTATTCAAGAGGGCCAAATAAGTTGAACAAAATTGATTATTCGTATCACGCTCAGATACTTTCACGTCAAATCCTTTACAGCTAAGACTGCCGCTGGCTACGGATCAGAGCCGGGTCCGGGTTAATTAGCCGAGCTGCGCCGAGACGCCCCGGTGGGACGGATAAGAGCTTTAAAAGAATGGTAGGAGGATCACAAAAAGGGAGCGAGACATAATCCTTTGTCACTTTTGACTTCAAGTCCCTTTCAGAACCACTAGTTACGTTAGCCAATTTGGGAGTATTTTTTTGAAAACCAACAGTCATACCCATCTTTCTTGTAGAACTCCAGCATCATGTTGTCAGTGGCCACGCTGAGGGGTCTGCGGCTCTGCTCGTTCTGCCGCCGCTCCATCTGCTCCATGTCGGGAGACGGCATGGAGCTGTAGTTGGCGTTGTGGTTGCTGTGCACCGGACTGCCGTAGTTGCCCGTCACGTTGAACTCAATTTCTGGTTATAAGAAAAAAAATGGAGATGGGAGCGTTGAAGATTATATTTGAGCAGGTGTGAGCACCTCACCTCCGGGGAAGAACCAGTCGGCGTGCTGGATGATGGGCTCGATGATGCCGACGATTTGCAGGGACACTGTGGTCATCATCTCTGTGATGTTGCTGCAGAGGACACAAGGTGAACGACTCACACGATGTCTTGGACCAAGCTACCAAAACAGATTTGTTATAAAATTGACATTTTTTTTTAAGCCCAAGTATCTGCACTTGCACCATCTGCAGAGGAAACATTAGCAAAGCTGTTAGAGAACTTGATAGATTGATAGCCGAGACATTTCGAAAGATGCCAGGGAGGGCGACTTCTTCTCAAACTGCTGCGTCACCATCGTAAACAGACTCCAGCTCGGAAACGGTCGTCCGGAGATTTTTATCAGCACATCCGAAAGGACGATAACAAGTCTGAAGGTGGTGCTACTGTCTTGAGATGTCATCGTGGGATTTGTAATTATTCAAAAGGACGAATATGGACGGTCGTTTTTAAATGAGGTATAAAAAAAAATATTCAACTAAATATTTTTTTGTAAATGTAACCTGGTCCTACCCGTCGCTGTGCGTCCACAGCAGGTTGGGCCCCAGCACGATGGCGATGTTCCCGGGAGTCATCTTGTTCACGTCCTGGTATTCCGTCAATTTGGACAGGAACTTAATCAAATATCTGCAAACATTTGGCAGGGAGTAAGAGCAAGGTCGTCACGCACATTTGCATAACCTACTTCTCATTTCTTCATTTCCCGGCGGAGCCAGAAGAAGAAAAACACGAGATTACTGAGCTGTGCAAGTTTCCCGACAACCAAGTGGAGCCGCGTGTGATAAACTTCCATAAAAGCCTCCCAGAGCTAAACACAACTCCCCATTTGAGAAGACCCTTGAGGACACAAAAGTGGGCCAGTGGGCCGGCCGTGTGTGCTCGTGCGAGCATCAGGCGGCTCGCTATGGTGAGCGACGCTGTCTGACATCTCCTCTGAGAAGAAGCGCTAAAAATAAACTCCATTTGTAAGATGCGACAGATACACGCACGCGTGCAGTTTGCGCTCCGTCTCATCGCTTTCATCACGGGCCTCCAGCAAATATCCAAAAGGAGCCAACAACTGGAAGCCTTTTTTCAGTCTCACCTGAAGTTGTTGTTGCTGGCTGGCGGGAGTTTGTCACAAGCGCCGCGGAGAGCCTGCAACCTTTTGTCCTGGTCTGGAATACTGTAGGAAGCAGGACCAAGTTAAAAAAATAATAATAATAATCAGACAATTCCACCCTGTAGATGTAAAGGCTCCTTACTTTGAGGCCTGAATCCAGTCGTTGTAAAGCTCAAAGGTCATCAGGGGCTCGGGGAGCTCACGCAGGTAAGATTTCAAAGCGCCTACAGGACAAGGATTGAATTTATGGCAACGACATTCAAGCCATGAGAATGCACACGTGGCAACACAAGAGCTCACCTGCGATGGCGTGCGGGTCAGCCGAGTACTCCTGAACGTCCAGCACGCCGCAGTCCAAAGACGCCTTGAGCTTCTTCAGCTTGGAGGCGGACGGAGCCACTCGGAACAAACCCTGAAAACACATCACTTTTGAGCGTCATGGAGGTCAAATGATTTTGTGTGTGCGTGCATGACATCATCTCAGCTAGCGCACATGTGTGTGTCTGACCTCCTCTTCCATGCCGCACTCCAGCAGCATGGTGACACAGGCCTCGATGGGGAAAGCAATATCTCTCCCGCTGAGCTCTAAGTGCTCTTCCAGCGGCTTCCCGTAGCAAGGCTTCTCCGCCCACGACTCTGACAAAACACACACGCACACATTAGATACAGTGTTCCCCACTATACTGCTGATTTTTCTATTTTTAAAAGCAGTGTGTGTTGTTTACCTTGATGAGCTTTAATCTGAGGCAGAATGTTCTGCAGCAGCTCCAGTGACTTCCTGTGGTACTCGGCCTGGACTTCAATCAGCTGCAGGACACACAGCAGGCGTCAGTGTGGGCGTGTGCGTCGGTGTGGGTTACGCTTTATTTTTTTTACATACGGTCTGGAAATAGCTTGCATAGTCGAGTTCTTTG
The DNA here is from genome assembly GCF_059516105.1 of Syngnathus floridae. Classification (NCBI taxonomy): domain Eukaryota; kingdom Metazoa; phylum Chordata; class Actinopteri; order Syngnathiformes; family Syngnathidae; genus Syngnathus; species Syngnathus floridae. The sequence continues at coordinate 6,195,438 of NC_142430.1, read as the reverse complement.
GCCATGGAGCTGTACATGTCGGCGGACAGCTGGTCCTGGTGACGGCGAGCAAAAACAAATGAATATCGGGTCCATTGGAGAAGTCAATTGCGTCAAGGTGAAGCCCTGACCCGACAGATCTCCATGCGATTGGCGGCCTCCTCCATCTCCTCCCTCAGGTGCTCGGCCTTGCCGCCGCTGGGCTGCAGGTTGCTGGACAGGCCCGACGACTTGCCGGACTGATAGTACCTGTGGTTTCAACGTGAAGGATGGAAATCAGACTGATCTCAGGTTTGTTTCTCACACACACATCTACAATGGTGCAAGACGAACCGCGTGCGAGCGGAGTCCATATCCAGGACCAGTTTGGTTAAATGTTTCCTTTGTTTCTGGATGTTTGGGATTTCCACCTGAGGGAGGCAAGGAGAGTTGACTTTTGTTGTCAGCTGCGACACACACACAGTCAATCATGAGCGCTGCTCTCATGCGGATTCTTTTACAAGCATGCAGGTGTCACATTGAGGTAGAGCGGCAAATGCAAGGTCACAAGCATTTCATTACCCCCCCCCCTCCTCCTCCTCTCCTGCCAATTTTCAAGCCTGGCTATACTACCTCGGCGAGGTCATATAGCGGGTCCATGACGTCTCTCTCGATGGTGCCTTCGAACAGGACGAGCTCCTGGGACAGTTTGTCCTGCGTCTCTCCGCACAGCTTCAGCATCTTCCTACGGCAGCAGAAGCGACGACGGCCATTTAGGACTGGGAGTATGCCAAGCACTCATAGCTCCGCCACCACCGATTCCCTGTGCTCACCCAAGCATAGACTCGTCCCCGAGCAACGCCGCCCCCTCCACCATACATTGTGCTAGCGTCGCGAGAGGAAGTTTCTTCTACATGAAAACACAAAAAAGATCACAATGATAACCGGCTTCACATGAGACTTTTACTGCCGCTTCTCCTCTTCCTTCTTTCCTGCAGTGCCACCTACTGGACTGGAGTCCAGCACGTTTAATCTCAGTCAATGAGGTCAATAAACAAGTGTTTGTCTTCTCACCGACGGCGACCTGACCGACTTCTTGTCCACCTCCACGTTCTGCTGACCCTGCAGACACGCCGCCAACTTCTTGTGGGTGCTGTGCGACACCTGCTTGACCAGCTCCAGACGTTTCTCCGCCTGACATACAACAAAGAAGAAACTTACAATAAATCCATCAAATTATTTTCATTCATTTGAAATGAGCGCGGGTGTCCATTAGGACATACCTGCAGGAGGTCTTCGCTTAACACTTCGGTCTTCTCAGCCCTGCGAGGGAAGAAAGAAAAGAAGCCTCGTTGTGAGTCAGGCTCAATTTGGACGGATATGGTTGCTATAGCAACTGGGAAACACACAGATATTACATGCATGTCACAATGCCATTCGCTGCATTTTTTATGAATATTGTAGGAGGCAAATGATTCATTGCTAGTTTCAGTGTTGACGCAAAGACTCGTGGGACCCCCCCCACACACACACTTTTGACTTCAGAAAAGTCCTCAATGAAAAACCATGTTCTTCAAACTTTTGCAATACAAAATCTGTCGACAACAAAGCAGTATTCTCGCTGACGTCCGTCTGTCAAGCGGCAAGCGATCAATAAAGTCATCACCCCACTTGGGTTGGTCCTTCCTCACTTCTTGTTCGACATAATATTAAAACAAAAAACACAAACTCACAGAAGTGCAGCTCGAGCCCTGCTCATCCGTAGCTTTCGTTTCCACATGCCCTCACCAGTAGGTGGGACAGCAAGTGCTTTCAGGCCCGTCGAGGCATCAAGTGAGGAGGAGGAGGAGGAAGCATAGGGAAGAAAGAATGAAACCTGACTATCTGGTCCTTTCACTTTACCTCATCAGCCATCAATCACTCTGCCACCCAATGGACATATTTTTGTGTGTACATATGCTAGCCAGTGTTAGCATGCATGTGTGTTAGCGTGCGTCTACTTCGTCCACCTCCTCATAGACACACTGTCACAGCCTCAATGTCAGGATTAGCAGTGATGTGACTAATAGGTCTTTCAATCTGAGCCCATTGTTAACCAGCCAGTGGTCTCCATGGCAACCGCAGAGCGGGAGGAAATACTTTCTGGGATGATGTCACCGACAGGCAGGCAGAATAGTAGTAGCGGTAGCAAATGCAAGACTTTTAAAAATTGATTTGGGCAAAACTAGTGGATCCCCTTTGCCCCCCTGCACTGGTGCTGTACTGGTATTGCATGACAAACATAGGGGTCACGTGATAATCAAACCCGGCCCGGAGCTGGAGCTGGCCCAGAAAGAGGAGCTCATGAAAATGCTGCTCACGACCCAACGTTGCCCCCCTCCCTCCATCCCCAAGGCCTCACTTCTCCAAACTCTCAGCACATAGACAAAGCGGGCTGCGCTCCAAATTCCACCGCCGTACCCCGACCCACTTTGGTGGCAAGACCGTTTTGAAACATGGCGTCCAATCTCAGCTAGCATCTTCCATTTCATTGTGTAGCTCACCTGCAACCCTAACGGATAAACGGAAAGTTTCAACTCCCCATCGTGGAGCTGGTGAGTAAGTGCTGAGGTTCTGATTCTGACACAGAACTTGCTGCAGCAGCTCCAACTTAAAACTTTAATGTTTCTCTCAACGACAGCATCAATAATTCAGCCGGGCTAAAAATAACAACAACACTTCCACGCCTCTACTCAATACAGGAAGTCGGCAGCGTATAAAAATGTGCGGCTTTTAAATCTGGGCAATATGGACTTCATCCCTCAAGGTTAAAAAAGAAAAAATAATCACACTTTCTGACATTAATTTATAAGTGACAGTGTATCTGATGAAAGGCTTGTTTGTGGTTGTTAATGATATTGTAACGTGCTCGATTTACAAAATGTGGCTGCGGTGGCGGCAGGCGTGTGCAATATGTACTCTCCTGTCAAAACATCATAAAAAAAAAAAAAAAAAAACAGGTGACGATTGACGAGTAGCTCAAGGTTGACATGTACTTAACTATGGAGGCAGGCTTCCAAAAAAAGCAAACATACCAATTCCTTCAACTACAAACGGCAAAAATATAGTTTTAGAATATTTTTGGAAAAATAAATGCTCATAAATTTTTGACCACGGATCCTGATGTTCACCTCCTTTTACCCCATCAAGCAGGTGTGTTGCAAGCACAAAGTATCACTGAGCAACATTTTCAAGGACGCTCTCTCTTTCTCTCTCTCTCTCTCTCTCTCTCTCTCCTTTTGTGTCAAGGCAGCTCAGCATGTTTGGTGAAGTAAAGAGAGAGGAGGATTCTGTGCGTTTTTCAAAGCGCCAACTGCCCTCGGGCTCCCTCTCAGTTCCTCTGGGTCCGCGTGGACTCGTTACGGCGAGCTCCCAATAAAGCAGCGGGCGCCATTTAAAGCAGGGAGATATTTACGGCACTCCCCGCAAGGCCTCTCCTCCTCGTTACGACCCACATTCCTCGTTCCTCGATGTTATCAGGAACGTGTAGATATTGGGGGGGTCTTGCTTGCCTGAAACTTATGAAAGATTGAACAATTGAGAATGTCACGATAGAATCGAATTTAGTGTAGCTAATTAATACAAGTACAAATTGCTAGCGGTAAGAGCAAAATGGCTACTTTACAAATACATCCAAGTTGCTCCCAGACAGATGCACTCATCAGTCCTGAGAAGGAACGAGGCGGACGGTGGGAAAGTCCACTGAGCTCTGACTCATCTGAGCCTGACTCACACGAGCCGGCATTCTGGGACTTGACTTTTTACAGATCCGTATCGTGTAAATGAATGATTATAGTACATACACGTAAACATTGCTCGTGAGGAAAAGTCAAGCCTTTTTCTTGGAATAGAATTTTCGTAGATGGACGTAAATCGTTATATTAATATAGCTAAGTGGTCCAGGAGACACCTTTGCAATCTGACACATTTGGAGCCGACTAGCTACGGATGTTGCCCACGCGTCATGTGATGAATGCCCTTGGGTCGACTTTCATCCGTCGACCATCTCAGTATAAGATCACACTAACACATGGACATGGGGAATCACACAGATAGCCGTTGCCATGGTCACAAGAGGCCACAACCGTTGCCATGGAAACACCTAATCGAGGTCACGCATTGCAAGGCGCCCGTATGTGACTCGACAAAGGCTGCCCTGATTGCTGCAACAGCTCTAAATAAAAGATGCAGCTGCTTTTCGACATTCCCCAACAAAACATTTCGGAGGCGGTCCTCATCAAGGGTCTCCGAGCATGTGATGTCATTTCCTGTCACGTCTGTGCTCTCAAGAGCGCGCCGACAGTACAGCTGGCTGGCTAACGTCACCTCGAGACAACCGGGCCCCGGTCGCCACGGCAACAAAGGCATGTTCCACCACAGCTGCATCAGACACACAGTCGACACGCTCGAGTTTTAAGGCTCGCGTTGGAAGGTCACAGGTCACCAGAGTGCAGATGTTTCTCAACAACACTACAGGAGAGCACGCATAGATACACATAAAGTAGTCACGACTTGTCATGAAGCTAGCATGCCATGTCAATTTTGGAAAGTTAACAGAAAATCAAAATAACAGAACAGCCTAAATGGATTCTGTTTAGGTCGCAATGTGAAGAATAGCACCAAAAAAAAATTAAGCCATTAAAGAAAAAAGTCATTTCAAGTCACGTCTTCACTCACAGGAACCGGCAGCTGCTAATGACTTTAAAATGCAACACAACTTCTCCATTTTTATAGCCTGCAGGCTTCAATTGGTTCATCAAAATAGTCATTTTTACTCTTACTCCATGCCTCATTAGGTGTACTATGCGCACAAAATAATTACCAAGACGTCCAAATCCACAAATCAGTATTTTGTGCACACGATACCTCTTTCGTGACAACAAATTCCTCACGTCATACTTCCGCCTCCATCTTTCTCTTGATGGCGTCGTTGCCATGGAAATAGTGAATGAAGCAAGAAGAAGACATGTCATCCTCCGGCACTCATCCTCCCCTCTTTGGCTTTACACTTTGTCGCTCAGTCACACAGTTTAGGCAGGATTAACGCTGCACGCTTGCTGTTTTGGAGATGAGCTGAACTGCGTCTGAACCTCTGGCGACCCACATCTGGATTGGAGCGACGCCATTAGGGGGGAACAAGTTTTGGTGGGGAAAAACATGGTGGTGCTAAATAAATGCAACAAATATTGCAAAACTTTTGGTAAAACAAAAGCATGATGATGAGTTTCTGTGTTTCACTAATATCTTTTCATTCAGGGCTGAAATTCAGCGCCACTGTCTGCAGGCCGGCGGTCCCGGCTTCCGTTTGAACAAACACTGAGCTCGTTGGTCAATGAGAGGCGACAAGTCGACCCACTTTCTTACTGTGTGGTCGACACGTGCTCCAACAACATGCAAGCCTGTACTATAGTGGAAATTGGGTAAATATAAAACCCACAAAAACGAAAAGATTTCAGGGGGCACCATGGAGATCCAGGGTGTTTTTCACAGATGAATATTAAGACAGAAAAAAAAAAGCTTGCATCCATCATGCTGTACAATTTGTGCCAGAATTTCACTCCCATTTCACCTGAGAGCTAAGCCGAGAGATGAGAAGAAAAGAAGACAGGTAGAAAATGTCAAGTGTTTCTACACTTTGTGGTTTTAGGCAGGATGAATCACATCCCTCATCAAGCGTGACGTGTCGCAGTGTTTAACTGGTACGGCCACAAAATACTTGGACAGCCGGTTCAAGTCCGGGATTAAAAAAGCTTTTCTGGAATGCAACAACTGAAGAAAAAAAAATTGCATTTTGTCTGCTGGGACCAATCTAAACACAAAAAGACGCGTTGACTTCATAATCTACAATGTCGCAACAATGATGCACATTGGAAAAAAATAAAAAATACTACAATTGTATGACACATAAGGTATGTTGAATATCATCAGTCACAATTCAAACTCATTTAGGTACACCCATCTAATGAGAGCCAATGACAAAAACAATGTTTTCTTTTGAATGACTATAGTGAACGTAATCAAATGTCCTCAGTGGTGATTGTCAGATCAATACGTGACAGCCATGCTAGTGGGACCATCCACCCCCCACCCCCACTTATCACTGCAGGGTGCCGAAAGGGTGGGGGGGGGGTTGGGGGGGTGCCCAGTCATCCACGGGCATCATGTCCGCGCCTGTGCGTGTACGCCCACGCCATCAATCACACGACCTCCATTCATTGCAGCCTACCTGCCCACTGTTTGGTTGGCGAGCTGCCTCATTCGGTTGAACTGCTTCTTCATCTTGTCGTCGTCTTCTGCGCCACACAAGCTCCGCGGGGTCTCATGGATGACGTCCGCCGCCGTTACATCCACGCCGAGCAAGCGCTTCTGGCTTCATTGCAGCAGCGGCGACGAAGGACGACGACGCGGGCGGACGGCCGGCGTGTGTCCGTGGGTCGCCTCCCTCACTCGCTGCTCCCGAGGTGTTCACGGTGGTGCTTGTCGACCGAATTTGGACGTCCGTGCTCGGCCACTGACAGCTCTCGCTCTCCCTCCCACTTGCGCTTGACGCTGGTGCCGCGGTGCATCATGGGAGGTGAAGTCCATCAAATCAAGAACGTTCAGTTGAGCCCAGTAGCACTGTCATTGAAAGTGTCGAACAAAACATTTGTCTTAATAAATACATATAAATTTTGAGATGTCATATCCAGGTCTAAAAAGTAGAAACCCTGCCAAATATTGGGTTTTAGTCAAAGGTGCTTATCAACCGACAGTTAAACCGGTTCCGAACAGGTACTACACTATGTTGTGTATGGTGAGATTACACTGTTATGCCGCTAAACGGCGCTAATGAACCAATCGTTCATCTCTGATAATCAGCGGAGGTGAAGAAGAATGAAAACCGAAGCCCACGAGTAAACTTGTTGAATGACAACCAAACTATTAACTTTCCACATTTTCATCGCTGACGTTACTTCACCCCGCTGACAAGTCAACACACTTCGGCGTACAGCTGCGGCGTCTCCGGCATTACTCTGCGCGGTTAGGAGCCAACGAAAATGCGGGATCGAACTAAAGAATTGGGCAATGTAAGTGTGAGAAGACTGCAGGAGTGATTAGCTTTAGCACATTAGCATGCATTTTAGCACGCAATCGAGTAACGGTCGCACATTTTATCTTTCTCCACGCGACAACTTTCCCATTGGGACAGAATCGAAATGCGTTTGAAATGCCCTTAAGACAATTTGACCTTTCGTTTTGTCTCGACGTCCGCTTTGGGCGTTGTTTTATCGGCGACTTCCGTTGGAGGATGTGCATGAGCAGTCGTAGTTCTGTATCAAGGCACATCATGATTTGCATACGAAAAATCTAACGGCACACTATATACGTCACAAAAACTGGACATTCGGGTTAAACGTACTTTTTGATATGTAGTGGAGAAGATCATACAATTATGTCACTTTAGACTGGGGCAATATTGCAAATACAATATTTTGATGGAAACAACTTCTGGTCAATTAACCCTGCAAAATGTATACACAAATAAGCCCAACTAAAATTAACCCTGCATAAAAAAATTGCAAATTCTTTGAAACTTAACAGTGTTGTCTCACTCTGGTTTACTTTTCCCATGTTTGCAGAAAGGCGATGCTTCAGACGATGAGGATGAGGGCAAATCGCTGATGATCAAACCTGGAAGCTCCTCAGCCAAGGAGGAAAAGGTCAATGAGAGTTTCCTTAAAAAGGTGAAGACAATTTTTCATGAGATCGTAAGTGATTTAGAACAGTGGATCTAAAACTGGGTTGTTTGTCGTGTGCAGGTACAAGAAATCCACGAGGGTCTCTTCACCCTGAAGAGAATGGTGTGCGATCTCGAGAACAAGCAGAAAACGGTTCTGGGCGTGGCGCTGCCAGAGGAGGGTGAGATGTACTTGTGTTTTTATGTGCAATGTGTCTAATGTACACAAATTAGACACAACTTCATTTCTAAGGCGTGGTGTCATCTTTACAGGTATGAAGAAAGAGCTGCAGACGCTACGAGACGAGATCAAGACGCTGTCCAGTCAAGTCCACAAGAAACTGAAGAGTAAATGTCACACTTGAAATTAACTGGACTTAATAGGTTTAAGTTTCTTAAAGTTAAGTCTCCGATGACATGCACTGCTTCCATTAACAACATGGCCACATTCAGGAATCATTTTATCAGAAAATTTGAGATGTTTTTTCTCCGTGTGTGATTGACTGCTTGCTCATGCAACGCAGGCATCGAGTCCAAGAAGGGAGACGACGATGGCAAATATGTGTCCGTCAATGCTCGCATGCAGCGAACACAGGTGATGCCATGCATTCTTTTTTTTTTTTTTATCTACTCCTAAGCACTTTTTGAACTGAGATTTCTTCTCTCCATATTTTTTTTGTGCACAGTATGCCGTCCTGTCCAGGGAGTTTGTGGAACTAATGGGCCACTGCAACACCATCCAGGAACAGTACCGAGAGCGCAACGTGGAGAGGATAAAGAGGCAACTCAGAATTAGTGAGTTCCACGTATTGTCTCCTCTCGGCTGATTTTCGTTACTCATGAGATTATTTATTAAACGACGTTATCTTGCTTTTATAGCTGGCGCAAAAGTGACAGACCAGGAGCTTGATTCAATGTTGGAAAGCGGCCAGACAGACATTTTCACACAAAATGTGAGTATGGGATAAATGTGTTGTGAATTATGTATAATAAATTTTATATTAGTTATTATACTACCGGTGTAATTTATTGCTCGTTTGTTAAAAATGAAAATATTACATTGAAAATCACAATATTTGGGAAAAGAAATCCCTACTGGATTATTTCTCAAAATCGTATAATATATGAAATATTTTATTTTGGCAAAATATTTGGATCTGTCTCTGTATTCCTAAAACCAAGTTTTTAATTTGTGGGGAAGATCCTGAGCGACGCCAAGGCGACCAAACAAGCACTGAACGAGATCGAGTCGCGGCACGACGAGATCCTCAAGCTGGAACGAAGCATCAGAGATCTTCACGACATGTTTCAGTATTTGGCCATGGAGGTGGAGGCTCAGGTGTGACATTCAACTTCTTACACACACAACTCAAACACTCACGGATATGTCTGAAATGCTCAGATATATTTTTTTTTAATTTTCATGTCGCCCATTGACATGTTTTGGCAGTACATTTCATTGTTTTTAAAGTGCATGTAATTACCTCTTGTGTCCCGCAGGGGGAGATGGTGAACCATATTGAGCACAACATCAAGCAGTCCTCCAACTATGTGGAAAAGGCCAAGGACCACATAGAGAAAACAGTCACGTATCAGCAGAAAGCACGCAAGGTAATGTTACTTCCTGTTTACTTGAGAGGGGGCACACTTACACAACAATTTTTACTGTCACGCAGAAAAAGATCTGGATCGCAATCTGCTTGGCCGTGGTCCTCATCATCCTCGCCATCTCGCTGGCCGCCACCTTCTCCTGACGCAGACGGCCACCTGAAGAACTTTCTCCGGCTTAGCTGGGAATGTGCCCAGCGCCTCACGTTTGCCTCTCTAATATAGTCGGCCTTCCCGGTATCGCTCGTCCCTGTAAAAAATGTTCAATCCATCAAGAGCAGGACTGTTACCCCCCCCGCTTCCCCGAATCAGACTGGAGCCTGACCGGCGTTGATCGATCAGTACTCAGGAACATTTTTGTTTTTTTTAGGACAAAGGGGGATTTTTTTTTTTTTTAATTGTACATGTGTATGGTGCTGTTCACACAAACTTTTTAAAACAAACTGCCTTAGTGTGTAAATACAGATGTTTGTACATCCACCACCCCTTTAATAGCATCACGGACCAGCTTTGGTATTTTTCACTTGAACGTGGAACGTGTGAGATTCCTAAGAGCACATGAAATTCTTCTTAAATGTCTCATCGTGCACTGAAACGGTCTAAACTTTTTTTTCCTTCCTCTGCTTAGTCAAACACAAGCTGCAGTTGCATTGAAACAAGTTGGGAGTTTCATTTTGGAAAAAAAACAAGTATTGAATTGTATCACTGTTGCTTTGGTCTTAAAATAAAATGCTGCCAGCTTCTGTAGTTTGGTGTCATTCAACGAGAACAAGAGTACAGGTGCCCACAAATGCAAAACATGTCAATGTACCTTGCTAAAATAATACAAACTTTTTGACATTTAACATTTTAGAGTAATTTGATTATTTATAACAAAATAAAATAGTAAAAAAATCCACATGTGACATCTTAAATCAAATATTCAATTAGTTATATCAAATGCCTGACCCATCCCTTGCATAAAGTATTAATTAAGCTTTTTCAAGTTCAGTACAAAATACACAACCTAGTCTGAAAATGAGTAGAAAGAAAACCTTCGTATTGGGGGGGAAAAAAAACAAAAAAATACATTTTTGGTCTTTTTATTCAATAGTAACTGTCTTAATTGTTCAAGTAAAACAATGTGGAATTATTACAAGGGATTGAAGGAATGCAACAAATAAATTTACAACCCCCCCTCCCCCAAAACAAAAGACCATCACCGAAACTAAACGAACCGTCCTGCACCCTCAATCCCACACCAAAAAATAAATTCCATCACTGGTCACCTTCCATTCACACGTTTGTACTCTTTGTACTTTACACAACAAAGACGTGACAAATAAATCAATTTGGTAGTACGCAGAGAAGGTTGCTTGATCATTCCCAATTTTTTTTTCTTGTTTTGATGAGGTGGGAGGGGGGGATTTTTTTTCACAAGAGAGAAACGCTCAACAATCCATAATCAAGTGCTCCACAAGGCAGACAACTCAGATGGGAACTTTTTCACAAGGCCCAAGAGGCACTGACGCACTAGAAACACTACAGTAACTTGGCCTCGGGGGCTGCTGGGACCACATCACACATCTTTGCTGTGATGAGATGAACCGAAGATGGAAGAATGGAAAAGAAGTGAGATGTGCAAATAAGAAGACCGGAGAAAAAGCAAAGAAGCTCCAGCTAGAATCCATCTTTGCAAAACTTCTTCAGTCCTGAAATGATGACATTACACCGCGGACACGCTTCGCCTCCACTCGGCCACCCTGCCTGCTCTCAACGTGGATCTTTTCTACCCAGTCCGGCCCCCCTGAGCCATCTTCGTGTGTAAAGGAGGGGGAGAGGGCCTAAGATGCCGGGAGGTCCCTGGGCTTATGCGGAAACCCCGAAGGTCCGGACGCGCTCTGTGTCGACACCTCATGTTCCAGGGCTCTGGCGCTCATGTCTTGTTGTGGCGTTGTTGGTTGGCTGAGGATCGCGTGCTGGCCGCAGGGGACCGGGCCTGGACGGCCGCCGCTGCCGCCACACTCCTCAGGACGCGGTCTGGCGTGCCGTCTGCCCCCGAGGCGCCCGCAGCCTCCTGTGATAGCCTCTGAGATTTACGGCTGCTTTTTCGAAGGGCATGCCGGTCCTTGCCGCCCCGCTCGACGCTGCGGTCTTGGTCACTGCCAGAGGAGGCTGCGCGAGAGCTAGCCCCCTTACGGTCCGTGTTCCGGGAACTGACACTGCGGGCCCGCCGGCTGCTGTCGCTGCTGCTTCGACTTCGGCTACTTTGTGGCCGCCCGACATCTGCCCCGCCGCCACTGCTGTTGTCAGACCGCCCACTATCCGGCCGTTCGGCGTCCACCTCACCGTCGCTACTGCATGCGCTGCGGCCCTGCGCCACCTCCCTGTCGCCCTCCTTCGCCTTTGCCACCTTTTGACTCCCGGCATCCTTTTCATCCACTTTGGGTCTCTTGTATTCAGGCCCCTCCAGGGGGGGCACAAGGGACCCTGGGCACTGCCTGGTGGAGCGAGGCACGGAGCGACTCGCCTGATTAGGCGTCGAGGCTTTGCTATCGCTTTTACTTTTGGTAACAGAATTGTTTTGAAGAGAATCTGTGACGGTTTTACTTTTGGATTTTGGGTTCTTTTGGTCAGGAGACGCAGCAGCAGCAGCATTCCCTGCTGCTTTAGGGTCCTTACGGAGGGTGTGACCAGGGGTGTCCACCCTTCCTTTCATGGCGAGAAGCTTGGCGGCTGCATTGAGTGCAGAGCACCGCTTCCCCAGGACTTCAGGCTCCGGGTGCTGTGGGGTCACGCGGCTAGCGGCAGCTTTCTTCTCTCGAGAAGACCCTGCTATTCTCCTTTTGATCCTCGCAGATGAAGAGTCGCTGCCAGAGTCACCGCCAGTGGATGTGTTGGCATTGCTGTCTGAGCTGAGGGCGGCCTTCCTTCCCCGACGCTTGCTGCTCTGCCCCCTGACTTTGTCCTGGTTCTGGTCCCAGTCTGGCAGCTGGTGAGTCAAGCGGCACTCCTTTTCCCTCTCATCGTTGTCTGAGTCACAAGAGGACGAGGAACCGGATCTTTCTTGAGATAAAGTTGCAGCAAGGTCCCTCTCGCTTTCGTCCTCTTCCGGTTTGACCGCCGTTGCCGTATCAGAGGTGACGTCCACTCGCCGCTTCTTGGTAGGAAGTCGGTTCTCGTACGTCCTCTTGTGGTGAGCGTGACGAGTGAGAGTGGACGTGGAGCAACCGGACGAGGGCGACGACGAGCAAGCAGACTCCTGGCTGCTCTGACGACTGAGAGATCTTTTCGGAGTCTTGAGCTCCTCACTGGGTTCCCTGACTCCACTCTCAGGAGAGGAGGCAATTTTGTCCCCCTCGGCCACTTGGTTTTCTTTCTCAACGGGCTCTGCCTCGCCACAAGTCTCCACCTTTCTTCGCTTGATCTCCAGCTGTGTGTCCTCTTCAGCCTGAAGACCACCCACCTGGCCTTGATTCTTTTCAGACAAGGATGGGTTTGACTCTGTACGAGAAGGGGTCTTTGCAGATTTGGACGAAGAAGGGGCTGCACCTAAGGTTTCTGCTTGTGACGAAGTGACCGCGGACGTTTGAGGAGCGAGTGCTGTCGTCAGTGAAGTGGCCGAGACTTCTATGTGGGTCACGCTCGTCTGTTCTTCGCTGGGTGTGGTGCTACTTGTGGGAGACGGCGTGACGAGTTTAGAGCCTACCTTGTCAGATGAAGCAGCAGAAAAGTCATCCTGGGATGTCGAGGTTGTGACTGTGCCGGTGAATGTAGAATCTATGGTGGTCGCTGCTGCTAATGGAGTGAAGGTTGGTGAGAGTGGAGCCGATGTTGGCAAGATTGGATTTGCAAGTGGCTCGGTTGTTGACGGCTCCACAGGGTGCTGTCCGTCAACTGCACAGGCTACACTGACCATTGCCGACGTGGGTTCGCTGGTCTTTGACTGCGCCGACACGTGTCCAATCAGGTCTGGTTCTGTGTTCTCCGCTTGGGTTGATGAGATGGGTGAATCGTGGTTGAAAGTTTCTGTAGTGTTGGCTGGCAGATCGGTAACAGCGGGCGGGACAGTGGCTGATGTCGGGTCTGCCGTTGGTGGTGATGGACAGCAAGCAGATGATGTCGCACCAGTGGTGCTTTTGGCAGAGTCCGGTTCTTTTGATGGCTCAGATGGAGCCTCAGATGATCCAGAATATACTGGCGTGGGATGAGGTGACAAGACGAGGCTCACGGATGGTGATACACTTGTGGTACTTTCAGGGATGAGGACAGTGGAAACCTCATTTGGAGTCGCCGATATAGTGTCTTGGTCTGCGGAAGGGATGGAGACCGGATCAGAGGAGGCTACCTGAGGTTCTGGTGCAGCATCAGCTTGGACTGTTGAAATTGAGACTGAAGAGGACGTTTCATTAGTAGGTATTGTCGGCAATGCAGCTTCTACAGTTTTTGAGTCCGTTTCTTCAGCTTTGGCAGGCAGGATTTGCTGATCCGTGTTGTCCGACTTCAGTGGATCGGGATTGGATTCAATGGAGTCATATGCAGCAGGGGTCGCTTTTTTAGATTTGTGTGAATCTGAAACAAAGTCTGGAGTATTCATGAGGTCTTTTCGGGGCCGACCTCGCTTACGCTTCGGGGAAAGACTTCCATCCTCACACGGTGAGACGTGTTGCGTACGAGGAGGAGATGCTGTAGTGTTGAGATCAGGTAACCTGGAGGAACATTTAGGGGGCCGGCCCCGCTTTCTTTTTGTGGGCGTCTCAAGGGAATTCACACTGGTCTCGGAAGAAATGGGGGAGGTGTCTTTACTCAGCGGAGAGTCCGTTTTCCTGTGCTGGTTCCTCCCTCGACCCGCATGCAGATGCTCTCCAAGCTGAGCCGCCATGCGAGATTCCGTTTCCAGCCTGCGACGCACCGGAAGATTCCTCAGCACGGGCATGTCCGGGGACAGATGGGGAGGAGAATATGGAGGATAGGCTCTGACAGGCTGGAGGTGCACAGGTGGACTCGAAGTAGAGTCTTGGTCTGGACAAGATTTAGTCAAAGTGTCTTTCAAGCTGCTGTCAGAGACCAAAGATGGAGTGTCTTTATTTGGCTCCTCGCTTGAGTTCTCCTCCACTGACACTTCCTCTGAAGACGCTCCAGCTCCACTTCCTCGCCACCTCTTCTTCCTCGGCTCTTTATCCTCCACCACAGTGACGAGTCGACCCGGAAGCTTCCGCAGGACTTTGGCTGACGTTGAATCATCCACAAGGCCCTTCAGGACTTCATCGTCGGCGGACTGGCGCTTGCGAGGTGAGCGACAGCTGGTGGAGGGCGGAGACATGGCGCTTTGGTCTTTAGCCTCATCATCTTTTGCTTCATGGTCCAGCGGACAGACGGATTCCAGCGAGGATTCAGAAATCCCGCTTTCCTCTTTGCCTCTCTTCGTAGTCTTGCTCTCAGTCTCTGCCGCGCTCTGTTGCTTCCCTCCAGGGGGCAACATTGAAGGGGAGGAAGGCACTGGACTGGCCGGAGTCTTGATTATGACGGCCTGCTGGTCTACGGCATGAGATGACGAGGCTTTGGAAGATTTGGAGGGATCCTGCAGCCTAGTTGTTGGTGTCTTTGGAGGGTCTGTGCGAGACGAGATACTAGAGTCTTTGGCAGGGGGGCGTCCTCTTAAACCAGCGCGGGCAGGCACTTCTCTATGTGTTGTGGGCTCGGGCTCAGTTTCAGGCGAAGCCCCACGCAGACGACCACTAGTCCTTGTTGAAGTGACAACCTTCACTTTGTCCTTGTCCTTGGGCTTACGTCCGCGTCGTGCGGGAGCAGGCTGAGCGGGCTCTGCAGAGGCTTGAGCCGACAAAACCTCATCTTCATCAGAGGACGCATGCAGCCGGAGGCCGCCCTCCTTGGCCTGGTCCAGACCCTTTCTGGCAGCTTCCACTTGTTCCTGACAACATACAAAAGATCAGATGTAGAAACTCTCGTTCAAACTCAAGTGCTGGGAGCCAGTTTCCACCAGGCTACCCAAGACTTACCTCAGCTTGTTTCAATTCTTCTTTGCAGACGTCTTCTAAGGAAGCTTCCAGAAAGTTCATAGCGTAGCGCTCAATAGGAGTGAGCTGGAAACATTAAGATGATAATTGAGATGTTTAAGAAAAAAAGTAACAGGTGTAAAATCATTTTTTTAGGGGCAAGAATCATTGTTATTATTGTTATGTGAATACAAGTCTGAATACAAGCAGTAATGTTACGTCACCTGTTCCACCAAAGCGGCGATTTCCTGCTCCGCTTTTGAGAGCTCCTCCACTTCTTCCTGCTCGCCTGCGTCGTCCAGTGGAATGTTCTCGTTGAACTCTGCCAGCTCTGCCACCTGCTCGGCTTTGGCTTGAGAGGCGGCCACGATGTCCTCCTCGTCTTCCGCACGACAAAGCGCCTGCAAGATGGTTGTGCCACTTGGCTCAATGAACTCAACTTTGTTTATAAAGCACTTGAAAAAGAAGCATGCCGGCGTCCTCGGTCCTTGAGGTGGCACTCCTGAGGGTTAAGAATGACTAATCTAACCTGCTCCAAAATGGTGGTGTTCTGCTTGTTGCCAGCTTCCTCATCCTCAGCGTGAGGCATCGACACCTCCACAGCCGGCTCCCTCCTCTCACCATCGTTGACGTCAAACAGCTCACGGATAGTTTGCTGAGGAACAAAATCGGGCAACATTTATTTCCAAGCTTTTCACACGTCATTTCATCGGTTACGTGGGTAGGAATTTGTACCTCTTTGAAGAAAGCAGTGGTGAAGTTTCCTCCTTCGATGGCCATATCTCCCAACATCCTTTTCTGGTTGGCTTTTTTCAGAATGTTCTCCTCCACGGTGCGTTCGCTGATTAGCCTGAAGACAAGGATCACCATCGTCATCATCACAAATACGAGTGGAGGGTAACATATATGTTCTTGTAATGTGGAAGAAAGCCAGAGTAAAGCACGGGGGAGAAGATGAAACCATCACAAAGGAAGGCACTTGGTGAGATTTGAGTTGGGCCCACCTATAGATGTGGACGTCTCTGGTTTGTCCGATGCGGTGGCAGCGGTCCTGAGCTTGAGCATCCATGGTGGGGTTCCAGTCACTGTCATAGAACACCACTGTGTCGGCACCCGTCAAGTTTACTCCCACGCCTCCGCTGCGAGTTGACAAAATGAAGCAAAATATCCGCCGATCGGCGTTGAAGCGCTCCATCAAAGCCTGGAAGAAAACAAGAAGGTTGAAACTGGTGAGAGGAAGTAAGAAATATTCTTAAGTCTTAACCTTCAAGTCACAAGCAAGAGCCAGGTTACTGTGGCAAAAATCAAGCGAGTAAATATTAACCAGACAAGACTGACGTTCCCCTCCACTGAAAGACATCTGCACCAACCTGTCTCTGCTCCACTCGTGTGCTGCCGTCTAACCGCAAGTAGATGTGCCCGTGATAATTGAGGAACTGCTCCAAGATGTCCAACATGCGAGTCATTTGCGTAAAGATCAGCACTCGGTGGCCGCCCGTCTTTAGGTTTCTTAACAGCAGGTGGAGGGTCTGCAGCTTCCCTGAAGGCAAAGTACAAAGTCAGGACGATGACTGTGTAAGAAGTACATGACCTCAGAGAGTGGAGTTAACTTTTTTTCTCCTTCTCTAGCTTTTTGTTATTTTTTCCCTTCAGAATTTATTTGCTTCATTTCTTCACTGTTTCAACACTTAGGTTTCACCGGAAAACCCAATATGCAAAAACTTACCACAGTCATACTGGATAAGCCTCAGATCAGGGAACTGGGTCCTCATGCTGCACTGGATGCGATGGAGGCTGCGAGTGAGCGGTGCCACGTGGGCCGAGAGCTCAGAGGAGAACGCCCCCTCCTTAAGGCTCAGAGAGGGAGGAGGATGGCAGCAGTGCATTGTGATGTGAGCGGCCTCCACTGGCGGGATGACAAACGTAAACCTGACGATAAAGAGCACAATTTCGGTTTTTCTACACAGCCGCTTGGGTGAAGTTAAAAAACAAAATAATAATAAGCAACCAATAGAATGTTAGATGTTTTAAATTTGTGCCATAGTGACATTTTATCTGTATCAAAGTGCTTTACGCAAGTACAGTGCATTATCTTCCAATTGAAACAACTGAGGATTAGAAACCAACCGGTCCACGATGTCTGACAGCAGCAATAACCTCTCCTCGATGCTGTGGATGGCATCTCCCACTGAGTGACTGTGACTCCACAAGTCGTGCGGGTGTCGCCACTGTGACATCAAACAGCTGCTGTGACCCGAACGCCTCCACTCGGCCTCGGCGGGACGCAGAGCAGCGGGCGAGGGCCGGGACCCGGGTAGGAATGTCAGGAAATCCAGAACTTCCTTGCCAAACACAGGCTTTGCAGCGGAGTGGCGCTCGCTGACCCTGAAGATGTGGTCCAGTTTGCTGTCACGTTGCTTCTTGAGGGTCTCGGCCAGCGAAGGCTGTCAGGTAGAAGGGGGGGGGGGGGCATATATGAAGAGTGATGACAGGATGGAGACGACACACTTGACAAACTTTTTTTTTTTTTTTAACACTCCTGGAAAAAAAAGGGCTATTGGGCCTGTAATATTTGTTCTAAATTAAATGGCATCTCAGATTTATGTGATGATGTCAGAATAGAAGTTAGTCCACTACAATTTGCATGTTGGTGTTGACGTCATTTTAAATTTATTTAAACTTACAATGTAAAAAGGAGAGCGAGGAATCGGTCGAGGCCTTCTCCTGGGTGCTGCTTTTGGAGGAGCGCTGGGTTTAGCCTTTACTGCAGCTGGTGTCTGACTCGTGCTGGCGACTGCAGCGGTGCTTGGAGTGGCAGTGGTGGTTCTGGTACTTGTTTCTTTGCTGATGCTATCTTGAGCGGCCGGCTTGGATGCAGCACACGACGTTGTCGCCTCTGCTGGAGCTGAAGATGAAGAGAGCAAAGACATCAAATTAAATGATAAGTAATCAAACAGTGGAAGAGTGATGTGGGGAAAAGAGGACTGAAGATCAGCTGCCAAGTGAAAAAAAATTGGCACCTTTCGTCCAACTCGAGTCAAATCATGTGACTCAAGTCCCCCACTTCTGGTGCTGATCCACATCTGCTCATGCACATGCCATATTAAGAGACAAAAAGTCAAGTTCTCTCACCTGGCTTCTCTGTGCAAGGTGGAGGAGGCTGCACTATTTTGAGGATAGGGGCCTGGGGCTGGGCTTGGTTGGGGGTGGTACTGGGAGTTCTAGGGGGCGCTAGAGTGTAGTGGACGGTGGCAGGACCAGGGGTGCGCTGGGCGAGCTGCAGCGTGGCCGTGTTTCGGACAGGGGTTGCGCTTGGGCGGGGGTGGGAGGGAGCCACGCGAGGAGACGGGGCTACAGCCAGGGTGGGAACGGGGCTGCCATCCTTGCCTGCTGCCTGACGCACCACGATCTTCACCACCCCGGCGCTGCTCACCACGGCAGAAGACGGCACTAAGAATAATACGTGAAATATTTAGAATCTGGAGCTGTCATCATATGAACAACTTGTGAAGACGCAATTGAACTCAAATATGAATGAATCTCAAAAAGCCTAAAAAACACTGCAATAAACAAATAAGCCGAGACAGACACCTTGAGAGGAGGCACTGGGAGTAATTCGGTGGGCAGGGGATGCAGCAACTGGGCTCTGGACGGTCAACTGGGCTGGTTGGCTGATGAGATGATGCTGCCCTCCGCTGGACAACAAGTGCATCACATTGCCTGCAGGGAACAAAATTTGCAGGTCAGGAACCAAAATCAGGTTGTATTAAAAAATGACAGTGCGCCCTAAAAATGTAGATACCTTGTAGAGGACGTGGGGGTGGCGCCTGGTGTATGGGGGCTCCTGAGAGGGTCAGTTTGTTGCCCTGCAGCTGGAAGGTGACGGGTTTACTGCCCTGACAAGACGATACCGGGCGCCCCGCCAAGGAGGCCAGCTGCGCTATGCTCACCACCTCACCAGCTTGGTGCAGACACAAGGAAATGACCAATTAAACCAAGGGTATTAAAAACCTCTCACATTTTTTAAAATAGTTTCATGGAACCCTACTGAAGAAAAGGCATTACTGAAGTTACTGTTTGGTTTGGTTGTGTCAATATACAGAGTTGATTCTCTTGTTTGATGCATCAATTTTACAGTAAGCTTCAGTCGGGAGTGAAAAGTAAACAAATTGAAGCAAGCGCATCGATTTCTTGTTATTTGATGGCAGAATGAGCTCGAGTTAAAGTGAAGGACTTACAGGGCAGCCTGGCTTGCATGTCTGGACTGAGCAGAACCCTTTGTGGCATGATGCTGCCGGGGTTGGGAGTCGGATGAGCGGGAATGCCGGTGGTGCTCGGAGCAGGGGGAGGGCGCACTGTCAGTACCTGCTTGGGAGCGCTGGATCTCACGGCCGTTTGAGCACCGGGAGGCAGAGGGGTGCGGGGAGGGGCTGCGGTTGTCACTGAACAAATCACTGTAATGAAAAAAAAAATGAATTCAAACGAGACAATGCGATTTCTGTTGAACTTGTGTGTGGATGTCGAAAAGCTAGGCAATTTCTGTTGAACTTATGTGTGGATGCTTAACAGCTGACAGTGAAAATAAATGATGTCAATTTAATTATAATGCCGAAGTACAGTCGTGCCTTGACTTGCAAGTTGAGTTTGTCTGGAAAGAGAAAATGTGATGTCATCACAAGCATAAGACATACCTTGCTGAACAGCAGGGGCTGGTGGAGGCGCAGGCATGGGTGCTGGTGTAGGTGTGGGCGCAGGCACAGGCGCAGGCGCCACTGTGGCCTCTGGGCTCGGAGGTTTGGGTGGCTGAGTTGCAGGTGGCACGGAGCAGGTGGGTTTGCTCATCACAGCTGCAGAGCGGCTGTCGCCTTTGGGAGGCGGGATTGGAACCCTGAAACATCAGATGTCATCATTGAGTCAGGAAAATAACCTCTCCAAATTTCTTAAGATAAAAAAAAAAAACTTGGCTATAAACATATTTCTGTACCTGTTGACTTTCAAGTGGATCGCTCGAGGTCTTGGCAGGGGTTCGGGAGACTCCGTAATCTCCTGAATGAGCTGGCGACTGACTTTGCGGTTTGGTATGAAGACGTCAGCCTGGTAGCGAGTCACACGGCCCTCCAAACCAATGAGGTCGAACATAGAAAGGTCGCAGCGCTGCATGCGGATGAGAGAGACAGATCGTTGTGTTGCAGCACATTTTTGTCTGGTGAGAGATCATCAGGTGTGTTGGGAAACGCTGTTTGTGGGGATACCAACCTTCAGAGGAGGCACTTCCAAGGCGTCCAGCGCCAGGGAGGCGGTACGGAAAACAATCGGCTTAGTGATGAAGGGCGATTGGATGGGTCGAGGGTCAAACAGGTTGGGATGGTTGCACACCTTCCGGAGCTGCATCAGGATATTGATGACGGACATGAAATGCCCGCTAGCCAGGGTCTCCTTGGTCCTGAGAGCAAAGAGATGTTTTGAGGTGAGACTACATAGTGACCCAAAAGTTCCAATGTGTACTTTACTCACGAGGCCTGCGCCATGAAGTCATCGTAGAGGAAGCGCTGCCTCTTGGAGAGGCGACAGCGCACCACGTGCTCGTACTTCTTAGGCATTTGCTTCTCCACGTCGGCCTTGATCCTCCTGAGCAGGAAGGGCCTGAGAACCTTGTGGAGCCGCTTGACCAGGCCCTCGTTGTACTCCTGGCTGCCCTCGATCATGCCCGTCAGTGGGTTGGAGAACCACTCCTTGAACTCACGGTGCGACTGGAAAACGTGGGGCATCAGGAAGTGCATCAGAGACCACAGCTCCATCAGGCTGTTCTGCAGAGGAGTTCCTGTCAGCAGTAGACGTCTGTGGCTGAAATCGAGAAGACAAGGCCAAGCTTTAGCTGGACTAATTTGATTGTTGTTGACACCGATACGTGCACTTGGACTCTTGATGGAATCTCAAGTGCTCGTGCGCATCAAGAGACCTATTGAAGTTCAGCAGGCTCTGCCAGCGTTGCGACTTGAAGTTTTTGATGTTCTGCGCCTCGTCGAGGATCAGGTAGCGCCAAGACTTGCGGCGGAAAGCCTGGTGATCCTGCAGCACCAGCTTGTACGACGTGATGCAAACGTGGAAAGCGTTGGGCTTGGTCCAACCCTGTCAGGAAAAACAGAAGCGGTTAGAACATCGTGTCTCAAACATATTCCTAATAAGACAACGGTGGATTACCTGTCGCTTCAGCTTCCTCTCCTTTTGGCTGCCAAAGTAGGTGAGGATTTTAAAGCCGGGACACCAGCGCTTCAGTTCCATCTCCCAGTTTAACATGACACTGGTGGGGACGATGATGAGGTGAGGGCCCCAGTTACCTGCAGGCAAAATCATCAGAAAACTTTCATAAAAAAAAAAAAAAAAAAAAAAAAAAAAAAGTGTGTTTGCGAAAAAAACATCAACGCTACTTTTTTCGCAAGCGAGGTGAGCCAGGAGCGCGATGGTTTGGATGGTCTTGCCCAGACCCATCTCGTCAGCCAGGATTCCATTCAGCTTCTTCTCAAACATGGTGACGAGCCAGTCCAGTCCTATGTGCTGGTACTCTCGTAGCGTGCCGTGAAGCAGGAAGGGGATGGGCGTCTTGACCTTGACGACACAATAAAGTGAGATCCAAATGATTAATTGTCACTTTCTGTATTCAGCTTGCGTCCATTTGATGATGTACAGCAAGTTCACCTTGGTGGTGGCTAACGTGTAGCCTTTGGGCTGCAGACTCTCCGCAGTGGCGGCGATGTGGCTGATCTCTTTCTTCGGCCGTGAGCCTGATGAAGACGGGCTGTGGTCTCCTTCCTTGAGCAAGACCTCCATCCCTTCATCAGCACCGTCGTCCTCATCCTCACTCTCATCTTTCTCACTGTTTTCCTCCTCATCGCTTTCCCCTGGCGAGTCTGACAAGACACACTCGTTCATCATCAGGGAGGCGAAACGCCGTTGGTTGATTCTCGTTAAGACTCTTGTCGATACCTGAGGAGGAAGTGTTGCTTTCCACATCACTCTCATTGTCACTGTCCTCGTCCTCCTCCTCCTCTTCGTCGGACGCCTCCCAATCAGAGCTTACTTTGGAGCCAGAAGCAGAGGGCTCCTCAGCATCGGAGGTGTATGCTCCTTTGTACTTTTCCAGGAGCTCCTCCATGCTCATGTCTCCTACAGGGAGTAGACAGAGGTGCCAACCAGCATGTAAAAGCAGACTGGATGCCAATGAAAGCTCTCATCTCACAAATTTGACATCCCTGCAAGAATTAAATCAAATCAGGGAGCAGAGGGTTTTTGAATAAATTCAACACACCCTCTTTGGCCAAGTCATCCAGTTCTTCTGCATGATCCACATCTCCCTCTGCCTTCTCCTGGGCAGCTATGGTGTCTTCCTGATCTTCAGCTGGAACACATTCAAAACAAACAATTAACTCCCATCAAATGTCCATGTTAACAGTCAATGTGAAACTTTACCATGTTTGACTTTTTAACTTGACAAACTTTCCACAATACAATGACGTTCATATTGAAGGCAATCTCACCATCCTCTTCATTGGCAGCAAATTCTCCATCTTCCTCTTCTTGCTCTGCCGACGAGGATGATTCATGCGAGCGTTCTTCATCTGAGACGGAGTCCTGCGCAACCCAATCAGTCATTGTTCAGAGACTCGGAATGTGCCATTCATTCTCCACATTTTTCACTATTCTATTTTTTTAAACCATCATAACAAGAAAAACGGTCTGGTAACTCCTGCCAATTATTTTATTGGTGATGGGCGCTGATGGGTGTCACACCTGCGTCTGTTGCAAAGTGCTGAGGAGTTGGTCCAGGGGCAGTGTGCTCTCTTCCTTCAATAGCTCGATCTCCCTACGCCGGCTCTCGGCATCGTTGCCGTCCTGCTGCTCCTCCACCTCGATGGTCTCCTCGTCGTCTTCCTCCTCACACGGAGGCTCAAAGTCTCGATCTGCATTGGATGAAATCAGTGAAGTGAACAAGAATAGAGATTCAAGGTCAATCTGAGCTCATGTAGTCGTCCTCAATCAAGTGCGAGTCATGTGAGGCTGCCCTGGTGGAGGAGGAACGATGCGTGAGTAATAGGACGACGGCAGCGGCAAACAGGTTAGACGGGTCATGATGGCCAAGTCCTGCTCCTGGGCCTGTTGTGTCACTTTTGTCTGTCGGCTTCAAATGCATAACAAGTGCTCAGACCGAGACTAAAGTACACTCACCAGCCATTGCTTCTATTACTCAGTGTCCGTGATGTGTAACTATAGAAACGTCCCTGTGGGAGATCGGCTTCACAATGAAGACAGAGATGTTCGAAGGAAGGTTTTTAACGTCTTTTGAATAAATCTCTGAATTGATTAAATAAGATCCCATTTTCAATTTGAATCGGTCTTGGGCGGGCTTATGTGAAAGACAGCGCTTACCATCTTCGTCTGCGGTGGCGGGCACAGAAGTCTTGGAAGGCGACGGGTTAGGTTCGGGCCGAGCGGCGGGCGCGAGAGATTTGCTGAGGAGGTCAGAGTATTTCTCAGTCTGTCCGACGATAAAGTCCAGCTGGAGGTCCAAAGCCTTCTTCCTTTTTTCTTCCAGCCGAGACTGCTGCTTATACTGCACCACCTTCACCCGTGAACAAACAAAAATGCAAAAGCTCTTAATCCTTTTGTCATCATCAGGCAGTTTTGCAACCCGAACCAAACGGCACAACTTGGAAACAAATAATTGGAACAGCATCCCGCACCTTCTCTACGCTGCTCCAAAAAGCCCGGACCTCCTTGGCGATGGAGGATGCTACTCTTCTGATTTTTGCATGCTCGTCTCGTTTGGCCTTTTCCTCTTTCTGCCTCAATTCCTCGTGGTGTCGCATCACCATTCGGACCACCTTCCTCGCCACGCCCCTCTTCCAGCGTCTCTCCTGGGCAAAGTCGGCCGACAGCCACTGCATCTCCTCGCACAGGTAGTCCCAGTGCACTTTGGGCCGTGGCGGCTCAGAGAGGCGGTTGAGGCGCTTGGTGGACCAAAAACCTTCTCGCTTCAGCGCCTGGCTTCGGTGCTCTATGTCAGCCTCCTGCGGGACAGCCAGAAATAGAGCATTACAATGTAAACCTAATAAAGCGACAAAAGAATGCACAAAGTATTGGAGTGGTCCGCTCACATGCTTGGCCAACTCAGCCATGTCGGAGCGCCGCTCTCCACGCTGCCGATGCGGGGTGGACTGATCGGGCGGCGACAACAAGGAAGTGTATCCCCCGATGGAGGTGGGAGACACAAACTTGCCGTGAGGTCCTCGCAGCAGCGACGACTTGTCGCGGCGGGAGCCGGTCCAGTCGCCGCCGAGTGGCGGTTCATAGAAGGAGGTGGAGGGTGAAGCCCCATCTGCTCGCCACTGCCAACACAAAGAGGACGGCTGAACGAAAAGAATCTTTGTGTAACAATTTTCTACTGCACTATCTAGTTTTACGATAGAAACAAAGTTAAAGTGTGATCAACAGCAGTGAAAAATATCTAGACCAGAGGATCTCTAATTTGGTCCCTAAGGAGGTTATTTGAACAAGAAAGTGCTTTTAACAAGTGAATTTTTAACTGGATTATCCTTGTAAATTATGTATTTCATTCTGGAAAAGATGCCTTTATTCCATAGCATGTCGAGTGTTTGGAAAAATACCTTGCGCGACGAGCTTTGTGTGGTCATTTCCGGTCTCTCCGCATCCTCATCGCTGCCATCTTCTTCACTGCTGACTTGTCCCGACGCGACGTCCAAGGCCTCCGCGTCCCCCGCTGGTTCATCTTCATCATCATCGTCATCATCGTCCTCTTCATCCTCTTCCTCCTCCTCGTCCTCCTCAAAGGGGGAGTCGCGCTCAGTCGCAGGGTCCTTGGCGCTGGATGAAGGGGTGATGGCACTTTCCTCACTAAAAGCGCGAGGTGTCAGGTTTGAAGTTTGAATGACATTCGAGGGCTCCGATTGGCTACAACGCAAAGCTGTTGTGGTCCTTCTGACGATTGGCTTCACTTCGCTTTTTCCGTCACCCACAACGGCAGGTGAAGAACCGACAGTGGGGGATTCGACGGACGGCGGGGTGCCCTGATTGTCTTCTGGTTTTGAGTCCACTTTCTGCTGGAGGAATGAAGTTGTCTGCTTCAAGAGAGATGCTGCTCCCGGTTGGATGAGCAACAGCTTTGGATTAATACCTCCCGCAGGGTGAGCGATAAAAGCCTCTGGTTTGGCTCTGGTGGAGGCAGCTCCTTTCCGGGATGAACCCTCAGACAGAGATTCTTTGGTACCTGCAGAAGAGGAAACGCAAGCCTCCGGCGTGGCGTCGGAAACTTCCTGCTCACTTTTTGCAGCATCTATGAGCGAGGGCTTGTCCTCGCTCACCTGCGGACAAGACGTCAAGACTTGTGTCGGAGTCTGCTCCACGGGGAACGAGTCCACTTCCAGCAAACACACCTGGTTGGAACTGGCGTCCAGGAGCAGGTGTTGTCCCACTGCAGCTACGGAGAGACTGTGGACATTGTTGGTGGAACAAACCTGTGCTTGGCTTGCATCACGTTCCTGCTGGGATATAATGACTGTGTCACTGTCAGTAATCGTGTGGATAGAAGGTTCGAGGTGAGATTCCAGGTCCTCGGAGGGGTCCAGCAAAGCGTTAAACAGGTTGACTTCATATCCCGGAGAGTGAGGTATCTGCACACTGGTACTGACACACACCGTCTCCTCGCCCACTTCCTCCACCAGACCGCAGAACTGGTACACTTCCACGTTTTGCGCGTCCAAGCCCATGTCGGCCCGCACGCTCTCCTCGTACAGCTTGGCCTCGGCCGGCGTGTGCTCTGTGACGATGGCGGCCTCGCACACGCTACCGTCGGCGCGTTGCAGGAGGTAACCCTGCTTCAGGTGCACGTTGGACCAGCCGCCGCCGAGGTGCGCCGCCTCGCTGACCACCACGATTTCCTGCGAGTCAGCGGAATGCACCAGTTCAGTAATCACGGGCATTTCCGTTAAGGGTTGAGACGGTCCTGCCTCGGCCTGCAAGGACACAAGCAGGTCCGAGTCGAGCACCGAGGGGACGGCCGAGGACTTGGGGGAATTGTCGCTCTGTTCGTCAGTCACGCAGCGTGTGTGGGCATGTCCTGTGCTGTTAAACAACACCGCCGTATGTGGAGAACCTGATCCAAGTTCTCCTGCGTTTGGAGTCTCAAGTGTTTCAGCCGTGGGAGGAGTTGCTTTGTTTGAAGCGTCCTCATTAATGTGGACAACATCCCGCTGGACCTCTTTGAGGACCTGTGGCAGGTGAACTTGTTCCCCACAGTTCGAAGCAGCAGACAAAGGCGTCGTCGAATCCTGACGTGCGCTCGCTTGATCTGACTGCTCAGTGGCTGTGTTTGAGAGGGATGAGGCCGTGATGCATATCTGATCTTGTGCGGCAACAGTTCTGCTCGTGTCTTTGCTTTCAAGTTCCAAATGTGTTTTAGTTTCCGAGTTACACTCCAAACTTTCCTGCAAACCAACCACAAGTCCAGCACCGGCTTGGGGAGGTTGACTATGAAGCGTATCGCTATTGGACATGTTTGTCTCTTTAGAAACAGTATGTAAGCCATGTTGCAACCCTTGAAACTCGCTGGTGTTTTGTGGATGTGAGGCGAGGGGGGCACAAGGTTTGAAGTCCTCAGGGTTGGACGAACTGATGCCATCAACTTGGGCGATGCGCTCGCCCTGTGGGACGCAGATGTCAGCAGCACCGGAAATCGGGACTGGAGAAGCGGTTTCCATAACGGGAAATGCAGAGTGGACGCTCTCTGGCAAAGGAGGGAGCGGGCGGGGGGCAGCGGCGGCGGGCTGCGGGACATGTCCAGGTGACTCCCCAGACACATTGTGTGCGGCCTGGGGCTTGCCACCCAGCACATCCACAGCCGGAGAGGCTCGCTGCCGCACTGCCGCCTCCCCGCAGCCTCCTTCCTCGCTGCTGCTGCGGCCACACGTTGAACCTGGAGATCAAAAATCAAAATGACAACTCAAGGAGGAAAACAAGACTTAGACCGTTAGTCTTGACTATAAGTAACAATAGAACCTGAATTTCTGACTTGCCTGTTGAGAAGACAAGCGATGGACCGCGGTAACAAGTAACACTGTACATGCAATCACATTTGTGTATAATATTTGACCACATGCAGCTCACCTGTCTGTGGAGTGAGACACGGATCTTCAGAACTTTCTACTTCCAGGATGCTGAAATTAAGGTCCCCTCCACATGTTCTTGGGAAACAGAGACAAACAAGTTTATTTGTGCTTGATATTAGCGCTGAGCCTATTGTACATTATGTGAGAAGTTACACAGAGGGCAGCTTAGTAAAGTGTCATCTCATCTCAAATGTCACAGGGTGCGAGGTGAATGAATAGCAGGCTAGCTCACTGCTGCTGCCCCAGTGTGCTGAGCTTGTGTGTATGGAGTGTGCATCCTGCAGCAGCAGTTAAAAAAAAAAAAAAAAAAAAAAAAAGAGTGAACTTGTGTTTGCTGCATTCGCCCACAGGAAGACGTCTGCAGCACGCACTTTCGCACAAGCCGGCGATTCAGAGTGTTGCCCATTTCTCATACATCTGAGTCCTTTTTAAAAGGACCACCATCGACCACTGGCCGGACCTTGATTACAAAGACATCTCCAATGGAATCTGCATTTAACCATTTCACATCTATGCTCGATGGATGCACGAGCATTGGTGGCTTATATAAAATGCACAGACACGTAGCGACAGCGGTGAAAAAAACAACACAGTCAAAGAAAACACCCTTTCCCCGTCATAAAAGATGACTTAGATTTGGTGTTTTCGCAATGCCGGTTTGGCTAACGCGGTTAGCTGGTGAGCTAGCTAGCGTTGTACAACAACAGTGCTAGGGTGGCACTAGGCAGCTAACTAGCAAGCTAACTGGAGTTAGTCGGCTGTGTTCGTGGGACGCGCAGGCGCCGCGTTCCCACCCGCGCTTATGTAATGCTTTCATTTTTGCTTTAAAACGTGACAAATTGTTTAGAAATGGGCCACAGCAACTGAAAATGTGCCATTAAAACCCGCTTGTGCATGTACTTTAAATGGGGGACAATCGCTCGTGACGTCAGTACGCTGGGGGTCAAATGTTTTAGCAAAAACTAAACACGCTTATTTTTTTTTCTCATTTATCATGCCAGGTATTTGCCCTTGTAGTATAAGTGAAAATAAAAATTAAGTTGTTAAATTTCACATGCATTTCACAATTTTATTAAGGGGGTTCGCTGAGTCCGACTGTTGGCGCTTTAGAAGCGACCACAATGATAGAACACTTCAACCCTCGTTTCTTCAGATAACCACTGTTCAATTTAATCTCAAATTCAAACGACGACGTGGAAATAACGTGTGTGGTCATAGTTGCTTTTATATTCAGACAACCACTTACGGGTGCAAAGCGAAACAATGTGCAGGGCGCTAGTGTTGTGTCGTCAGTCGGAGCTTCCCCCGAGTTTCTCATGACTTCCTCTTTGGCCCCCTCCCTTTCAAAGTCCGCCATCTTAAGTTCCCACCTACCTGAATTTTCCGACCAGTTTTCTTTTACTAAATTCTCGCTGAAGGAGTCGTCATCCGTGTAAAATCGCACTCTATCCGTGATGCCGGTGGCCCAAACTGCCTCCCGGTACCCAACGAGGTAGCAGTCGACCTCGATGAAGAAGTTAAAATACGGACCGGGAGAGAGTGTCTTTCGGCTCAGAATGTAGCGGTCGCGGGGAGGAGACTTAGCGCAGCGAAATGGTGGAGTGGCGCCGCTCCTCGCAAAGTACACAACACACGCAACTCTCGCGATACTTCAAACGGCGCGACGCTTCAAACGTCGGCGAGTTCGCAGTGGAATTAGCGCTTTAAAATAAAAAACAAAGCTCCGATTTGCAGTTTTTTAAAAAAAATATATATATATATATATAGTGTATTTGATATACATGGTGTATTTTAAATATCTATTTATATAGAACTTTATTGAGGGAGAAAAACACTTACGATCCGGCCTGCCGCATTAAACTTATTTACTAAATAGTTCTTGATAGTTGGGAGTTTATTTTATTTTGGCAAAACGCTATCACATAATTGCTGAACTTCCTTTACTTTCAATAGAAATGAGCATTTTTAAACCAAATTGCTTAACATAACGAACAATAATTGTAGATTAAATATTTGCAAGCTCTATTTCCCATAACATTTCACACAAATTAACATTAAATATAACCAATTTCAGCATCAAGTACAGCACAGCTTTAATGGCCCTCCATTTGTGGTTTGCAATTGATTCAATGTAAACACATTTTAGTCAGCATTAAGTTTGACATTCTTTTCATTAACTATTTGACTGATAAAGTATTTAAGCCTCCTTTTTATAAAACCAGAACAAAAGACCCACACCAGAGAGTAAACAACAGTTCATTTAATAATTAATCTTTGTGGTCTCTAGGGGAGGGATTGGAAAGGTATAAAATGGTCATATTAAAATAATCGACCCAGTCTTTCCCCTCTCATTACGTCCACTGTGGATGTCCTTTGTATGCCTTTTCAATTCTTCAGCAGATGTCCCACTCATCCAAGTATATAACTTATTTTTTTTTGTCAGCAACACAAACTGTGTTCCCAGATCTTACTGTACAAGCCTCTACAACATCATCCCAAATGGATAAAACACACAAAGCAAGGGCACACAGTCAAATCTCCCTGTGAGCATAATAAAGGCATAGAGATGAGATCCTTGAAGAGTCCAAGGGCTTCTCTTCAACCAACATTTCAACCTTTAGTGTGAAGCAAGCCTTTTTTTTGCAGGATGTGCAGTATTACTACCTGGAGGGACAGAGAGAGTACTAGTGCATACCTGAAACAATGACAATAACATAACAGTGAATATATTTATTATTATAGAAGATAATGTTAAGAATAATAATTACAAAGGCATTTTGTCTAGACTACTATAATCTGGTCCTGCTCATATAGTCCAGAGGAGAGTGGGAAATGGAGGAAGCTCTAAGACGCTGTGCGAGTGAACACAACGTTGCACAGTTCATTTCGCCATCTATCCCCGGGGGGAACAAAACAAGCCCAAAAACAAACTGAAAAGGGATGAATGAATTTCATGTTTCATGACGCTGAGGCTTTGGGGATTTTTGGGTAAAGCAAGAAATTGAGGTACAATACTGACTCATGGATTGGTCTCATCAGTATTCTGTCTTTTCACAATGACAAACGTACACACAAACACAACGTGCCTCTTTTAACCATTTCATGTCTACACACTCTCTTCCCCAGCGCCGCCACGTTTTACAGATTGAGACTCACCCCCGATGAGAATCTGAATTCTTGACATTTTCAGGTGCACGGAAGTCACCGCTGATCCACGGCAAAAAACAACAACTTATTCAAAAACGTGCCACCAATGACGGCCTTGCAGTAACCGACTGCCCACAGAAAACAAAACTGATCAGATGCCAAGAATGTATCATGGAAAACCATTTGAGCATTTACTCCAAATCCCTGATATTAAGCCTCAAGTCCATTTATACTTTTTCTCAAGAGTAAAAGCTGTTGGCACATTTACTTGTTATCCTTTTAAGGTCCACGTAGCTCTTTGTCCTCTCAATAGCAATTTTTGTACCACGCAGTAGTCAACAAGTACATCCAGACTTGAAGTTGGATCTCCAGAATAAATGCTCAAACAGTGATCCATAATGTATTCTTAATTGCACTGGTAACACATGGGTGAGACTTGCATCTCTACCAGCAGCTAGGCTTCGCTTGCTGAGACTACTTTCTGCGAGAGACTGTTGTTAGCGAGCAGCACAGTGTTCCTGACATTTCCCTTCATCTCCTTCAACCTGTACTATCTGGACTCTCCGTCTTTGTGGGCGCCGAACAGCGTCAGCTCGCCGGGGCCCATCAGTCTGGAACCGCGGGGCGGCGTGGACGCCCGGCTGGTAATGGACGGTATAAGAGGTGGCGGCGCCCCCATTGACAGAGCCCCCACCAAACCCGCGGGCGTTTTTGCCAGAATGCCGTTGGGCACGTGGTGTGCGTTAAGTGGGCCCAGACGGGAGTATAGAGACGCGTGATGCTGGGAGGCGGCGGCTGCTGCTGCGGCGGCCCCTGGAGGCAGGTGGTGGGATAGAAGGCCAGGGTGCAGCTGCTCCAGGTGAGCAGCGGTAGCAGCATGAGAGGGGCTGGAGAGGTGAGAGCCTGGCGGAAGATGGGGGTGCATGCCGAAGAAGCGCGCCCTCTCAAAGTCTTCCCGCAGGATTTGTGCACGCTGCTCCTCGTCCATCAGGCCCCCTCCCGGCGGTCCCAGTTGGTGAGGCCGGTCGAAGTGGTGGGCCATGAGGGCGAGCTCCTGGCGGACCGCATGGCTGGAGGCAGTGGACGTGGAAGGGTGGTGAGCAACAGCCGCAGCCCTTTCCGCTTCCAGGAAGCGCTGGTGCTGGAGGAGCCGCGCCAGGTGGGGATCCGAACGCAGGCTGAGGTGCGGGTCCGAACGAAGTGCCATTGCCTCCCTTCGATGTTGCTGATGCTGCTGGGCTGCAAGCTCTCGCCAGGGATCCCAGGTGAAGCTGTGGGGACCTTGCGCCGGTCCCTGAGGTGTCCCATGGGCGAAACGATCCCCACCCGGGCCCATGACCAAACCGGACCCTGCCGCGCTACCCAAATAGGCTTCAAGGGCCCGGGAGCGATCCAACAAGGAAAGGTGGGAAGGCGGGTTGGGAGTGGGCGGAGGGAGGGGAACACCCGGAGTGGGAGTCAGTGAAAGAGAAGACGAGGGCGTACCAGAACTGTGGTTGTGTGGGTGGCTGTTGGGGCGGTCAAAAGCGTTGTTGGGTAGCGGGGCAGGCAGGGAGATGGGGATGTGCTCTGGCTCCTCTTTACGCTCCTCCTTCACTTTAACCGGCGCCAGGATCAGGGGCGGCTTGGAGACGGGCGTCATGGTCCGATCAGACTTCTTGGCCTGAGATAAAGAAGTGACGGAGGCGGAAGCCGCCGAGGATGTGGGATGGGGGCCGTCTCTTTGGGGGTGTTCATTGTGATGGACGTGTACTGCCGGGCCGAGCTGGCGGGGGTAAAGGTCCAATGGTGATTGGGCAGAGCGGCTGGCAGGCGGGGGGGTGTTGAGCACGGAGGAGGAGGAAGAGCGCGGTCTGTCTCTGTCTGCTACTAAAGTGGAAGAGCCATGGGGAAGCCCTCGTGAAGACACTGTCGGCAGCGGCCTCTTTTCCCCGTCTCTGTCCCGCTCGCGTTCTCGGTCTCTGTTGAGACTGCGAGTCGTGTCCTCAGCAGGCCCGCCTCCTGGGCCCAGGGAGCTGCTGTGGCCGTTGATGTGAGAGATCGGGGTGCTACTGCGGGGCTTAAAGGACGGCGCCACAGGAGACATCCTGACAGGTGGACGGCCATACAGCGTGTTGTCTCTGCAAAACACAGTTTTACTTTTAGCAAATCAACTAAGTCTTTAGGTCAAGAAAAGAAAGGTTTCTATGGATACAAAACCATTGAATAGATCAAAATGTGACATCCCACCTGTCCTTTTCATCTTTGATGTGTGGTATGTCTCTCCGCTCGGCATCCTTGGCGCGGTCCCTCTCGTCTCGCTTGTCGCTTCCTTTGGCCCAGCTGGGGCCCGCCGGGAAGCCTGCCGGCGTGCCGTGGAGTCGGTTCCATGCGTCGTGGTGGTTGGAAGCGTTGGATAAGCTTCCCACCACGCTGGCAGGTGAGTCCTTAGGACCGAACATGGAGCCTGCTGCAAACCAGATGTTGTCACTTTAACTGGGAGTCCAATCTATTTCACATCGATAGCTATCATAACTAATAATAAGTTGATTCAAGTCAAGCAGATGCCAACTCTTAACAAAAATAGGGACACGAGACTGACCAAGTGTTGGGCTTCCCAGTCCTCCAAAGGCACTGGAACCGAGGGCTCCCAGCGGGGTAAAGGGTGGAGATCGGCCATATGGATCTAAAACGTGCACGCATAAATGCCAATCCAATCGTTAGCCGGTGAGTGGATCAAAGCAACTCCGTCGAATGAAGACTCTTACCCAAATGTGCAGGTGGGGCGAGGAAAGACGAGTGCGGCGCTGATGGGGCGATGAAAGGAGCCGAGGACGGATTGACCGCACCTGCATGAAGGAAACGTGAGTCTTAAAACGGGAACGATCAAATCCAGTTTTTCCGACTACGACTCAGCGATGAAGCGCTTGTGATAGTGAGGAAAATGATGACATCAAACTTTTGAAAAAGTACTTCTGCAAGTCCGAATTTGGAATTGTGCGCTTTCAGTTTCGAGTAACTTGTTGAAAGGTTGGTGAGTGCTGCTTGTCTGGCTGCACCTGTCGCTGAGAAGAGACCGGGAGGTCTGGTCAAGTCGTGACTTGGAGGCAGGGGGCCTCCCATGGGGCCCATTGGGCCGAGTCCACCGGCTCCAGGAAGACGAGCCAGCAGGTCACTGCGGAAGTCCAACTTGTGAGGATCAGCCTGCATCAGCTGTGGGGAAAAAAAAAAAAAAGATTACAGCACAAATCAAACATCTGCTTTTCTTTTTTTTTTCTCCTACTACTAGGACGTACCTTTACTTTCTTCTGATGGCTCAGGATCATCCAGGCCACATATACATGCATAGCACACCATTTTCCAGGTTTCTGCACGTTGCAAAAACAAAAAAAAATCGGGGCTTTGTTAATCCATCAATTTGGCTGTTACGTCCATACATTTTTCTCTACTCCAGGAATGGGCAAACCTGAATGCTCAAGGGCCCTGTCTGAATTTTAAAACATCCACATCAATCTTAGATGAGGTTTTAAAAAACCTGTAAATGATTTGTGGGCCAAATTAAAGAATGTCGGGAGCCGTATGTGGGCCCCAGACCATAATTTGCCCACCCCTGGCTACTCGAACTAAATGACACATTTCTAAGTGATCTCTCAACAACTTTTTACTCTTAAGTGAGTGCGGCAATCGTGGAGGACAGGAGAAGTCAAAGCATTGTGGAAATATGAAATATCTGACTGGTGTGCAAGGCCACTGAGCGAGAGCAAGAGCAACATGTTGAGGTTAGTGCGGCGTGAATGAAGCAGTGAGAAAGTAAGATAAGTTGAGCCAGTGCATTCAAAACATCAGTTTGTGCTTACATTACTGATTTTCAACGATGTCCCGAATGGATCAGTTAGCTACGAGAGAACACAGTTGTAAAGCCACTTTAAATCCACATTTCTCACACTGCACAGGAGAAAGTTGTTTTGTTTGGAGTACAACTTGACAGGCTACATATTGTGGTGCAATAGGTCGCTCGAGAAACGACAAGCCCGGGTTGACTCAGGCACTCCTTACCCGGTGATCTTTGGGCTGCATGTGGTGCGGCACGACCCCGAGGCGAGCGCTAAGATCCGGACCGGTTCCCTGAGGGACAAGAGGCTGTTGCACAAAACGAGCCGTCAGGCACCGCTGGCAGACCAGCAAATCAACAACTATGAATATAAAATGTCCAAGTGTGTTAAACAGTGTTATCAACATGAGGCCGTGACTAAGTCTTCGAAGAGGAAGGTGAGCCATTTGCCAGATTCCTCATACGCGTTGGAGAAAACCGCAAGCGGCCGCCACCCACTTTTGATTTCATGAGTCAGGACAGGTTGATGTCAGGTATGAACGTTCTTCTTACCTTTGGCTGAAATGCTCCTTGCAGGGAGCTAAAAGGCCCGGTGGGAGGAATCACAGGCTGGATGTTGGGCACTGAGGGCGGCGGCGGGTATTGCGGGAAGAACTGTCATGACAGACAAAACCATCATGACCACTCCAACATTCAATCAAAAAGCGCTCGCAAACAATGACAAAGTACGTGCTTCCTTCCTATTTTCAGTTTCAGATCATCACACTAACTTTCACGTCGGACAAAATCAACGCGAGCAAATCTAAAATTCCAATCCTATCTCTGTAAAACCTATTTGGCCCCTGTGCATAATAAGTTGCTGTTCCGCCCTTGGCAGCATTAACTGAAATCAAACATTTGCAATGCCTGGTGATGAGTCAGCATCGCTGTGGTGAAATTTTGGCTGACTCGCCTTCGTAGAATTGTAACTCATTTATACTGCATTGTAACACAGCATTGGAATTACATTTAAGTCTGGATTTTGACTTGGCTACTCCAATTTTTTTTTTTATCACATCACTACAAACCTTTTGGGCCGGGTGGCCATCAATTACTCGCACATTAGTGGTGGCAATCTGTAGTGAGCCAAAACATTTAGGTGTGATGATAAGAAAAAGAAAAAAAAAAACAGAAGGCAGGTGCAAATACTTTTTCACACCAGTGTGGTACTTACAGGATGCCGGTACAGCCCATCCATTTTGCCAGGATACTTATCGAACTGAAAAAGCCAAAGTGAAAGGGTTAATCAACACAATCCAGTCCACATGTGACAAGGATGCTCCTCACCAGGGGCGGTGCGGTGGCCGTGGGGTGCAGGAAAGGCGTGAAGTGTTGGTGCGTGTGCGTATGCTGGTGCTGGTGGTTGTGCTGATGGAACTGGTAAGCCAGCGGTTGGACGCTGGGCTGGTTCTGCGACGTCCGACCCGTGGATCCAGGCGTGGAACTGGACGCCGACGCCCCGCCGGGAGTGGAGCGACCCGCGGCGGCGGCGTTACTACCTTCGGCCCCGGGAGCGCTGCGTCGGCCCTCGCGCTCTTGTGCGTTCAGGAAGTGAGAGTTTAAATTCTGCCGCAGCATTTCCTGGTCTGTAGTGGATCGCATTACATCAAGACAATTAAAAAAAAAAAAAAAAAAAACACTCGGTGAAATTAAAAGATGTTATGTAATTACTGTACCTGCTGCTGAAGAGTGGGAGGGGCCCTGTAGTAGAGGCGGAGGGGGAGGCAGGCCTGGTGAGGAAGTAAACAAAGCCCCCGAGTTGGCTCGCGATGGGGGTCGGAGGGGCCCCGAGGACCCTGCGCCCCGGATGTAGGACATGGAGACACTGGTGGAGGGAGTTGGAGGGCGCATGGAAGATGAAGATGATGCAACAGATGGAGGTTTGACTGGAGTGTTGCTCCTGGGGAAGGAAACAACAGAGTCCCTCACACCTCTGCTACCTGGACAGTGAAGAAGTCAAACAAACCTGTTGTAAAGGGTGTGAGAGCGTCCCGGCAAGGTGAGGAAGGGCTTCGGTTTGGACAGCGGAGGGCTGCCGTTGTGGTGACGCCCGCCGTTAACGTTGACAGAGCCGGGCCTGGGAACCGGCCCAGCCGCTGAGGCCGGGGAACGGGAGGGCAGGCGGGAGAAGGAGGCGGAAGAGGTAGAAGATGAAACGGCCTCCGGGTAATGCGAATCAAGGCTTTTCTCCTGACTCCGCTCCAGGCCAGAAACTCTGGGCGTCACCATCAAGCGTGGGACGCCACTCCGTGCCGGCATGCCCGCCGAGCAGCTTTTGTCCACAGTTGAGGGCGGAGGCTCAACAACTTAAAAGAAAAATTCAAATTGACCGGTTTGGCACGCGCACACAAGAACAAAAGAAGACTACAGGTTATGTTGGTCATCAAATAAATTACTTAGTAAACCTGTCTAACGGTGAGAACATTTTCATGAAAATAGGCCAATCCCTAGTTGGTTCAGTTGGTTAGATCTTCTGATCTAAATTTAACCTCATGCATCAGGTAAAGGTTATACTGGTGTCAGGTGGATGCAGCACTTAATAAGACACCAACCTTTTCGGGTGCTGACGGTGAACACTGGATCCATGTCATGGTCCGAGGCCTTGAAAAGTCAAAGAAGCTTATGAGACCAAATGTCGAAAAGAGACAGGTGAGTGAGTGCAGCACATACCTTGTCTCCAGCATCGCTCTCCGTGTCACACTGAAACAAATTAAGAAAAAAAAAAAAAAAAAAAAAGTCATTTGGAATTAACAGATCAGATCATGTAAATCTGCAAAAATGATTCTATATTATATTTTAATTGACACTTACAATATAGCCAGTCTCCAACGGGTGTCCCTAGAGCAGGAGTGACATTTTAGCAGTTGTTTATAAAATGACACTTCAAACAGTGTTTAACATTTTAAAGGGGAACTCAAGAATTTCCTATACAATATTATACTCTACTTGCCCCCATTTATTAATCTGGCGTTGGTGGAAGAGGAATTAAGATGAATATTCCACCCATGCATACCGTGAATCAGCTGATAGGACACCAGAGCCCGAAGGATTTGTCTCACCTCGAGCTTCCTCCTCTTGTTCCTACACTTGTTCCAACAGCTGCTGGAGTAGCTGTGCGGAACGCCTTCCTCCGGCTCGGACAGCGGCCCCCCGCCATTCTCCTCCGGACCCCTCTTGCCCTTGTTCCTCCTTCCCAGCATGTCGTTGTGCTGGCCTGGCTTCATAGAGCAGTCCATCTGAAGAGAACAAACATTTGGGTAAGCTTAAAAAAGGGGACAAAGTAGGCTGAATCATCAGCACCGCCATCATTAGTATTTCTGCACTGAACAATCACAAGAAAACCATTGTCATGACGTAGAATAACATGAATGTGTTTGTGTGACGACAAATTGATCTCATGGATTTAGGTCTGCTCAGAATCATCCCACTGAACAGCAGCTGATGAAGGCTCAGCGCTGCTCCTGTTTGTGCTTGTCTCCATGGTAGCGCTCTGATTGGCTGTAATTAACATCGAGGTTGACAGTAACCCTTTGCCGTCCACCGATCTGTTCAAATCAATCGACTTTTTACGGCTACTCCGCTTATGTATTTGTCTATAATGTACACGTGATTTCTGACTTATGATGATCACCAGGGCCGTGCATTCAAATGAGAAAATCTTTGGGGAGAAAAAAAAACATTTGCCGTATGAAATTAAAAACTCACAGTTGCCGTGGCTTGACAGTGACACTCTTGTTGAGACACACAAACACATAAACGGCCGCGGGTCATTTCTCAAGCATTTTTCTTGCAAAGCCATTTGGCAGCTTATCAACACCTCCCGGAATGAGTGCATGAATAATTGAGGCCTCTCCACAAGCCATCAACTGAGTGGATTGCATTTTCCAAGCAAGGAATGGTGTCAGGGTTGAGGAGTTCGACAATGGGTGTGAACTTAAAACGCGCTATTAGCTCTAAACGTGGAATTAATTTGACATTCTCAACTTTTGAATACACGAGGGCAAATGTTCAGTAGTTCTTGCACAGCTTTCTGTTTTCTGAATAGCAAAATGCACACAGGCCTTTGCACATTTTTTTTCTTTTTTTTTTTTTTTAAATATGCCCTAGTGGAATAAAAGTTGTAAAACAACAGCAAAGAGTAAATGTCAGCTACTGTCAGCATGCAAATATTTATTTACCTCCAACGCCTCCAAGCTGACAAAGCTGGCAATAGCGAAGCCATCGATGATGTCTTCCTCACACGACACCGACTCCCTCTTTCTCCGACGCGGGGGTCTGTGTCGACCAAAACCTGGCCGGCCCTCTTTCTCCCCCGGACCGAGGACCTTGGTGGCCCCGCGATCCTCCCGATCAGAGCCCGACGACAGGGACGTAGCCCGTTCCTCAGGCAGGTTGACTGTCCTCCGCCGCCGCTCCCTGTCGCGCTGGGAACGGGAGCGGCGGCTCTGCCTAGATGCAGTGCTTCGGCTCGGACCCTCCATGTCCTCCAAGCCTTTTGTCCAACTCCGATGACGCCAAAGGCACTTAAATTAAGTCCCGGTCTGGCGGAAGGTGGCACCTAACCGCAAAGAGATGACACCAGCCCCCCCGGGCCGTAGCTCGGAGCCCCAGTGAAAATGGCGTTAATTGAATAGTGGTCGTACTATTTCCCTTGCTTTGACAACAGTCTATTGGCATCGGGGCCTTTCTTTCGGCGGAATTTGAGAGTCATTTCAATTATTTGCAACGACCCGCGATGGAAGTGAAGCACAATCGCAACGATCAGGACATCTTCTAAGTGGCTAACATTAGCTCGCTAGCAAAGAAAATTAGCGAATAAGCATGTAAACAAAAACGACAGTCCCGCTTGGGTTGATGACCAAATCAACTAAACAGTCTCACATGGGTTTGCTGTTGAAAATCGGGCCATCGCTAACTAATATTTCCATCAACAATTTGCTGACAATTGATTTGAGTGCTAGCACAAAATTGACACGGTTAGCTAGTTAGGAAGGCCCAGAAGCCAAATACTAGAACGCCAACACACTGTCTGTCGTGACATTGTGATATTAAGTCAAAACTACACCAATCATTCACAAATCTCAGATCTAAGGATAAAAATGTGGAACAATACCAGCTTGGTGCGCGACCGCCTGCCGAGCACTCGGCTAGGCTTGACTCCAGCAAATTAGCATTTGCTAATTCAGATAGCACGATTTGGGCTAACTTCAATACATCACAATATATTCAGACAGCAACCTAAGAATAAATACGTTTTTTCCGACATCAACGCACGACTACCAACTGGACAGTTAAGCGCGTGGCCGAATAATAATCCCGAGTCGATTAATCTTTTTTTCAATTATCGATATGTTTGACGGGCGATAGTGATGGTTTGAGTTTGTAACCCATCAAAAGAAAGACGTAATGTTAGCAACACAGCTAGGTTAGCATTAGCCAATCCAGCTGTTAGCTAGCGGGGGTTCATCCTTTTTTTGCCTCCAAACGAAACTGGAGGAATGCGAAGCCACTTCTGACAATCACTCGTGTAATAACGTTATATTAGTCCTTCACGCACGAAAACACTTCTGATCCCCCTCCATCACTTGGAACAAAAATTCAAGGCCCGTTCTTGAAAGCCTCGGCGTCGATTTCCATAAACGAGGGTGTCGGCCAACCCCCGTTAGGCTGGGCAGCTCCACCGTGAAGCCTTCACTGTTTAGATCCAATGTTTAGAACAAGTTCAACCGGTCGCCGGCGTCCACTGCTCACGATTCCATTTCCTGACAAAATCCAGTGTGTAAAAATCATATGTGGGGGGCACGCCGTGTCCCCCTCCGCTTCCTTTTCACGCGTTTCCTCGGAATTGTAAATGTATCATGGACATCGGGGAGTCGCACTCCTTGTCAGCCGTGCAATGCATTGTGTGCGCACGTCTTCTTCCGCCATACGACGAGTGCCTGATGCCACTACTGTTTGGTCACACTGCCATCTTGTGGTGGAAATTGAGAACGTGCACTTTTTAAATTACACGACAAAATGAAATTGTAGCTGTGCTAAGTCAAGTTGGATTTTGCTTCTTTTCACCTCCTGCCTTTCTCATCATAATGTTGTGGCTAACAACAAAATTCTCTAAAACAGCAATGCTAGAGCAGAAACCAAACAAGGACATAAGACGTAGGTTCAGAAGCACAAAGTATTTATTTGTCTTTAGCCATCATTTTTATCACATTGCCATCCTCTTCTATATGTTGACCTCGTGTTTTGGACAAATTGCTTTGATTGGCACTTAGTGACATTTCGCCTTGATGGTAGTCTTTGTCACTAAACCAGCACGCAACAAGATCATGTGACTGCTTACCCGTTTTTAAAGCGTGGCTTTGATTTGACCTTCTTGTTCGTGTGGATTGTACAGACAGTTTGCTGACGAGTTTTTATCGCAGAGTTTCTGTTGCATTCTTTATTACGGTATCTTCAGACATGGCTGATAACAGTATGGTCGGGAACTCGGTAAGCTTGTCCTGTCAAATGGTGTTTCTGTGTAAGCCATCTTTTAACTGACAGTGCTCCGCCAGTCTCCGTAGAATTCGACACGATCCGTCCTTGACTGGATGTTTTAAAACCTTTGGCAAACTCTGTTAAAAAATTTGTTCTTGGGTCCTTACTTAACCCACTGCCATAAATGTTTACCACTTGCATAACCTTTATAAAGATGACAGACACCAGGCATGTGCTTTATACCAGGTAATTTTAAATCGTGAAAAGTTGAAAAAGTTGAAAATTCTGCAGTGTCAGTGCCTGATAGAGGCCAACAGCGAGTGCAGTAGAATCCCAGTGGCTACAGACACATTGAGCGACTCTATGCCAGGTAGAAGCTGTCTCCCAGCTGGAATGGTCACAAGCGTCTGACACAAAGCCAAAAGCTTCCGGGACAATCCATCACCCTCCCCTCCAATCAGGAGCAGCGTGGGTGCGGTCATCCGGAAGTCCGAACACGGCATGACGGCAACGCCGGATTCCGGCGCGTCGGCCGCCACGGTACCGACTACCCGCCAGCCTTCCGCCGCCTTGACCCGGACCATGTCCTCCAGGTCTTTGTACCCGTACACGCCCATCACTTCCATGATGCCGGCGCTGGCCTTGCTCACCACTGGGGTCAAAGGGCAGCTGTTGTGGATGCTGCTGGCCACTCGGTCCACGCCAAGAAAATACGCAGAACGCAAGATAGCTCCAAGATTCATCGGGTCTTGAATCCCGTCCAGGACTAGCCAGAGAGATGTGGACTTTGAACTCTGGGCCGAGTCTTCAGTCAGGTAGCTCAATGGAGTAGCTTGCAGGCAAACTCCTTGATGAACCCGACCCAAAACCATTCTATCCAGGTCTTTCTTACTGACCCGCTGGATCGGAACTTGACGCCGGTGAGCCTCCTCGTAAACCTTGTGGAGCGATGACCTGTGCAAGGCCTCGCCGTCTTTCACAAATAGCTTCAGGGCCTTCCGGCGAGTCTGAGTGAGAGCCAGGTGACAAGGAGCGACTCCAAAAACAATCTCATGCTGGTTTGAAGACTCCATAGATGGCTTGAGTCTCTCAGTCTTTTCCCACTGTGACGACAAGTCTTCCCCAGCCAGCTTC